>NC_090319.1:292411228-292725692 GCF_040869045.1 Eurosta solidaginis
CGGGGCTTTCAATAATGTTGCAAAATGGGCGATTATGGATGGTCTTAATTACATTAAAGTACATCCTGCCTTAATCAGATGGATCGGCTGCATGTTAAATTGCAGAAAGATTACATCACAATGGGGATTGTACGAGGCCACGAAATCAGTGGACAGGGGCACGCCGCAGGGAGGGGTGCT
Source organism: Eurosta solidaginis (assembly GCF_040869045.1). Taxonomy (NCBI): domain Eukaryota; kingdom Metazoa; phylum Arthropoda; class Insecta; order Diptera; family Tephritidae; genus Eurosta; species Eurosta solidaginis. The sequence goes on from NC_090319.1 coordinate 292,411,409, forward strand.
ATCACCTCTGCTGTGGACGCTGGTCATCAACCAACTGCTCAGGCAATTCGATGAGGGACCCGTAAAACTTACGGCTTACGCAGATGACGTTGCAATTGTCATAAGTGGAAAGTGCCTTCCAACGATTAGTTCTTTGATGGATCGGGCGCTTCGCGATATTCATACCTGGGCATCTAATGTCGGGTTGAAAATCAATGCGGAGAAGACGGATATGGTCTTGTTTACAAAGAGGTACAAGGTCCCAAATTGGACCAGGCGTAAGTTAAGAGGGGTGACCTTACAGGAGAAACCTTGCACAAAATATTTAGGAATCATCCTAGACAGTAAGCTGTCATGGAAGCTCAACGTGGAGGAGAGGGTCAAGAAGGCCTCAACGGCACTCTACGCATGTAAAAGAATGCTGGGGTGTACGTGGGGCCTATCGCCCTCTCTTTCTCATTGGGTTTTTACAGCGATTGTAAGCCCTATTCTATACTATGCAGTTCTTGTTTGGTGGAAAGCCACACAAAAAACAACATACCTCAAAAAATTAGAGGGGGTATGCAGACTATCGATGCTTAGCATTACGGGAGCCCTGAAAACAACCCCGACGGCTGCACTGTATGCCATTTTCCACATCCCACCTGTAGACCTGGTAGCAAATAACAAAGCGTTAACGACCGCAACCAGGCTCGGTGCTTCGGGGCAGCTTTAGCGCCGACCATATGGCCATAGTAGTATAGCGTCATCAATCACAAGACGAACAGACTATATGATTCCCTATCTGCGCTTCGAGGGAGATCTTAAGGCCACAATAGAGGTGGACGGTTGGCGCAAGGGTGCGCAAATGGCGGACGACGCGATACATGTGTACACCGATGGTTCCAAAGTAGTGGCAGGAGTAGGGTCTGCGGTATACTGCGCTGATCCGGAAATAAGCAAATCCTACAGGCTGCCGGATTACTGTAGCATTTTCCAAGCGGAAATATTAGCCGTAACCAAAGCAGTAGAAATCCTGGAAGAGAATAGCTTAAGCTGCAACCGAGTTAACTTTTGACAGTCAAGCAGCAATTAAGGCAATAATCTCGCATAGCACAGCATCTAAATGCATGTTAGAGTGTAAGCAGTCTCTGGAGAGAATCGGGACAGGGAGAATCATACATCTATATTGGGTCCCAGGGCATATGGGAATAGATGGGAATGAAAAAGCAGATAAACTAGCTAAAAAGGGCGCATCCCTTGAAGCTTGCTCCGTAGATGTCCCAATTAGATTGGGCGAGATTAAGCGAAGGCGAGAGGTGCACATGATCGGCCAAGCGGGAAAGGCGTGGGTTCAAGCGCGGGGCTGTAAAGTGTCGAAGATTATGTGTAGATCTTACAACCTTAGACTAACACAGTTGCTCCTATCATTAAAAAGAGAGGACTGTAGATTCATGACGGGTATTCTGACTGGACACTGCCTTCTGGCGTCACATGCCTTTAAACTAGGCTTGGTCAGTGATAGCAGATGTAGGAAGTGCGGGTTGGAGGAGGAAACGATCGAGCACGTTCTGTGCTCGTGCCCTGCATTTGCCAGGCTAAGAATCCAGCTATTAGGAGTGATACAGCTGTCAGATCTAGTGGCTTAAGTCCCAGGAAGCTTCTAGTATTTGCCAAGAGGACGGAGTTATTTTATAACATAGGTCCTGGTTTTTGATAGGGTTTTTCAGTTTGGTCGTTAAACAAACTTCTGGTAACACTACGGACTCAATCAGTCTATGTGAGGTCCTCATGGACCGGCCAGTTCAACCTACCTACCTTGAAAGGAAGTAGTATGCTCATTACTAAACAAAATTAAGGACCATTTCCGCATACCCGTTCGTATTTTAAAATTATGCGCCACACTCCGATTCCTTGCTGACGGCAGCTATCAAATATGCTGTGGTAATGATTTTGGTGTTAGACTGGTTTTAGATATTATTGAGGAGCATATTTGTGCGAAGTGCATTAAAACGCAAACAGCAAAAATTGTATTTTACTCTAAAACAGGATTCCCAGGAGTAGTGATTAGTATCAATGGCACTCACGTTCGCATAATTTCACCTATTTTGGCTGCATCCGAACTGCGGCCAGCCTCGTCCAACTTCGGAATATCGCTCCATAAAGTCAAAAAGTTATTCAATGTAACCCTTCGTTTAAACCTTGCTTTTTCTATAAATGTGTACAAAATTGTTTATTATTGTTTGATTAAAAAGGTTTAACTAAATTTAATTTAAATAAAATTTTTTTATTTGGTAACGTTTTATGAGCCCGTGCACCATCTAACTCTTATCAAAGGTGGTATCAAAAGACGCGTTTCGATCTCTGTTTTTAGGGTTCGAAAGCGGAACTTAAAAATTGTATTTCTGTCGAAAAATATTTACAAAAACTCACAAAATGGCCCGAGATGGTCCGAAATATGAGGTCCGATCCACAGTTTTTTTGCACAGAACGTCTTTCTTCGTTGGCGGCCTTTGACCGCGATTTGTAAAAATAACCCTGGGTGGATCCTACGCCTTTCTGCATTAGTGTGTACAAAAAATCTGGCAAAATACAGCAACCCCATGAAAATTTGAACCGAAATGATATGACAGAAATTAAATTTTTAATTTTTGTTTTCGGATTCTTAAATCGGAGGTTAAAGCGCGTCTTTTGATACCAACTTTGAAAATTTTTGTTAAAAATTAGGTGGTCAACCGTCTTCTAAAACGTTACATTTTTTCAAAACAACTGCAAAATTGTATGAGACAACTGCTAATGATCAGTTGTAAGATTTTGACGTCTTTGACAACTACACTAATACAAGGTTGTAAACGGTAATGCCCCAAAAAGTTGTTAGACTAGACAACTTAACCGACATTTTTTTTTTACAGGTTGAGTTGTAATCTGTAATACCAAATTGCGAAATTTCAACCCAACCAGAGTTGAGTTGTGAACTGTAATAGGGGCATTAATTTGCCCTGTCGCTATTGGAAGTATGACTTAATACCCATTTAGGTCAACTGACCTTATGCCACACTCTCCCAGATCACTCAATATCGCGCCACAGTTGAATCTAGCAGCTTGGCTAAATGAGCTGATTTTGCGTTTTCCAACCGCAGTAAAGTCCATCCCATACACCAGGACTTCAGCTTGGAAAACATTGCACTGCTTAACACTTACACTGAGATTCCCTTCCGAGTTCGACGCAGAATAAACCTATGAACTAGTCCATTGCCCCAGATAAATCACTCTCCCTAGTCCTCACCCAAGGGGATGACTGTATTGAATCTTGGCAGTTGGTAAGAACGTACTGGTGCCGGAAATCAAAAAGTCCTTGGCTAATGTCATGAAGCATAACATACAATGTCGTGGTAACAGGTGTTGTTTAAAGAGTAACGCTAATACCATCCAGGGCTGTCCGTTCAACTGACACTAACATTTTGGTAATGTTCATCGTGTTTTATGCGTCCTAATAGACCAGTACACCATAGAGCAGAACAGGTTTTATTAGTAGGTCAAAAAGTTTATGAGGGCGAGTCCCCAGCACCTCTCCTTCACCCCCAGGCTAACCATGCCCTAGGCCTGCGGGTCAGTTTCCTATCCAAAATAATTCCCAAGTATTTAACCCTATTACAATACATGAGCAGTACTCTTCGAAATATGGAAGTCCTGAAATCAATGATCTTATATCACCTCGGAAAAGAACCAGTTGCATTTTCCAAAGGTTGACAGCTTGTTCAGATGGCTCCGCATAACTAGCTACCGCGCTTAGATAGCTCTAAAAAAATGACAGAATTGCCAAAACATCTTCCCAGGTATCCTCTCGGCAGCCTTTGGTCATCGTGCCCCACCAGAAGAGAGCAGTTTATTGATGAGCTCACTCAGATCATTAGATCATTACTATGGCCCAGATCATTATTAAACACCTGCACCTGTATTCCAAGCAAATTCTTTGTGCCTCCATTTATTTTAGAATGAAACTGAAGCCATGCACATGCACCAGCAAAATCCCATCCGACATGTACACATGTACATGTACTTTTAGCAGAAGCTCCGAGTTACCGATTGCATTAAAGGAAAATTTTATATTATTTTCAATATTCGGGCTCGAAGTCCTGTTTAAAGCAATTAGTGTAAGCATAGACCATCGACGAGCGACTGGAAATATACAAATATCATCAATTTGTAGGGCTTGAATTAACTAAGAGCTCTACAAGTTGACTTTCTCCCAGCTAACAGACACGAAAATTATTATCCCGTATTCGCTTCAGCGATTTCTTGCCACTCAATGTCTAGCCTATATTCACATCAATCAAGTATGCCAATGGCCTAGGATTTTTTGAAAAATATTCCTGAGCTTCGTGAGTTCATTGAAGCTTCTATGTTTTCGCAGAATCTATCGCGATTTTTCTATACAGATTTTAAAATATCCATGCAAACACACCTTGTAGAGCTCAAAGTCCAAGTAAATCTTACTTTTCTTATCTCTATTGAACAGCCATTTTTCGGTTTGAAAATTCCGTTTGGAAAACTTTCTTCTTATTTTGGTGTTGCTTTGCCCGATGCGTGAGCACAGAATCTTCCGTAAGGTAGACGGAGCAGAAGGCTGACGACCACCGTAGTGTGGTACAAGCGTATACAGCCTTCGCCATTTATGGTCCTGGGCAGGGCCGTAGAGAGAAAATCCGGGCCCGGGACTAAACAATTTACGGGCCCCCTATAAAAAATCCACTAATACATTTGATTAAGTTGAATTAATGGCGCCTCATTCATGAATCATTATTGATGGATTACAACAAAAAAAAATGTTTGCCACATCAACTAAATGATTTTTGGACTATGAGCCGACAATAAAATTAACACAGAATATTTACTATTTATACTATTTTATTGTAACGTATAAATAAAATTTCTCTTTTAACAGCCACATATTGTTTCAAATAATCTTTTCTAGTTATTTGGTAACATTTTAATACATTTCTGATAAATTTAATGATGGTTATAAATTTTGATTATTCAATATGGAAGGACATAGGATATTAAAGAGTGGCTTTTCTTGCTTTTTTTTTGCTGCAAAATTTTTTATAGTAATATCAAAATTTAACTGTCTTGCCAAAACGAATTCAACACAAAGCGTGGAATGTCCTGAAACTCGCTTTTAAGATTAACTCGATCTATGAAAGTTTTTTATTTTCTTGAAAAGACGCTGAAGGGACGTTCTGCACAAGCTACAGTGACAGGTATAGTGCAAAAGATACGTAAAGCAACAGAAATTTTGGGAAAAATCGTATACAGATTTTGAACATATGTAAATGTCATTTAGCAACTCCAATGGTGACAGGCCTTTATCAAAATTTGCTTCGTAAATGTGTTTCAAGTGAATTATTTCGCATTCTAAGGTTTGGGAATTGTCCGACTTGTATTTTTCGACAAATTTTGTTGCGCTCGCCTGAACTGTAGTTTTATCGATGGCTTCAAATTGCCACAAAAAGGAAAACGTCTCGCTCAAGTTTCTCATAGCTGCAAATCGTTCAGTAATGCCAGTGATTGCAGAATCAACGATCACCAGGAATGTATTGTTTTTAAAATCAGACTCTGAATCATCCGTAATCATTTCATTTAAATTATCTTCAGAACGTCTTTTGGGCTTTCTCTTTCGAATGTCCGGAAACTTTGGCGAGATGTTCAATTGAATAGCAACTGTTTTGCATTCGTTTAAAATTGGTTCATATTGGTTCCGGATCAACTTCAAATCAGCAAATTATGCATCTAGATGTCGCACCTCAACATCTATTGTGGCGTTTCTAGCTTGGATGACCAGGAACGCCGGTAACAACTCCGTATGTTTGCGCAGTCAAATTTGGCTCTTGGCTGAAAGGCTATGGAGTGAGGAGCTTGGTACTTTTTTTGAGGATGTCCCATCGTTGTGGAGTGCTGTTGAAAATAGTAAAACATTTTTGTACAACTCCGAATAAAGTAGTTGCAGCCGTACAACATTCTGCAGGATCAACACCACATAAATTGAGACTGTGGTTTGCACAAGGCAAGTAATAAGCATTCGATTTTTTGTCGAGAATTTGACGTAGTGCTCCGTTGTAAACTCCTTTCATATTGGCGCCTTTATCATACCCTTGTGCACGACAATCTTTTAATGGGATTTCATATTTACCTAGAATATGGCAAATTAGATCAGCGATTTTCTGACCAGTTTTTTGGTTGCAATACACGAAAACCAAAAACCGTTCTTGAATTGTAAAGTTTGTTGCTTTCGAATTGAAATGGAGTTAGCGCAAAATGAACGAAGTCAACGTGACTAGCATCAGGCACAGCATCAACGATAATAGCAAAATACTTGGCTTTCTTGCCTTGATCTAATATAGTTTCCCTCACATGCTTTGCACAAATTTCTATAAACTCGTTCTGAATGTCTGGGGAAAGATATTGAACTTGTAAATGTTTGTGCTGTCGTTGTGAAATCCTAACTCTCTCCAAATGATCTCTAAGTATCGGATCATAATGGCTTATGAGATCTTAGATGACCAAAAAATGTCCATTGTTTCCTTCACCAAGATATATACTTTCACCTTTGAAAGCTAGGCCTCTTTCACCCAAAAATAAAATATTGTCCAAAATTCTATATAAAATTTCTTTCCACTTTTCAATTTCAGTGATTAGCTGGTCATTGATAAGTGTATCAATTTTAGCCTCCTTTTGAATTAGATTTTGTAAAGATCGCCATTGAATATAACGTATAATATATTTCTTGTGTATTTCTAGCTCCTGATGATGAATTCAGACTGAATTCGAAATATTGAGTAAAAATAAATTAAAACAATAACATATTTATTTGTTTTATTGAAAACCGGCTTTGAGCTCAATAAAATTTTAAAATATTTTATATTAACGGCCAAAAACATTCTACATTATATAACATATAGTGTTATCTTAAGTATTTTGTGTGCTGGCAGTTTATCGTATAGCTTCTTCCACACCTGGAATTTCGAATATCCGCGACGACAACAAATATTATGTCGATTTAAAGTATTGGTGCTTAACAGACGACATGGTAGGCAATAAAAAACGTTGCTACTGGCACTCCGCACTATACAGTCACGCTCCACTTTCTCTCCATTTGGCAAGATTCTGTTTAACAACGAAGTAGGGAATGCCTCGTCATGACAATCACGTGAAAAAATAACAGGACACTTTTGATGACCTTGACGAATTATTTCTTGACTTCTTCAGATCGCAAAAACTCATTATTCACGGTACCGATATCGAAGTCGTTTAAATAATCTGGACTATGATACAGAGTTGGTGGGTGGTATTGTTGGAAAAATGTTGATGATGAACCTTCATCAGTGTCAGCACGAAAACTTTACGATTTCGGATTCACGTAAACATACATTTCTGTTTGATCTTTTTATTGTCTCCTCAGGTCCAGGCAAAACATCATTACCAATATTCGTTGCTTTTGAAATTCAGCTTAAAATTTGCACATGGAACAACTAAAGACTCTCCTGAATTAAAAAAATGTCTTAGTACCTCTAAATCGCGGGCTCCTTGTTTGTACTATATTTGTTTTATTATTGGTTTTAGTTTTTTTCTACCAAAATATTAAAAATATTATATGCTGCGTATTTTTGTATTTTTCTCATCATAAGCAATTTATGAATGATTATATAATAATGATGTTATTAAAAAATTTATGTTCCCATTTACGACTTTAGTATACTACGCGCTGCTTTATAGCTTTTAACTTTATCCTCATTTCGCTTACAACAACGATTGTTATTACTTATTTGTTGTTATTGTTTTCGTAGTTTGAGCTTGTTTTCTTGTTCTACACCATAGAACATTGAAGTTATTTTCCTTGTATATTTTTTGGTGGCATGTGGGTGGATTAAAAGTTAGCATCAGCAGCAGCTCTAAGAAATGATTTATGTTCTTTCGATGAGATTGAAGTTGAAAGGATTATGTATTGAACGAATAAAATATTTTGAACAATCAAGCATACAGATATCTACTTAGCTGTTTAAAATTCTTTTGTTACAATTTAATCAATTTAATCTCGGGCATAATTTAAACTGTCTAGGTCATACAACCCATTCTTTCAAGAGGAACTTATGATAAAAAGGTTTTGGAGAGTGTTGTCGATGTTGGTGGTTCTTTGCCGGATATAGATCCTGCACGTTCCGGTAACAAGCATCATTAAAGTACTAGCCTGACCATCTCGGAAACAATTAAGCTTTCTAGGCCATCCCGCTGCTACCCTCTAGTTCCATGAGGAACATGGGGTCGCCAGAGCCGCGCCAGCTAAAAACATGTATGAAACACATTCATATTTGTAATAGGATTCCCACTGTATAGGTGAGGCTGACAACTGGGTTGCGGAAGCCCTGAAGCAATAATGCTTTGTATTGCGCTAATCGATCCCTGAATCCCGTACCCTGAACTTAGTAGCCACGTCATCGAATGCCGAAGAGCTGCTTGGCTGTTGGAGAGCATACCGTAAACATTTGTATGTAGTAATGCTCAACATCTCTGCTGGATAGCTAAAATGTTGATTAAAAAACGCATAGATATGGGCGTCGTTGGGAGAACTTTATAGGCCCCCAGGCTGACTTAGTAGGCTATTTTAGATCCCTGCGTGCAGGCTGAGATATTGCATGTCTGAAATTGCTCCATGTCTTTACTATTCTTCTCTATATAACATACAGTCGTAAAGTTTGTGCCGAAAACTTGATGAAAAGCTGGTAAATCCTATATCCTTTTTAAGACCTCAGAAAAATATGATCTAATTGCTACAATGAACTATCCACAGGGCGATCGTTGAACTTCCCCTAGCTTCTTACTTATTTAATTTACCAATTTGGGCTCACACCCCACTATTTGTCCAGTATTCTTTTACAGGCATACACATCCACTTAGGCTCATCTGATTCTATGCTCTGTGTTTAGCCAGGTATTAATTTTGGACGTAATAAGCACTCCCAGAAAGTCTTAGCCCATTAGGAGAAGGTAAGTTTCAACAACATCAGCTCTAAAATGCAGCGAAGAATCACTTTTGCCAATAAATGTTACTTTGAATTAGGTAGGCAATTGTCAAAAGTGGAAAGTGCTTTCCAAGGATAAGTTCTTTGATGGATCGGGCGCTGCGGGATATTCATACCTGGGCATCTTATATCGGGTTGAAAGTCAATGCGGAGAAGACGGGTATGGTCTTGTTTACAAAGAGGTAAAAGGTACCAAATTGGACCAGGCCTAAGTTAGGAGGGGTGACCTTACAAGAGAAACTTTGCACAAAATATCTAGGAATCATTCTAGACAGTAAGCTGTAATGGAAGCTCAACGTGGAGGAGAGGGTCAGGAAGGCCTCAACGGCACTCTATGCATGTAAAATAATGCTGGGGTGTACGTGGGGCTTCTCGCCCTCTCTTTCTCATTGGGTTTGTACAGCGATTGTAAGCCCTATTCTATATTATGGAGTTCTTGTTTGGTGGAAAGCCACACAAAAAACAACATACCTAAACAAATTAGAGGGGGTATGCAGATTATCGATGCTTAGCATTACGGGAGCCCTGAAGACAACCCCGACGGCTGCACTGTATGCCATTCTGCACATTCCACCTGTAGACCTGGTAGCAAAGAACAAAGCATCAACGACCGCAACCAGGCTCGGTGCTTCGGGGCAGCTTGAGCGCCGACCATATGGCCATAGTAGTATAGCGTCATCAATAACAAGACAAACAGACATCCTGATACCCTGTCTGCGCTTCGTGGGAGATTATAAGGCCACAATAGAGATGGACGGTTGGCGCAAGGGTGCGCAAATGGCGGACGAGGGGATACGTGTGTACACAGATGGTTCCAAAATGGTGGAAGGAGTAGGGCCTGCGGTATACTGTGCTGATCCGGAAATGAGTAGATCCTACAGGCTGCCGGATTACTGTAGCGTTTTCCAAGCGGAAATATTAGCCGTAACCACAGCAGTAGAAACCCTGGAAGAGAATAGCTTAAGCTGCAACGGTGTTAATTTTTTATATATATTATTTATATGTTATATTGACAGTCAAGCAGCAGTTAAGGCAATAATCTCACATAGCACAGCATCTAAATGCGTGTTAGAGTGTAAGCAGTCTCTGGAGAGAATCGGGACAGGGAGAAGTGTACATATATATTGGGTCCCTGGGCATATGGTAATAGATGGGCATGAAAAAGTGGACGAACTAGCTAAAAAGGGCGCATCCCTTGAAGCTTGCTCCATAGACGTCCCAATTAGACTGGGCGAGATTAAGCGAAGGTGAGAGGTGCACATGATCGACCAAGCGAGAAAGGCGTGGGTTCAAGCGTGGGGCTGTAAAGTGTAGAAGATTATGTGTAGGTCTTTCAACCTTAGACAAACAAAGAAGCTTCTATCATTAAAGAGAGAGGACTGTAGACTCATAATGGGTATTCTGACTGGACACTGCCTTCTGGCGTCACATGCCTTTAAATTAGGCTTGGACAGTGATAGCAGATGTAGGAAGTGCGGGTTGGAGGAGGAAACGATCGAGCACGTTCTGTGCTCATGCCCTTCACTTGCCAGCCTAAGGCTCCAGGTATTAGGAGTGATACAGCTGTCATATCTAGAAGCAGCAAGTGGCTTAAGTCATAGGAAGCTTCTAGTATTTGTCAAGAGGACGGAGTTATTTTATAACATAGGTCGTGATATTTGATAGTGGTTTTCAGTTTGGTCGTTAAAACGAACTTCTGGTAACACTACGGACTCAATCAATCTATGTGAGGTCCTCATTGACCGGCCAGTTCAACCTAACCTAACCAAGGTAGGCAATAAAAAAGTAAAATCCTCTCTGGACAAATGAAAATCATGCTGTAAACTCACTTATCGTACCCGTCTTGCTATATGGCGCAGAAGCATGAACCGGGACAACATCAGTTGAAGCGGCTCTGAAAGTGTTCGAAAGAAAAGTTTTTCGAAAGATTAAAGGACCTTTTTACGGGTATACGCAGACATCAACATATTCCAGCATATTAGAACGAAGCAGAGGTAGAGGGCGGTCCCCACTGCGCGGTAAGGAACAGATGGAAAACGATTTAAATTCATTAGGTATGTCCAATTGGCGTCAGTTTGGAAGAACAAAGAATCGAATGTCGCGCCTTTTTGAACGGACATAACCGTTTAAACGGTTAAGCGCCAACTAAGTAACGTATGTAAGTAAGTTACAACTTAATATTTTCATTCTCGTTATGAAGTCCTGTAGTCTCTATCCAAATACACCTCGTACTCGGCAATATCCGCATCTAATTCCCCTTACACGTTGAGCGTAAATCATTCTGTGCCGCCGAGCAAATACAATATGCATAATTGGCTTATTTAATATATTCATATTTTGTTACAACAAAATTGCATTCCATTAAATTTTTAATTTTAAAAATCAATACATACAAAAAAATTTTATTTATTTTTAACTCACTACTGTTCTGTGACCAACAACTGACATACGCCAATTTTATTTGAATCTTTAATTGCAAACAAATTCTAATCAATGTACAATACCACCGCAACATTATGATGAGCAGTTCATGGTTTGCTAGTGGTCGGTTCATGGGTCGGTTTATAATGCTTCAACTACACTCAAACTTACTAAAGTCAAAAATGAATGAGCACAGAGTTGAAAAAATAGATTGCAATAACCAATGGAAGAAAAACAAGTAAGGTAGGCTAAGTTCGGGTGTAGCCGAACATTACATACTTAGCTGAGAGCTTTGGAGACGTAAGGGAAAACCACCATGTAGGAAAATGAACCTAGGGTAACCCTTGGATGTATTTATATGACATGGGTATTATATGGAAGGTATTAAAGAGTATTTTAAAAGGGAGTGGGCCACAGTTCTATAGGTGGACGCCATTTGGGGATATCGCCATAAAGGTGTACCAGGGGTGACTCTAGAATGTGCTTGTACAGTATGGGAATCAAATGAAAGGTGTTAATGAGTATTTCTATAGGAAGTGGGCCTTAGTTCTATAGGTGGACGCCTTTTCGAGATATCGCCATAAACGTGGACCAGGGGTGAGTCTAGAAATTAATTGTACGATATGGGTATCAAATTAAATGTATTAATGAGGGTTTTAAAACAGAGTGGCCGTTAGTTTTATATGTGAAAGCGTTTTCGAGATATCGACCTAAATGTCGACCAGGGTGACCCAGAACATCATCTGTCAGTTCATGTAAGTACGTGAGCTATGCTTAGTAAAGATATATCGATTTTTGCTGAAGTTATCGTGTTAAGGGCCGAGCGGAAGGACGTGGCTTCAACGGATTTCGCGCATTTTCACAGAAAACGGTTATCGTCATAGAATCTATGCCCCTACCAAATTTTACAAGGATTGACTAATTTTTGTTCGACTTATGTCATTAAAAGTATTCTAGAAAAATTAAATGAAAAAGGTCGGAGCCACGCCCATTTTGAAATTTTATTTTATTTTTGTATTTTGTTGAACCATAACATTACTGGGGTTGAGTGTTGACATAATTTACTTATATACTGTAAAGATATTCAATTTTTTGTTATAATTTGACTTAAAAAATTTTTTTTTTTAAATGGGCGTGTTCGTCATGCGATTTTGCTAATTTTTATTTAGCACACATATAGGAATATGAGTAACGCTCTTGCCAAATGTCATCATGATATTTTTAACGACTGCCAAATTACGGCTTGCAAAACTTTCAAATTACCTTCTTTCAAAAGTGGGCGGTGCCACGCCCATTGTCCAAAATTTTTCTAAGTTTCTATTCTACGTCACGAGGTCAACCGACCTACCAAGTTCCATCGCTTTATCCGACTTTGGGTGTTTCGAAATTTTCGATATCGAAAAAGTGGGCGTGGTTATAGTCCGATTTCGTTCTTTTTAAGCGATCTGAGATGAGTGCCCAGGAACCTACATACCAAATTTCATCAAGATACCTCAAAATTTACTCAAGTTATCGTGTTAACGGACGGACGGACGGACATGGCTAAATGAATTTCTTCTTTCGCCCAGATCATTTTGATATATACATAGAAGTCTATATCTATCTCGATTAGTTTATGCCGTTACGGATTACCGTTATGCGAACAAAGTTGATATACTCTGTGAGCTCTGCTCATCTGAGTATAAAAACAAAACAAATACAGTATAGAACAAATTATTCATTGAACAAATCTACTTTCCATGATGATGATTGCTATCCACACACAACATAGCCTCTTTAATACCAATACCACCACCAATATCACTCGCCGCTTGCTTGTTCAAGTTGTAGTGGCTATACTTGATTGCATGCTGCTGCCGCTATTCGCCACCAACACACAGCCAGGCTCATCATCGCTTCTATTGCAATAAAACTTGAAGTGCTGCCAAGCGTACAACTCAATAAACATTATGTATTGCATAGCTAAGCACCAGCAGACTGTTGGCATTTGTAGCCAATGGCCAATATTAATTTCAATCTTAATTAACTTTGTCACATTGACGTGTTATTTGTTGGTAGTTGTTGCTTTTTTGTTGTTTTAGCGGGAATGTGATAATTTTTTTTTTTTTTGATTTACTCTTGTTTTCAATTTTTGTTGTAGTTTTATATTTCATTTTTTTCGTGTTTTAAATGTTTATTTTTTTTGCTATTATTTCAATAGCAATCGCCCGTGTGCTACTTGAATGTGTTTTAATGTCTGTTTTGAATTAGCTTTTACTCATCTGGTTTTTTCGCAATAAAATTGTTTGCATTTATAAATGAATGAGTTTTCAAATTATTCATAGCTTTCAAAGTACTTAACGGTAGTGAGAAGGTTACGCTCTCTATACTCAGCTGAGCAGAGCTCACAAATTATATTAATTTTGTTCGCATAACGGTAATCTGTAACGGCATAAACTAATCGAGATAGATATAGACTTCTATATATCAAAATGATCTGGGCGAAAAAAGAAATTCATTTAGCCATGTTCGTCCGTCCGTAAACACGATAACTTGAGTAAATTTTGAGGTGTCGTAATGAAATTTGGTACGTAAGTTCCAGGGCTTTCATCTCAGATCGCTACATAAAATGAACGAAATCGGACTATAACCACACCCATTTTTTCGATATCTAAAATTTCGAAAACCGAAAAAGTGCGATAATTCATTACCAAAGACGGATAAAGCGACGAAACTTGGTAGGTCGATTGACCTTACGACGCAGAATAGAAAATTAGTAAAATTTTGCACAATGGGCGTGGCACTGCCCACTTTTGAAAGAAGGTAATTTAAAAGTTTTGCAAGCTGTAATTTGGCAGTCGTTGAAGATATCATGATGAAATTTGGCAGGAACTTTACTCCTATTACTATATGTATGCTTAATCAAAATTAGCAAAATCGGAGAACGACCACGCCCACTTTAAAAAAAAAATGTTAAAGTCAAATTTTTACAAAACGTCGAATATCTTTACAATATATAAGTAAATTATGTGAACTTTCAACTCCAGTAATAATATGGTGAAACAAAATACTAAAATTAAAGGAAAATTTCAAAATGGGCGTGGATCCGCCCTTTTTTATTTAATTTGTTTAGAATACTTTTAATGCCATAAGTCGAACAAAAATTTACCAATCCTTGTGAAATTTGGTAGGGCCATAGATTCTATGACGATTTTTCATTTCATTTCATTTATTAAAAGAAATATATATTAGCACAATAAGATCATGTATGATCTTTTATAGTACAACAGACATTAAATAACAAGATAACAATAAAACATTCAAGCTTTAAATTTAACACATTAACCTAACCTATTTAAGGTATATAAAATAATATATGATGGAAACCAAAACAGATTCATAACAAATATGCTCATTACAATTCAAAAAGAAAAAAAAAGAAGAAAAAAAGTTTAACATTAGCAAATATTCGCTCCCAACGCTTACGAACGCATACGAAAAACAATTACGAAAATAAAAACGAACTTAATATTAAAATCGGTTATACGCAAATATACAGAAAGCCTGCAGTAAGCCATTTTCGGAAACATAATTGCTAGTTGGGTACCAGAATACTTAATATAATAATAATAATAATTGACTAGAAGATATGCAGGTAAACTCAGTTTCGAATCAAGACATTCATTGACGAAAGAATGAATATATAACATTCTTAAAAATGGCTTTACTTAAGCTATTGCGAATTGAGTTCGGAATGGAGTTCCATATGCGGATAGCATTGACAAAGAATAGCCTTGCAGAGTTCAAATAGTTGTAGTTTGGTAAAATTGTTTCACATATCCCAGCATACTGCGAGAGAATCAACTTGTTATATATGTAACTGGGCACCTTATCTGCCATAATACGATAAAGGAAAATGCAGTTCCTCGCTCTAAGGTAATCAGAGACGTCACAACCCAACAAACGAGTCCTCCATTCAGATACATGGTCAAATCGTGCTAAGCCAAAAACATATCGCTTTACATGATTGAAGGCTACATCAATTTTGTGTGCAGACTTGGAATCTAGTTTGCTGTATACACATTCCGCATAACAAATAATTGGCAATATTAATTGTATAGCCAGCTTTCTCTTTATTCCTAGCGGGGTAAAGGGCGCCAATACTCTTAAGTTTCGTAGGGTATAGTAAACTTAACTGATGACAGAATTAACGTGATCAACACAGGACAGACTATAATTTATGACGAAGTCCAAATTCGTCGCTTTAGAAACATATTTCAGACAGTTAACATTAATGTAAAGACTTGGTAAATCCTGAAAGTTAATACGCTTTTTTGAAATGGGAAGTACATACGATTTAGCACTGTTTTGGGTAACGAGATTCGTAGATGCGCAATGGGATAAGGATGACACGTCACTGTCAAACTTGGCACAAAGTTCAGAGGCTTGCCCCAGCATCGCTGACATATAGATCTGGATATCATCTGCGTTGGCATGTATCTGCGCATGCTGGCAGGTGCTGAAGATGTCATTTATAATTATTATTATCTGAACGCATTTTATCTTGGTATTAGGTTACGTTAGGTTAGGTGGTAGCTGCCTTAATAAGGATAGCTTACTTGGACAACACGAAGATCCGTTGTGATACCACATACAACAAAAATAACGGTGACTTAGATCTAGCTACTTAGAGAATCATTAGGTATCAACGGTAAAGCTCCGAATGATACCGATCTCAACTTTGGATAAATCCTCGGGAGATCCAAGTGAGTCGCGACCGAAATACTTTCGCCTAGTTCTGGCGAAAGCTGGGCAATCAAGCATAAATTCCACCTCATCATCTTCATACAGTTGCAGCAGGATGGAGTTTCCAGTATATTGAGATGTACCGCATGGATACCCATGGGACAGATCCCTGTTAAAACCCCAACGACCATTGATAGATGAGCCTTAGTGAACCCAATTATTTCAGCAGACCTCCTGCCATCCACTTTCGGCCAGAAAGATCTTGCTACCCTGCAAGACGTGATGGCCACCCAACGTTTGCTCAGCTGACTCGAGGCCCAGCTATGGAGGAGCACTCCACAGGTAGCCAGCGGAGTCCCGAAATCCCTACAGCCATCTTCATCCGGTTTAGTTGTGCCTTTGCGGGCTAGGAGATCCGCTTGACAGTTACCCGGGATATCACTATGGCCCGGGACCCAGATAATCTTAATTGTAAAATAATTCGATGCAATCGCAAGCGAGGTCAGGCACTCCCATACCATCCTCGATCGCACTATAGTTGAGCTCAAGGCCTTGATAGCCGCTTGACTATCAGAGTAGATATTAAATTCCCTAACCGTAGTAGCACTGGATAGCATTTTATCCACCGCATCCTTAATGGCAGCAACTTCCGCCTGGAATACACTGCAGTGATCAGCCAACTTAAACTTGCGGCTTACATTTAGCTCTTGGCAAAAGACCCCCCCCCCCCCCGCCCAACCTTTCCGTCCAGCTTCGACCTATCCGTGAACAAGTTAACCGGAACTATGCCCCCGATAATTCCCCTTCCCCACTCCTCTCCCGGTGGAATGACTGTGGTGAATGTTGTATAGGGAGCAGTTATCGGCATACAATAGTCCGTTCTGTCCGGGATAAAGTCGAAACTGGTAAGAAGGCTAGAGTGTCCGAAGTCAGAAAGCCCATAGCCCATATCAAGAAGCCTGACCAACGACCTTGCCGCGGCTGCCTTTCCCGCAATATCTACTGGAGATATGTTCAGCATTACGTTCAGTGCCAAGGTAGGTGTTGTTCTGAGAGCGCCACTGACACCGATCAGCGCCGTCCGTTGCACTGACATTAACATTTTGGTGGTGCTCGCCTTGTGCGGTGATTTCCACCAGACCAGCCCCCCATATAGCAGAATCGGTTTGACCACCATCACATAAAGCCAGTGCACTACTCCTGGCGAGAGTCCCCATCTCCTTCCGATAGCCCCTCTGCAGCAGTACAAGGCAACGGCGGCCTTCCTGGCCCGATCTTCCACATTGGGTCTCCAGGACATTTTCTTGTCAAAAACAATCCCAAAATATTTAACCCTATCAGAAAGTACCAACGGTACCCCTCCAATCGAGGGAGTTCTGAAATCGGGCATCTTATATCTCCTTGTAAAAAGAACCAATTCCGGTTTTCCCCGGTTGACCGCCAATCCACATGATTTAGCCCACTCAGCCACAGTATCCAGGTATCCCTGCAGAACCATCGTTCAGGGTGCCCAGAAATTTGCCTCTGACTAGGATAGCGAAGTCATCTGCATAGGCAAACACCCGAGAAACATTGGCTTCCAGCTCCACAAGAAGCTCATTGACTACCACAACCCAGAGCAGAGGAGATAGGACACCCCCTGTGGCGTGCTCCTGCACACCTTCGTCTTAATTATGGCCCCTCCCCACTCCACTGCAAGAATTCTGCCGCATGGAAGTTTGTTAATAAATACATCCAGAGCCGCCTCGACTCCTAAACCCACTAGAACTCTTTCGATTGCCCCCGGTAAGACATTGTTAAAAGCCCCCTCGATGTCTAGAAAGGCACCCATAGCATACTCTTTGTATTCTAGGGACCCCCCTATTTGCTTTACAATCGAATGGAGAGCCATTTCCGTCGATCTGCCCTTGCAGTACGCATGCTGTGAAGCCGACAGTATCCCCAGAGGTATCCCTTCCCGTAGGTACAGGTCAATCAACCGCTCAAACGTCTTAAGAAGAAACGACGGGATACTGATTGGCCTGAAATCCTTAGGTGATACATGAGAGCTTCTGCCGGCCTTCGTAATGAAGATAATCCTAACCGTGTGCCAAGACTTGGGGATATAGTTAAGCCTGAAGCAGTTAGTGTAGATGATGGTCAACCAGCGGCAGGAAATCCCCAAAGACTTTTGAAGTTGCGCAGGAATGATTCCATCCGGGCCTGGGAACTTATAGGGCTTGAACAGCCCTATAGCCCAGGTTATTTGACTTTCCCGTAATGGAATGGCATGCTCGCCTTGTGCGGTGATTTCCACCAGACCAGCCCCCCATATAGCAGAATCGGTTTGACCACCATCACATAAAGCCAGTGCACTACTCCTGGCGAGAGTCCCCATCTCCTTCCGATAGCCCCTCTGCAGCAGTACAAGGCAACGGCGGCCTTCCTGGCCCGATCTTCCACATTGGGTCTCCAGGACATTTTCTTGTCAAAAACAATCCCAAAATATTTAACCCTATCAGAAAGTACCAACGGTACCCCTCCAATCGAGGGAGTTCTGAAATCGGGCATCTTATATCTCCTTGTAAAAAGAACCAATTCCGGTTTTCCCCGGTTGACCGCCAATCCACATGATTTAGCCCACTCAGCCACAGTATCCAGGTATCCCTGCAGAACCATCGTTCAGGGTGCCCAGAAATTTGCCTCTGACTAGGATAGCGAAGTCATCTGCATAGGCAAACACCCGAGAAACATTGGCTTCCAGCTCCACAAGAAGCTCATTGACTACCACAACCCAGAGCAGAGGAGATAGGACACCCCCTGTGGCGTGCTCCTGCACACCTTCGTCTTAATTATGGCCCCTCCCCACTCCACTGCAAGAATTCTGCCGCATGGAAGTTTGTTAATAAATACATCCAGAGCCGCCTCGCTCCTAAACCCACTAGAACTCTTTCGATTGCCCCCGGTAAGACATTGTTAAAAGCCCCCTCGATGTCTAGAAAGGCACCCATAGCATACTCTTTGTATTCTAGGGACCCCCCTATTTGCTTTACAATCGAATGGAGAGCCGTTTCCGTCGATCTGCCCTTGCAGTACGCATGCTGTGAAGCCGACAGTATCCCCAGAGGTATCCCTTCCCGTAGGTACAGGTCAATCAACCGCTCAAACGTCTTAAGAAGAAACGACGGGATACTGATTGGCCTGAAATCCTTAGCTGATACATGAGAGCTTCTGCCGGCCTTCGTAATGAAGATAATCCTAACCGTGTGCCAAGACTTGGGGATATAGTTAAGCCTGAAGCAGTTAGTGTATATGATGGTCAACCAGCGGCAGGAAATCCCCAAAGACTTTTGAAGTTGCGCAGGAATGATTCCATCCGGGCCTGGGAACTTATAGGGCTTGAACAGCCCTATAGCCCAGGTTATTTGACTTTCCCGTAATGGAATGGCAGGCACTTCAGCATGGCCAACGACCGCCGACCATGCGCAGCTGGGACATCGGGAAAATTATTGTCCAGTAATAGCTTTAGGCACTCCTCGCTACTCATCGACCAGTCCCCACCATCATCTCTCAGATACCCCAGAGGAGCGGGATTCCTAGAGAGTATTTTTCCAAGCCTCGCGGATTCATTGCAGCCTTCTACGTTTTCGCATAAGCTTCGCCATGAATCTCGCATGGCTATCCTTATTTCATATATATAAATCCCCAGACTCAGCTTATAGGGCTCCCAGTCCGAGGGTAATTTACTCCTCCTGGCTCTGTTGAAGAACCGCCGACTAGACGCTCTTAGGTCATCAAGAGAATCCGACCACCAGAGCGGCTTGCCCTTCCCCCTGTAAGTGTTCACTGGACAGGACAGTTGAGAAGCGCTATTGCTTGCCGAGGTGAAGTTTTCCATCAGAACTTCTATCTCAGATTCGGACAGGTCCGAACTAACGGTAGGCGCCACATGCAACAGCTCTCACAGCTTCCTACAATACAAGTCCCAGTTATTACTTTTAAGACTCACCTCTAGTGTTGGTATCTGAGCTTCCCCAGATGCTATGATGGGCATTAGCATCGGCAGCGATGATCACGCCAACACCTCTCCGCCTTGCTTCAGGGTTGATTTCGACCAGTATCGCAGGTTGTGGTCCCGCTACGTCCCCATGGGGCATGTACGCTGAGACCACCCACTTTCCATTACTGCCTCGCTCGAGGCAGACCGTGGTTACGTCATCATTGCTGAAATTAGAGAGAATAAAAGCTTTAGTCTCTTTTTTAACAAGGACACAGGATCTTTTATATATATTCCGATTGGTTCTTCTTTGATATTAAATATATATGTAAGTAGGCTTTCCAATCTATATTTTTTTTTTATGTGCGAATAAAGCTAAATTATTCCACTGTTTTGCCAACGTTTCGCTAATATTTTTATTTTTCAGCATCATCAGGGGAATATTTATTAATTTTTCTTTTACAAACAGTATATAAAAGTCTATATCCACTCCACCTTTTTCAAGGCAGAGCACCAAATTTGCGAAAGCCGCCTTCGAGTGCTGAAGATTGATTTGAGGGATTTCCATCAAAACCGCTCTTCTTCCGCACCTCAGACTTGGCGGATTCGTGTTAGTCTTGTCCATTCTAAAAAGTCCCTCTTCAAGGCCGCTATCCGGAGCCGATTTTGTAGTCGCCCTTTAATGGTCTCGTGGTTATCTGTGCTACGCAGGGAGGCCACGCGAGGGTTGACGCATTACATTATGGGTAATGCGTTCAGAGCCAGACCGGACGCTAAGCGGGAAAATTTTCAACAGCACCTACACCACCAACTTAACGGCGACGGAGCCGGAACGTACCTTGACGCGCGCCAAGGTTTTAACGGGAAGTGGGCAGGTGCAGCATTAGCACACCAGCCATTTCGGTAAGGTTTCACCCCGACCTACTAAGGTCGCAGAATACGGCATCTACCAGCCCAAAGTCATCAAGTCAAAAATCAAAGTCAATAATCAGAAGCCCTAACAATCCAGTTCGTCACCGTTGTGTACAGATCTTGACACTTAATAGAGTCCTCCCTCCCCTGAGTTCCGCACAATGACTCAGGGGTGCGGCATTTATCGAGTTGTCCTCTCTAGATCCGTCATTATCATTAGAAGCAGGGGCACCTCGTGCAGGAGGTGATAGCTAATCACACGTGACAGTTCGTCACTATGGCCGTTCTAAGACTGATAACAGTCCCTGATTCAGAGCCTGGAACCACATATGATATCCAAGCCAATTATCTTAGCCCCATATCTTGGTATTAAAAATGGGCGAAATCCCACTATGACCACGCCCACTTTTTCGATTTCGGAAATTTCGAAAAATGAAGAAAAAGCTATAATTCTATATCAAATACGAAAAAAGGGATGAAATATGGCGATTGGATTGGTTTTTGACACAATATAACAATGGAAAAAACTTTGTAAAATAGGTGTGACACCTACCATATTAAGTAGAAGCAAATGAAAAAGTTCTGCAGGGCGAAATCAAAAGCCCTTGGAATCTTGGCAGGAATACTGTTCGTGGTATTACATATATAAATAAATTAGCCGTACCCGACAGATGATGTTCTGGGTCACCCTGGTCCACGTTGGTTCGATATCTCGAAAATGCCTTCACATAGAAAACTGAGGCCCACTCCCTTTTAAAGCCCTCATTAATGCCTTTAATTTGATACCCATATCGTACAAACACATTCTAGAGTCAACCCACCTTTATAACGATATCTCGAAAAGGCGTCCACCTATAGAACTAAGGCCCACTCCCTTTTAAAATACTCATTAACACCTTTCATTTGATACCCATATCTTACAAACAAATTCTAGAGTCAGGCCTGGTCCACCTTTATGGCGATATCCCTAAATGGCGTCCACTTATAGAACTTTGGCCCACTCCCTCTTAAAATACTCTTTAATACCTCCCATTTGAAACACATGTCAAACAAACACATTCCAGGATTACCCTAGGTTCATTTTCCTACATGGTGATTTTCCCTTACTTTGTCTCCATAGCTCTCAGCTGAGTATGTAATGTTCGGTTACACCCGAACTTAGCCTTCCTTACTTGTTTTATTTTGCTCTAATATTACTCATACACCTTGCTTTACACTTAATCGAATATTGAATTACACCTCGATCAAAAACGAATGGCAGTATTTCATAAAGGAGCACTTTTTTGTCTGCAACAAGAATAAGGTGAAAAGTCCTACCTTGTAAATATGAAGGAATATTAAACTTGTGAAAGAGTTTAGCCGGGAAATTTCGGGTTCGGTTGATACCACGACTGGCATATGGAATGAAGGCGTAATCAATTACCTACTCGTTTTGCTGCAATAGAATTTTTGTCCAATACAGGTGGTTGTTGCCAGTAGTAATAACTATATATGCTTGTTAGTAGAGTAAGTCGGTTACGTGAAGCTCACAGCTTACATAGTATACTTAAATATATATTTTTGACTCATATTTAAAAACAGTTGACGTACATCAAATAATAAAATCTTTTCAAAACTAAAACTTTTAATTAAACAAATTTTTTCACACAACAATTTCCAGATTCCGACTGACTGGCTGACTGACTAACTGAGTGATTGTCTTATTCTTATTTAATTTTTTTTTTATTATACTTATATTGTTTACGTCTACTAACTTAAGATAAGTGCACGAAGTTTATTAATTTTTTTTCTTAGTTGCTATGTACTTTTATAATTGTACTTGTTTAGCAGGAGAGTTCTTAATTTACTTGCACACATTTTGTTTTCTTTTTTTGTTTTTGTTGGACTTTCTACTGTGTTTTCAAACGCTGTAAGTTCATAAATGCAAAGATAACAAAAACTAATAGTCTTGGTATGTTCTTCACTAGGTAATAGTGTGGGCGTGCGGTCATTCAGTTTTGTGGCTATTTCTGTTCTACTTCTGGCAAACGACAAGTTTCAATTAAATTTAAAATATAAAGAAACTGTACGAAGATGAGAGTAAGCAGGGAAAAGCGTATAGCAAAAAAGAACATCATTAGGCAAAAACAATGCGAAAACCTTTTAAAATTTAATTTAATTATTTTCTACTTTGCCATTAGAAGTTCTAAAGAAGTTAGATACTATTGCCTCATGTCTCATTCTACAATATTTTGATGATGGCTGATGGAAGAGAAACAAATATTTTGTATCACCCTCTGATGTCAAGCTGAGCGTTTTTCTCAACAAAATGCCCTGTATTCAAGAAAAGTGATTAGAAAGTGTGCACTTACACATATATAAATTTTTCCACATGGCTTTATTAAAAACCAACCAATTACACACAAACATATCCGTATCACCTCTAAAGACGGGTACTGGTGCATATAAGTAACTTTGCTTTTTTCCATTTGTTTTAAAAGATGTACATGCATTCAAACATAAAAGTAAAGTTTAGATACGCGTATTAATTAAAGTATTATTATTATTATTACTATTACTATTATTAGGCGTCTTGGTGTAGATCTATTGTGCAAGACCTTTCAGCCAAATTTTGTATGTGGTGGCTTTTAATGTATCTAAGTACCTCTTTCTACTCTACATCACATGGGGACTAAGAGTCACACCACCTATATGGGAAAACATCTGCTTTGCCAGAGCGACGCATTCGCAGAGAATGTGAACCGCCAGCTCACAGAAACGACAAATTTGAGTACCGGAGAAATTGAACTTACTTAGGTGATATCGTAGACAACAGTTTCCCGTATAGTATCCAGTGAGAACTCGTAGGTCCTCCCTGCTTAGATTAATGAGTTGATAGTTTTGTTTCCAGAGGTATAAACAGTTTGGACTGTCGTTGCCCTGGGCAGTCAATGCAGTGATGTCTGAATTGTTTTGATTCGCAGTTACTTGTGGTTTCCCTGGTGTGTGCTTTTGTAAGTCCACAAGAGGGCTCTGCACTATGGAATGCTGCTGTAACACCCTGCTTTGCTAGGTAATCTGCATGTTCATTCCCCGTCGGGAACCCATCCTCACATAACCTATTTTAATTTGACTATAAGTATATGACCACATAGATCAAGGCCTAGAAACTATGGTGAAGAGAACAGTTGCATCCCCTCTCCCCCTAAAACCATTTTCCTACGACGTCATTACTTTGGTTCATCCAGATATCCAACATCGCGACTTTCAGAGTTATACTAGACGTATATCCGTTTCATGGTTTATATAGATGTTAGTCTAAAAGATGGTGTCTACTGGGTACTTACGGGACAATTTCGGCATCATTGCGGGATCATTTCTGTATTCCCAAGATTATATCAAGATGGTTTGGAATAATTTTCAGAATGAAATTGGAAATATTTGGGCCAGTTCGAAACCGTGTACGGAATCTTTTCGGAACAACTTTTAGAATAAAAATAAAAGAAATAAATGTAAGGCGCGATAACCTCCGAAGAGATCTAAGGCCGAGCTTCTCTTCCAATTTGCGTCGTGCTCCTCTTGATTTTTCCCTACAAATTGGCCGGACGGGACCTACATATTTTATGCCGACTCCGAACGGCATCTGCAAGGCAGATGAGTTTTCACCGAGAGCTTTTCATGGCAGAAATACAATCGGAGCGCTTGCCAGACACTGCCGAGGGGCGACCCCGCTTAGAAAAATTTTCTTCTAATTGAAAAATCTTATTTCTAAAATTTTGATGTTGCTTTGCCCGGGAGTTGAACCCAGGGCATACGGGCATATTTCAAATTTTTCTAGAACTATTTCAGTACCGTTTAGAGACTATGTTCGAGATCTTCTTGAGGGCTGTTTTGGATCCCTTTCTGGATTGTTTTCGTACAAATATCGTCAAGACTTTTTTGGGAAATAAATCCATATAGTTTCAAGATTGTTTTCGAAAGTATTTCACGATCGTTTAGGGAATCATATTGGAAGAACTGCCCACCGAATATTTTTTAACTATCCCCAAATTTTTTTGTTGTTTTCAGAAGTAGTTAAAGATCATTTAAAAAAAAGTATTTCAGGGGTGTATTGGATCCTCCGTTTTAAGAACTTCCTTCTGTTTATCACCGTGTGCTTATCTCCGCGACTGCGAGTATTTCGCGATTTGTTGGGACTATTTAAAGATTATTTTCGGGACGATCTTGGCACTTTTTTCAAGATCATATCTTGGCATATCGTGCGGACTGGGACGTGGTTTTAGGTTAGTTTTACGAATATGTGATAGGTGAACAGACGTTTAAATCCACACTAAATTAACGCCTCATTAGCACTTAACGAAAGAGATTGATTATATAAGATATCAATTTGATAACACGTTTCAACTGTGCAAATATATATTTATATAAACAAATAATTACTAGGAAATTTTCTTTTGAAAAAATATAACATAATATTTTGTCAAAGTCGCGTTCATTTCTTTTCGCTGGAGTGTGCGTAAATATTAATCTGTTTGTTTTAACTAATTAAAAATTCCCGTTATAGTTATTAATTAAATAGGTTTATTAGGCTGCTATAACAGAACATTTATATGGAAATGTCATTGCACTGTGCAACAGCCGCCTGGGTATTGGACCAAACCCACTCTTTTGTAGAGATCTAGGCTTAAGTAGACAAAGTACTATCTCCATTTTTCGAAGTTAGCCTCCAAAAAATAGATATCGTCTTTCGAAATTCGAAATTCTACATTTCGAAATTTTATTTTATTTTTTGTGTTAACGTGTTCAGCAAATTAAAAAAGGAAAAATGTGGTCGTGGTCCGCCTTTTTCTTTTATTTGAATGGCTGAAGTCTTTTTTTGAAAAATTACAATACGAGCAATTCCAGTGGAGAGAATGTGCAGACATGAAAGTAGTAGCCACTATCATGGGACTGTCTGATTTTTCACCTCGTATAACAGCTGTTACACAAAATTTCTCAAAAAAAGAATTCAGCCCTTCAAATAAGGGAAAAGATTGGACCACGACAACAATTTTACTTTTTTAATTTGCTGAACGCGTTAACAAAAAAACAATAAAATTTCGAACTTCGAAAGCCGAATATAGATTTGGAGGCTAACTTCGAAAAACGGAGATAGTACCTTGTCTACTTAAGCCTCAATCTGTACCAAAAAGTGCGTTTGGTCCAATACCCAGAAAAAAAGTTGATTTTGTCGCATAGTGCTATGAACGCTTAGTAACTTCTTTATATTTGCCGTAAATAAAATGGCGGGACGACACCTACATGATTTTACGCCAACTGCGAACGGCAGCTGCAAGGCAGATGAGGAGTTTTTCATGGCAAAAATAAATTCGGAGTGCATGCTAAACACTGCCGAGGGGCGACGCCGATTAGAAAAACTTGTTTCTAATTAAAGAACTTGTGTCTTCATTTTTGATGTTACTTTACCCGGGAGTTGAACCCAAGACCCTCGGAGTGGTAGGTGGAGCACGCTACTGTAACACCACGACGGTCGCCTCAATCAATTATAGCTTGTGTAAATTTTTGGTGAAAGTGCATGCTACAATTAAAAATTTGTAGGAAAAACTGTTAAAATGCCGGAAAGGGGTCGACTGCTAATACGCGTCCAAAAATATCGGTAGAGATGTTAAAAGACGCGTATTAATCTCGACAATAATAATCCGAAAGCGGAAAAGAAAAATTTTATGTCTGTCGGGAGATATTTGTACTTGAATTTGCCAATTTTCATGTGGTTGTTGCAATGTTGTTGTGCACCGAAACAAATTTTGTGTACAAAGGGATTTTGCACGCATTTAATTTTGTTCCCACCTCATTGGCGGACCGGCCAGGGTAATTTTTTATAAGAGCGGCCAAAGGCCGCCAACACAGAAAGGTGTTCTGCACAAAAACATTATGGATAACAACCCCGGTTTCGGAGGAACCCGTGATAATTTTTCGGCTTTTCGTTAATATCCTTTAAAGGACTTTTTTATCTTCTGCTTTCGGTATATTGTTTTCGAGATTAATAAGCGTCTTTTAACACCTCACCCGACCTTTTTGTGACGCGTATTAGCAGTCGATCCCTGTTCTAGACTATTACAAACAACTTAAAGAAGCACGACGCAAATTGGAAGATAAGCTTGGCCTAAAATCTCTTCGCAGGTTATCGCGCATTGTATTTATTTATTTAGTTTATTTGTAATGTACCGAGTGAAAACAAACAAGATTTTTTATTGTATAGCCTTCACTTTAATTAAGATGTATTGTTGTTATTTAAAATTCCTGAAATTTTGATTGAAAAGTTTTTGCTTATTTTTTATTCACTTGGCTCAATTAGGTATAAATAGCGCCCACAAAATTGATCTCGGTGTACTTTATTCTTAAAAAGTGGTGTAAAAGTTCTTAAATAAAAATGATTTCGCGCATTTATTTGGCGATCCTGTTTGTCGTTCTAAGCTGCCGTTTAACTTATACGAATGAGCAATATCGCATTATAAATGGCGTAGATATTAGAATAGAGGACAGCACACATTCGGTAGCTATATTTATTCGTTCCGTGTGTGAGTGCGTTGGTTCCTTAGTCACTTTAAAATCGGTGGTTACAGCTGCGCATTGCATATACGAGGTACGAAGGAGCGATATCCAGGTTCCAGCTGGTGTAGCCGTTATATGTGCAATAAACATAAGAAAGGATAAGAAGGTGCAGAATATGATTTTCATGATCCTGCTTTTGCTTGAGAATCACTATATATGGATATAGCTGTGGTTAAAGTTGTTAAATCTTTTTACAGGACTCTGAGAGTAATAGCGGCAAAACTTTGCGATTCCGTATTAATACCGGGCGTGGTAATGCAAATTAGTGGATGGGGCGCTGTATCGTATAGTAATACGCCTCCTAATTATCTTCTCAAAGCTTCTCGAATGCCTATAACACGAAAGGATAAATGACAGGACCATTATGATACTATACGGACACCGATAACTCTACCAAACACAATCATTAGTGCTGGATGTAGGGGAAGTAATGTGTGTTTTAGAGATTTTGGAGCAGGAGCAATTATGAATAACCAACTTTGTGCGGTGACATACGGTAGTTGTGATAAGCTCAGTGTTCCGAGTTTATTTATAGATGTAACAAATCAAATAGTTTTAAACTTTTTAAGAACCAATTATTACGGAAGATGTGACCTGAGCTTTAGCAACGCGGATAAAAGAAATTTCAAGAATGAATGCAACCATACGGGGCCGACAAAGAAGGCAACCTTGCCTAATGTCAAATTAGTGTAGGTGGCCAACGCAGCCGATTTCACGTTCTTCCTGTTTCCGGCATCTTCACTACAACAAGAAGGAATAACAAAAAGTTTATCAGACGACAACCAGGACAAGTTATCTCGTCGCGAAACGGCTCCCCAAGTTAATTGCAGCTGTAAACACGCGCCAACATATGCGCGAAGATCAAACCACTACTCATCAATGAGAGCGCGCTCCAAATCCAC
This sequence comes from Eurosta solidaginis, assembly GCF_040869045.1. Classification (NCBI taxonomy): domain Eukaryota; kingdom Metazoa; phylum Arthropoda; class Insecta; order Diptera; family Tephritidae; genus Eurosta; species Eurosta solidaginis. Next base: position 292,439,970 of record NC_090319.1, read on the forward strand.
AACCGCATCGAAGCATTTTCTTCAGACGCGGCGCTCACGAAAACGCTTCAACATTAGCGGCCGGAAAGTAATTAAAACTGACAAGTGTGTGTGTAACGTTGAGGCACGACAGCGCGGCACTCCATAATCGGTGGCCCGGCACGGAAGGGTGTATGTAAGAAGTTAAAGATTGTAAGTACCCATACATAAAATTCGCATGTTGGGCGGTCGAAGTCTACTCATACATAAAAAGGTAGGCAATCAACGAACGTAAGCAGGAGAGGAGCAACATATCGGCTCAACGGTCAAAATATATTCAACGTTAAGGACGACACTGTGCAAATACGACAGAACAGGTTTTGAGTAAGCGTAAATTATTCACACATTGTTGTATTATGCGAAGACAACTACCTATAAGCAGAATACAATATTTTAATAATAGCGCATAGGGGTGCGCAGTCACTCATTCCTGATATGGAAAAGAGCACACCAACAGATTCATATAGCACGGAATGCCTGCACGCTTGAGTGTCCATACAAATTCTGATGGCGGTGGAGAGGCGCTGAATGCAAAGTTTAAGTATATAGACGCAGTTCTAGGTGTAGGATTATAGTAGAGATTGAGTGTGTAAACACTGTTCTTGTTAGGTATAAGATTGCACCAGCGATAATTTACGGTCAAATGTACGATTGTTGTCAGCGTGAGGCAACGGCAGGGTGGTGAATCATATGTAGTTGAGATAATTGGTTAGCACGGTTGATGCTGTGCACGAATTCAGGTTTTTATCCGGGGCGCCTTAGGTAAGGAGCTGATATAGTGGTCAGTTTAGTTGAGGATGGTGAAAATTGAGTAGCCACATTTAATTGTCACCATTCCGTCGCGTGCCATGAGCGTAACTCAAAGTTAATGAAATTTGTTTGTTATAAGCGGGTTCGTTGCACATACACACCGACACACTTATATAGTCGAGTTGCTCATTGCCAAAACGACCCTCATGTTATGTATCGTGATGTAGCTCAAAGCTTGCAAGACAGAGCCATCGCATAGCGGGTAGTTATACGTGTTCGTTAGATTCGAGTTGGTTTAAGATAGGCCGCGGTAATGCGATTCTGTCTTGAAATGCTTTGAGTTGGATCAGGAGTACCATTCCATTATAATGTCATTGTCAATTGTGGACATTTGCTCATGTTCATTGGTACGATATAGGGGATGCGTGGTTAAAAATCCAGCTATGAGAAATGGTTTAGGAAGTAAACATTTGCAGCGACATGCATATGAGCGTGTGAATATTTTTATATATGAAATTATGCGGAGTTTTTTTTTTGCTATATCAAATGTAGATGTATATGGATTCGTAGTATATAGATTTGTATTGAACTAAATGCTTTCAATAACCTTGGTAAGATTAGTATCGTTGATGCTCTCACATGAGTACGACCTGCCATTGAATCTATTATAAATGGATGATGATCGAATGATCATATTATAGTTACATACTTTACTTAAATATATATTTATATTGATATTTTTACGTGTACATTCGCGCGCAAACATTAGGGTGGGACGCACACCCGTTCGAATTGAATTGAAATCTAGAATATAATTTTAGACAGTGGTTGGGTTAAACGCCACGATATAGTCGAGTAAGATAGGTATAGACAAGTGCACGAGCACTCATGATATTATATCTTTAACATTGTAGTAGGTCTAGACATGAAATAACACATTAAATGAATTGCTAAAACTAACAACAGTGTGATGAATGGGAGTAATGGGGTGATCGTACAGGGTTAGACAGACGGACACAGGCACAGAGGTAAGTGTTGGGTCAACCGATTTGGGCCTTGGTTGACATTGGTAGGGTGGGCAATGAGGCAGAAGGGCCGGCCTTGAGTTTATGGAGGCGAACTGCGACGACGGCGGTGGCATGCTGTGGAGGAGGACATACAAGAGGGGAAGAGTCAACAACAGCGCACGGGTGCTAATTTTTTTTTCTTATTGTTTCTGCGGTTCAGGGCAACATCGTTGATGATTTGAGAATCCCACCCCATCCGGCGAGCTGAGCCTATGCAAGCGTTCCCAGCGGATCATCGGACCTTATTCTTCCATCATAAGGGAACCTGTACCGCACTGCCAGTCATGGTAACCCAATATATCTTGAAGAGTGCTGTTATAAATTCAATGTTGAGTGGAATATCATCCTTACTTGACAGAAATATTTTGAGATAGTTTTTCTTCGAAACAGCAGTTAAGATATGGTGACATTCCACTCAACTGTCGAACTGGCGATACTTGTTTTATATATCATCTACAATGCAATGAAAGTGGTACGCATGTAAATGCCTTAAATCGTGAGACCAAAGTTTGATCACTACTGTAAAGTTCCCTCGTGTATGAGTAGATCATTAGATAAAAAGAAAATTGTGGAACAACTATTTTGAGATCCTGGCAAACTCCGTATAAAACAGCTAATCCAACCAACTCTATAGAAGTCAACGTAGTCGGTTATTGAAGACATAGAATAACACCTTAGTCATAACGGTACCATAGCCAACCAATTAAATAAAAAAATAAATAAATAAATGTAAGGCGCGATGACCTCCGAAGAGATCTAAGGCCGAGCTTCTCTTCCAATTTGCGTCGTGCTCCTCTTGATTTTCCCTACAAATTGGCCGGACGGGACCTGCATGTTGTATGCCGACTCCGAACGGCATCTGCAAGGCAGACGAGTTTTCACTGAGAGCTTTTCATTGCAGAAATACACTCGGAGCGCTTGCCGAACACTGCCGAGGGGCGACCCCGCCTAGAAAATTTTTCTTCTAATTGAAAAACCTTATTTCTAAAATTTTGATGTTGCTTTGCCCGCCACACCACGGCGGCCGCCAACCAATTAAGCTTTTGTTTTCCCCCATAGCCATAACCTATAAGTTTTTGCATTGGCGAATTTATTCATATGCTCGAGATTATATTTTTGTTTCGAAATTTTTTACATTTTCTATTTCATGAAGTTATCACATATTTTAGGTTAAGGCACCAATAACCGATGCGAATATAAATATATCTTTGGTTAAATGAAAATATGTTTACAAATTGGGCGTTATGAATAAGGAAAGCTTTCTAGGGTTTTAAAGGGCTGATATTTTACTAAAATATGATTATACTTTGGCAAAAGGTGTCGCTAGATGTCGCACTGATCAAACTGTTTTGAAAACCCTCAGAAATCGGAGCCGCTATTAAAAGAAAATAATTGGCTGGATTTACCTCCGAGGAGATGTAAGCCTAAATTTCGCTTCCAATTTAGGTTGTCCTTTTTTTAGTTTTCCTACAAATCGGAGGGACGGGACCTTCATATTTAATGCCGACAGAAATACACTGGGAGTGTTTGCAAAACGACTGCAAAGGGGCGACCCCGCTTAGAAGAACATGTTCTCTAATTGGAACAATGTTCCCTTAGTAGTTGCGCGGGACTTTAACGCAAGACCTTCAGAGCGTTTGGCGGAGCACGCTACCACCACCCCAGCGAACACATCTAGGTCAGATTACTTCGTTATAATTCGATTAGAGAACGATTTAAGAAACAATGAAATACGATGCTGTCACAGCTATCGATTATTCGTAGGGCATGATTATTATTATTAGGGCTGGAAGCATTGCGACCTTTGTGCAGATCTTTTGTTCATGACTTTCACCCTAATTTTGTAGGTGAATCCTTTTGATGTATCTAAGTACCTCTTCAGGCGTTTTAATCCACATCACATGGGGATTAAGAGTCACACCACCCAGATGGTAGAGCCTCTGCCTTGCCAGAGCGACGCATTTGAAGAGAAAGTGAACCGGCGTTTCAACCTCCAGATCACAGAAACGACAAATTAGGTGATATCGTAGACAACAGTTTCCCGTATAGTATCCAGTGAGAGTTCGTAGGTCCTCCCTGCTTAGATTAATGAGTTTGGCTGATACTTTCGTTTCAGCAAGTATAAACTATTTCGCCTGTCTTTGCCCTGAGCAGTCAATCCAGTGAAGTCTGAATTGTTTTTTTTCCCAGTTATTTATGATTTCCCTGGTTTGTACTTTTGTGAATCCACAAAAGGGCCCAGGACCATAGAATGCTGCTATAGCACGCTGCTTTTCTAGGTAATCTGCACGTTCATTACCTTCAGGTCCCTGATATCCGGGGACCAATTCTAACAAAACCTTGTTTTTGGCTTCCGGGGCATTAAGGATTTTTAATGCCGTCAACCACTACCTTAGATATATTTGTATCAGTTCGCAAGGCACGCAGGCCGCCCGGCTGTCCGACATAATGTAGATACTCTTCGAGCATGAGCCTCTCCGTAGACAATCTCTACCGCAAACTTCTATTGCATGGATTTCTGGCCGAAATATGGTCGGGTAGCTTCCCCTTGGTATCGGTTTCCTGAAGTTCGGCACATAGATGCCAGCTCCCGTTTTCCGTCATCGAATTTCGATCCATCCGTGAACCAGACCTCTGAGTCAGGGTCATTATAAGAAGTTCCAGTGGGCTCTGTCCACATGGCCACTTCAAAGTTCCATGAGATTCTGAACTTAGGGGACATTAAAATACATATGTACACACGTAATTTACATATGACAAATAAAATCTTTATAGGCAAAAATTAAATTTGGTGCCGAGCTATACATAGCCCTTCCATTTCAGAAATTCTTACAAGGCACGTGCTTCAGCTTTCGTTTTCTAACAGTTCTCTGATGAACTTAACGGACGTCGAGATCCGACTTGGATTCTTATGCCTTTAAGGCAGCTCAACTGGCAACAAAAATTGTTATTTTTTTGTCCAAGCCATACTGTTCTGGAGCTCTCTCTCTATGTCATAGACCCCCGCCTGGAACACACTACACGAATCAGGAAGTCGATATGACTAATTTATTTGCAAATGCTTTGAGCACAGTCCAGCTGCAATTCTGAAGAAATTGTAATGAAGTAGTAATAGTCCTTGATAGGCGGAGCTTCCTTGAAGTGCCTGTAGTTACAAAACATATAATTTGGTAATGGACCTACCTTGGCATTGAAAAATATCCTTGCATAGACGGAAAATGAGAGACTAAGATACTTTTACCTTCTACTAGAAAAAGCTGAACCAGTTCGCATGAATGAACCGATTACTGGGCATGCTCATCATTCACGCTTCTATTTTCAAGGCATCAAAAAGGTCTGTAAGCTTGTAGTGAACGGTCCATAAAAATCTTACATCGAATTAATGGGTCCTTTGCATTAGCATAATGCTTTTGACGATCAAATGAAAAACCTCAATTAGGTATAAGAACCTTGTTGACCAAATCTTGCCCACTTCCCGTGCTTCAGTTCATGCCTTTCCAGCCTAATTGATTATACGCAACTCATGTCCTCTTTCTCTTGAACGGTGTATGTGGAAGACGTTCTATCTGGCGTAGATGTCACACAGTATGGTTAAGTCAAAAACTAGCGAGTGGTCATCCCACACTGGAACATTAGATGTAAAGAACGCTTTCAATATCTCAAGATTGCCAGATATGCTGGCCGTGTTAGACTAACGATTCCAAATATCACGATATCTTTAATTGTCAAAATCAAGTGGTCAAGTAAACCTTCAGTGAAAACTTTCTTCAATATCGGCTGAGAACTCTGGACTCCAATAAGACATACTTACAGAAAGCAAATATTAATTTTGTTTACATTAAGCTACTAGCATCCTTGGTAGACATTTTTGTGACCGAAAATTGGCTTATATGCATTTCAAAGGTGGTAACCCGAAATTTATTGCTATAGCGAACTTAACCATTGTTTATAGGGTCTTGGCATAACCAAGTTCTACTAAAGGCTGGGCAAATACATATATTTGCATTAGTAAAGATTTCTCATATGTTGAGACGCACAACGCGGACTCCAATCGGGTACTGGTCTGATAAAATACCAATCACCATTGATAAATGAACCTAAACGAATCCAATGGGCTTGATTGAGCTTGTGACTTCCGGCTACCTGTGATTATCGCTTATTGCAAGAAGTAATGCCTTCCCTGTGAGTATTTATCTGACCTGAGGGCTGAAGCCACAATAAGAGACTACAACTGTTCAGCAGAAGTTCAAATTCCCTACTGCCTACCACGTTCAATTCCCGGGCAATCGCGTGGCAGTTTAAAGAGATTATGTCATCTCTAAATACATATTATAATTAGCTTTAGTTCGGAGTTATAGGTTGTAAGGGTAAACCCTGAAAAATGTTACGTAACCGTAAAAACCATTGACGGAATCCTTGGCGCAATTTTCGCTTTACAGATAAGTGAAAATATATCCGAGAATGCTGTAAAGATTACATCAGAAAGACATGGAATAGAATCAATATGCCAGAACCTAATTTGTAGAAGCAAATCGGTCGAAAATAACATTTTCCCTAAAAACAACCGCATGCAGTCAAGGTTCTTCAAATAAAAGCAAGAGGCATGCTTTGGATATATGCAAAGAAAACAAGTAAGGAGGGCTAAGTTCGGGTGTAACCTAACATTACATACTCTGCGTGAGCTTCTATTGCACATTTCATTTCCGATAAATTACTTTTCTGCATAACACGTGGCACCGCCCGTATAAAAAAATGTCTCCCCATTTCCTCTTACAATAAAACTTGATAAGTGAAATATCATTGATTCAAAACAATTTTTTGCTAAGTTATAGCTTATTATTCTACGCTACGACCCTTTTAAACTTGTGTTGTATCTAATTTGCCGTGGTCTTTAACCGATCCCGTCCATTTTTACTAGAAATATTTCCTGCTATAGGGAAAATTTGTGTACCCAATTTTATTACGATCCGTTAATTTTTCTTTGAGTTATGGCTCCCGAAACATGGAATATTGCTTAGTCATAAAAGGGGCGGTGCCACGTCCAGTTTTTTAAATTTGAAGTTTTTCCTATTTATTGTTATAAATCCACTTGGGAAATGAAATACCATTGATATAAAGCTCTTTTTGGCAAAGATATAGGTCATTTTATTCGTCCGCGACCCTTTTAAAAATCTTTTATATAAAAGTGGGCGTGGTCCTTAACCGATTTCGTTATTTTTCTTCAAAGCATTCCTTCCTCTCTGCCGAATTTTGTGTACGATAGGCTTAACGATTTTTGATTTATGAATAATAATATTTATAAAATTGAATGTATCACAAGTGGGCGGTGCACCCCCATTTTAAGAAATTTTTCCAAATTTTTATCACGAGTCTCAATATCAGTCCACGTGTCAAATTTAAACATTCCAGGTGTATTATTTACTAAATTATCAGGTTTTTGTGTTTTCCAAATTTTATATATATAAAAAGTGGGCGTGGTTATCGTCCGATTTTGGTCATTTTCAATACCAATCTATTCTGGGTGCAGATAAGCTAGTGTACTAGATTTGGTGAAGATATCTCAATATTTACTCAAGTTATCGTGCTAAAGGTCGGACGGACTGATGATTTTGATATATGGAAGTCTATATCTATCTCGATTCCTTTATACCTGTACCTCCAACCGTAATCCAATCAAAGTTAATATACTCGGTGTGCAAAGCACGCTGAGTATAAAAAGTGGAGCAACTTGCCTTTGATATCTTCCTTCAGCTATCAATTCGTTTTATTTGAATAATTTTTTTTAAATATGAAAATTTGGTTAAATTTGAATGCATTTCTTTATCATTTTTTTTAAGTCACACCTGAAATATTTTCGAAGCGCTCTTAATTATGAGTCCGATAAGAATCCGAAATTGTAGACCAAGGGTGACGTTTTTTGGAACGATTTTCCTTCATACTTTGTCAAATAAGGGAAAATCACCATGTATGCTTCTCGTAAGAGGCGACTAAAATACCGGATTCAAGGGGTTTGTGTATCGCAGCCCTTTCAGGTTGCCAGCGCAATACATAGCTTCTCCAAACCCAATTGTCAACCTCACCTATCCGTGGCGAATCCTGTTTCATTAACAGCTGAGGCTCTGGCGACCCTGAACTCCTGATGGATCTAGGGGTGGGAGGGCGGTATGGCCTAGAAGGTCGTATGTGGTCATAACAAATCGTTCCTGAGATGGTCGAACGTACGGGATCTGCATCCGGCAAAAGACCATCTGCTCGATAGCACTCCCCAGGGCCCTCGGGGAGTGTCCTTATCGTTAGAAAAAAAACAACAACAACAACCATGTAGGAAAATGAACCCAGGGTAACCCTGGAATGTGTTTGTATGACATGGGTATCAAATGAAAGATATTAAAAAGTATTCTAAAAGGGAGTGGGCCTTAGTTTTATAGTTCTTTGTTCGAGATATCGCTATAAAGGTGAACCAGGGGTGATTCTAGAATGTGTTTGTACGACATGGGCATCACATGAAAGGTGTTAATGAGTATTTTAAAAGGGAGTGGGCCTTGGTTCTATAGGTGGACCCCTTTTCGAGATATCGTCATAATGGTGGACCAGGGGTGACTCCATAATGTGTTTGCAGGATTTGGGTATCAAATTAAATGTATTAATGAGGTTTTTAAAAGGGAGTGGCCCTTAGTTGTATATTTGGAAGGGTTTCCGATATATCGACCAAAATGTGGACCAGGGTGACCCAGAACATCATCTGTCGGGTACCGCTAATTTATTTATATATGTAATACCATGAACAGTCCTGCCAAGATTCCAAGGGCTTTTGATTTCGCCCTGCAGAACTTTTCTAGTTAATATGGTAGGTGTCAGCTATTTTACAAAGATGTTTCTAAAGTTATATTTTGCGTCAAAAAAACAATCCAATAACCATGTTGCTTCCCCTTTTTTCGTATTTCGTATAGAATTATGGCATTTTTTTCATTTTTCGAAATTTTCGATATCGAAAAAGCGGGCGTGATCATAGTCGGGGTACGGCCATTTTTAATACCAATATAAAGTGAGTTCAGATAAGTACGTGAACTAAGTTTAGTAAAGATATATCGATTTTTGCTCAAGTTATCGTGTTAATGGCCGAGCGGAGGAGCAGACGGTCGACTGTGTAGAAAACAGTTATCGTCATAGAATCTATGCTCCCACCAAATTTCACAAGGATTTTTCAATTTTTGTTCGACTTTTGTCTTTAAAAGTATTCTAGACGAATTAAATGAAAAAGTGCGGAGCCACGCCCATTTTGAAATTTTATTTTATTTTGGTATTTTGTTGCACCATATCATTACTGGAGTTGATTGTTGACATAATTTACTTATAAACTGTAAAGATATTCAATTTTTTGTTAAAATTTTACTTAGAAAAATTTTGTTTTAAAAACTGGGCGTCTTCGTCATCCGATTTGCTAATTTTTATTTAGAACACATATAGTAATAGGAGTAACGTGCCTGCCAAATTTCATCATGATATCTTCAACGACTGCCAAATTACGGCTTGCAAAACTTTTAAAATTACCTTCATTTAAAAGTGGGCGGTGCCATGCCCTTTGTCCAAAATTATCCTAATTTTCTATTCTGCGTCATAAGGTCAACCCACCTACCATGTTTCATCGCTTTTTCCGTCTTTGGTAATGAATTATCATACTTTTCGGTTTTTCGAAATTTTCGATATCGAAAAATTTGGCGTGGTTATAGTCCGCTTTCGTTCATTTTAAATAGCGATCTGAGATGAGTGCCCAGGAACTTACATAATAAATTTCATTAAGATACCTCAAAATTTACTCAAGTTATCGTATTCATGGACAGATGGACGGACGGACGGGCGAGCATGGCTAAATGAATTTCCTTTTCGCCCAGATCATTTTGATATATAGAAGTCTATATCTATCTCGATTAGTTTATGCCGTTATGGGGTACAGTTATGCGAACAAAATGTATATATTCTGTGAGCTCTTCTCAGCTGAGCTTGGAGCTGTTTCGGATCCGTTTCTGGATTGTTTTCGTAATAATATCGTCGAGACTTTTTGGGGACTCACTCCATATATTTTCAAGATTGTTTTCGAAAGCATTTCACGATTGTTTAGGGAATCTCCGATATGACTGCCACCGAATATTTTTTAACTATCAGCGGATCTGTTCGTTGTTTCGGAACTATTTCAAGATTATTAAAAAAAAAGTATTTCAGGGGAGTATTTGATCCTCCTTTTTTAAGAAGCTCACTATATCCTTCCTTCAGTTTATCACCGTGTACTTATCTCCGCGACTCCTGGCATTTCGCGATATGTCGGAACTATTTAAAGATTATTTTCTGGACGGTCTCAGTACTTTTTTTCAAGATCATATCTTGGTATATCGCGTTGACTGGGTCGCGGTTTTATGCTAGTTTTACGAATATGTGAAAGATGAACAGACCTTTAAATTCACAACAAATTAACACCTTATTAACACTTAACGAAAGATATTGATTATGTCAGCCCATTCAAGTTCGAGCAGTGTTGTTGCTCAGAATTTCGTACACTGCTCCAAACTCTGGCTATGTGGCAGTATACAATAGAAACTAGTAGAGTTTGGAAACAGATAAAACCCACTAAGTGAACCCTTTGCACTTTTCTGTGTTTATTCACTAAGAATACAGCCATTGTACAGGTATCAATTTGATAACACGTTTCAACTGTGCAAATATACATTTATATAAACAAACAATTGCTAGGAAATATTCTTCTGAAAAAGTATAACAAAATATTTTGTCAAAGCCACTTTCATTTCATTTCGCTGGTTTATGCGTAAATATTAATCTGTTTGTTTAACTAATTAAAAATTGATTCAAGGTTCGATTCGAGCTCAAGGCCAGAACAGTAATTTGTTTTCTAATGATAATTATTGTTATTTTTTAATTTTTCTAAATTTGAAAAATTGTATTTTGTTTTTTGAATAGTAAGTAGAAAATTTTTCAGACAACCTGCCATAGCTGCGCAGATGGATCCATTTCGTATGGTGCTAAGCCTTCATCAGCAGTACGCTTTAGGCATGCTGCGCTAACCATGTAGCTATACAGCGGTGGTTTGTTTGCCTGGAAAATTTGCTACTTCTATTCCTTTTACCAACTATATTTATTCAGTGTTGCGCCATCTGCCGCAAATCACTGTTAATGCTGGATTTTTGTGTATTGTCAATTACTTTGTTTGACATTCCCAAGTGGTCATGGTTTATTAAAAATTGTTTTTGTTTTTATCGGCCTTAATAGCTGTGAGTTAAATAGGCTTATTAGGCTCCTATAACAGAAAATTTATATCGAAATGTCATTATAAACGCTTAATAAGCTTTTTGTATTTGTCATAACAAAAAATTTTTATTTTAGCAGGCACTTTCACTCAAAAATGTACACAAGCTATAATTGATCGAGGCGGCCGCCGTGCTGTTGTGATATCATGCTCCGCCTACCACACCGAGCGTCCTGGGTTCAACTCCCGGCAGAGTAACATCAAAAATGAAGAAACGAGTTTTTTAATTAGAAAAAAGTTTTTCTAATCGGCGTCGCCTCTCGGAAGTGTTTAGCATACACTTCGAGTCTTTTCTGAAATGAAAAGTTCCTCAGTGAAAACTCATCTGCCTTGCAGATGCCGTTCGGAGTCGGCGTAAAAACATGTAGGTGTCGTCCCGCCAATATGTAGCAAATATTAAAAGAAGCACGTCGCAAATTGGAAGATAAGCTCGGCCTAAAATCTCTTTGGAGGTTATCGCGGCTTGCATTAATTTATTTATTTTATTTATAATGAACCGAGTGAAAACAAACAAGATTTTTTATTGTATAGCATTCACTTTAATTAAGATGTATTGTTGTTATTTGAAATTCCTGAAATTTTGATTGGAAAGTGTTTGCTTATTTTTTATTCACTTGACTCAATTAGGTATAAATAGCACCCACAAAATTGATCTCGGTGTACTTTATTCTTAAAAAGTGGTGTAAAAGTTCTTAAATAAAAATGAATTCGCAGATTTATTTGGCGATACTGTTTTTCGTTCTAAGCTGCCGTTTAACTTATACGAATGAGCAATATCGCATTATAAATGGCGTAGATATTAGATTAGAGGACAGCCCACATTCGGTAGCAATATTTATTTCTTCCGTGTGGGAGTGCGTTGGTTCCTTAGTCACTTTGAAATCGGTGGTTACAGCTGCGCATTGCGTATACGAGGCACAACGGAGCGATATCCAGGTTCTAGCTGGTGTAGACGATATACGTGCAATAAACACAAGAAGGGGCCAAAAACGCCAAGTGCGGAGTGTAATTCATGATCCTGCTTTTACTCCAGAATCACCATATATGGATATAGCTGTGGTTAAAGTGGTTAGATCTTTTGTTTTGACTCAGAGAGTAACAGCAATAAACATCTGCGATTCCGTATTAGTACCGGGCATGGTAATGCAAGTCAGTGGATATGGTGCGGCAACTTTAAATAATACGCCTCGTAATTATTTTCTCAAAACTACTGGAATGCCTATAGTACGAAAGGATCAATGCCAGAACCTTTATGGCTATTTAGAGCCACCGTTGATTTTACCAAACACAATCATTTGTGCTGGATTAAGTGGAAGTATTACGTATTTTGGAGATTCTGGAGCAGGGGCAATTGTGAATAACCAACTTTGTGCGGTGGTACAGGGTGGTTGCGATACTCTCAGTATGCCAAATTTATTTACAGATGTAACAAGTCAAATAGTCTTAAACTTTTTAAGAAACAATATATCTTGAGTTGAGTGGAATATCACTCTTACTCGACAGAACACCGAATTTGGAACCATTTTGAGATAGTTCGTTTTCGAAACAAGAGTTGAGATACGGTGACATTCCACTCAACAGTCGAACTGGCGATATTTGTTTTATATAAAATGTAGAAATAAATTATGTATCATGATTGCGAGTAAATAAATATTTTTGATTGTATGCAATGAAAAAAGTAAGTATGTAAATGCCTTAAATTGGGAGACCAAAGTTTGATCTACTGTAAAGTTCCCTCGTGTATGAATAGATCAGTAGATAAAAAGAAAATTGTGGAACAACTACTTTGATACCCTGGCAAGCTCCGCGTAAAACAGCGGATCCAACCAACTCTATGGAAGTAAACGTAGTCGGTTATTGAAATCATAGAATAACACCTTAGTCATAACGGTACAATAGCCAGCAATTAGGCTTTTGTTTTCCCCCATGCCCATAATCTCTAAATTTTTGCGCTGACGAATTTATTCCCATGTTCGAGATTATATTTTTTGTTTCGAAATTTTTTACATTTTCTTTCTAATGAAGTTATCACATATTTTAGGATAAGGCACCAATAACCGCTGCCAGTATACATATATCTATGGTTAAGTGAAAATATGTTTACGAATTGGGCGTTATGAATATGGAAAGTTTCCAGGGTTTTAAAGGGCAGATATTTTACCAAAATATGATTTTACTTTGGCAAAAGGTGTCGCAGGATTTCGCACTGTTATTTCTGCCATGAAAAGTTCCTGAGTGAAAACTCTTCTGCCTTGCAGATGCCGTTCGGAGTCGGCGTAAAAACATGTAGGTGTCGTCCCGCCAATATGTAGGAAATATTAAAAGAAGCACGACGCAAATTGGAAGATAAGCTCGGCCTTAAATCACTTCCAATTTTATCGCGCGTTGCATAAGATGTACTGTTGTTATTTAAAATCCCTGAAATGTTGACTGAAGAGTTTGTGCTTATTTTTTGTTCACTTGACTCAATTAGGTATAAATAGCGCCCACAAAATTGATCTGGGTGTACTTTATTCTTAAAAAGTGGTGTAAAAGTTCTTAAACTAAAATGAATTCGCGCATTTATTTGGCGATCCTGTTTGTCGTTCTAACCTGCCGTTTAACCTACACGAATGGGCAATATCGCTGTAGTATGCAATAAATATACCACTGTTTATTTTTATAAAATAACTTTTAATATAAAATCCTAAATGTATACTAACATTTCGTTTTAAAAATTTATATCTAAATGAAAATTTTTGAAACAATCATTTCAAAATTGGAACATAAAAAATTAACAAGAACAAAAATTCAATTTACTTAAAGTAGGTTCATTTAAAGTTGAATATAAATATAACCCTACAATACTCCCCCTTCCGGAGATTTAACGTTAAATAAATTAAAAGTAACTTTCTTTTTTGTTTTTGTGTTAGGTATCTGTATTTTGTCAATCATTGCTGGTTTTAAACGATCAATAGGAATAGATTTAATTTCATTATTTATCTCAATTTTAAAGTTTAAAAAAATCGTAAAAATTTGACAGGAAATAAACTATTTCCCAGAAATGGAATATATGTAAACGTCTAGATTATCTATTGACGATTTATTGTAGATCAAGATATGTGGAAACGGTCTAAAATTGATTAGCTTGAAACTGGATACTCACAAAACTTCAGGGAACTCCAAATAAAAAGTTCAAAATTTCCAGTAATATTTGATGAATAACAAAAACAACAAGAGATTAGCCCATAACAGAACTCGGTGGAGAGAACTCGTTTTTGCCCTATGCTCCTAAAGGAGCGATATCTGTTTTTGTAATTTACTTAACAAAAATTTCAAGATAGGTATCAAGGGATAAAAATAAATAAATAAAACGTTTTTCTAAATTCGAAGAACTTATGATGCGAGAAGATAATGTTGCCAACAAACTGACAAGGAAACTGAAAAATAAACAAGAAACAAAACACGATAAACTCCGAAATAAACGAAATGACATCTTGGTTAACAACAACAGCAAAAGCGATGAGTGGTTTGTAAACAAAACCAAAGTAGAATTTCCAGCTGATATAAAAGCTCTATTATCGAAGGGTCCAAAGTTCGCGATCCCAATAGAAAATAAGAGCTTTCCATTATTCAAATACATAGCTGACGGTGAGAATTTAATACAAACACACAAAACCGAAGAGCAGAAATAGGAAGCGCGAACAAAATTAGCAATATTGATAAAAGATCATACAACAACAACACGGCAAAGTGCAATAGATCGTGCAATACTAGATACAGTGGGACGGACACGTAAATTTCTCAATAAAAATGACAAGATTCGTATTTTAACTTCTGACAAGGGAAACAAAACAATAGCAATGGAACTCAATGACTATAACAATAAAATGGATGAAATATTAAATGACCTGACGATGTATAGAATTCAGAGACAAGATCTCACTTTAAAATTACAAAATAAAAATAATAGTCTTGTAGATAAACTTTTTAAAATGGAATTAGTTTCGAAGAAAGATAGAAATAAACTTACGACTACAACGGCACTACCCCCACGGATATATGGATTGCCGAAAATCCACAAGAAAGGAACACCATTAAGACCGATATGCTCGGCCACGGGATCACCAGCACACGCACTCTGCAAATACGTTGCATATATTTTAAAAAACGTCACCACCAGTTCATTATATAATATAAAGAACACACAAGACTTTAAAGAAAAGATCAATAACTCTTATATTTATGACGATGAAAAGATGATATCCTTTGACGCAGTTTCATTGTTCCCTAGTATACCGACAAATCTAGCACTTGACATAATAAGAAATAAGTGGACAACAATAGAAAAATATACGAAAATACCAAAAAAAATGTTCATAGAAATATTAAAGTTCTGCATTAAAGATAATCGGTATTTTAAATATAATGAAACAACATATACACAACTAAAAGGATTACCGATGGGATCACCAACCTCCCCAATAATAGCAGATATTGTAATGGAAGAACTGTTGGACAATGCGATGAACAAATTAGCACGAAAACCAAGATTATTAACTAAATACGTGGACGATCTTTTGGCAATAATCAATGAAAACGTGGTACAAAACATACTTGACGCACTAAATTCTTTTGACAAAAATATTAAATTCATTACGGAACTCGAGGACGACGGAAAATTACCCTATCTAGATTCAATAGTAATACGACGAGGAAATCAACTAAAGTTAATGTGGTATAAGAAGTCCATAACATCGGGTAGAATTATAAATTATTATTCTAAACATCCCAAAAACATGATCATAAATACGGCAATGGGCTGTATAAGACGAATGATGAATATTACAGATGACACTTACCATAATGACATAGAAAATGAAATAAATATATTGTTAAAGGCCAATGATTTTCCTGATAAAATTATAAAAACTCTTTTAAAAAGATATAAATCACCAAATAGTCAACGTAGAGAGGAAAATCCGAAAATAATCAAGTCGTTAACTTATGTACCTAAATTATCTGAGCGCCTATCAACATCTGACATCTATAATAAAGAAGATATTAAAATAGCACACAAACCTATGAGCACTTTAAAAAGTATTTTTAACCAAACGAAATCGAAAATACCGCAAATGGAAAAAAGCAACATTATTTATCAAATCCCGTGTAACGGAAACGACAAAGAATTATGCAACAAAGTATATGTTGGAACAACTAAATCTAAATTAAAGATGATTTAAATATAAATGACCAAAAAACCGCACTTATGACCCATTGTGCAACGAGAAAGCACTGCCCGAATTTTGAAAAAACAATAGTACTTCAACAAGAACAACAATATGGAAAGAGATTCACACTTGAAATGCTGCATATACTAAACACACCAACTAACACAAGAATTAACTACAAAACAGATGTAGCAAACACCGCGCTCTCCTATAGGCATCTAATAAAACCAAAATAGTTAACAACTCCACGTACAAAGGGAAAGACGTGTCAAAAATGTATGTTTTCAATGTTTAAGAAGTTTTGTTAATAATTGTTAATTGTTGTTTGATGTAAATTATATGTTATTTTGTGTTCTGTTTGTTCATAGTTCACCCTGAGGACGGTTATCGTGCATAACCGAAATATATTGGTAAAAATTTAAAACATCTGTGTTTTATTTTCCAAAACATCAGACCTCAAGCCGGCAAATAAAAATTTATAAAACGTTTTTCGTTTCAATTACCAAATTTATAGCAGTTTTTTCTTGAAATATCGAAAGTATTAAAATTAACTAAATTGACAAAATTAAAAAAAAAAAAATGCCATTGCTATTTTTCTATTCGCTGCTGTTCATGAACATACAAAATGTTAACGCTGTATATATATGTATATAAATGATATGATCATGTATATATGTATTTATTTATATACATATATAGGTATGTATGTATGTATATTTGCACAATCAATGCGATATATATCTGACCATTGCTGACACACGATTCATCCAACAATTGTTACATATCAAAATATTCATGTCAACTTGGCGCTATTCTAGATAGATTGTTGCTAGAAAATTGAGATTTCAAAATTAAAATCCATTATAGACTTGGAACGGCTCGCTTCGGGGTAGTAAATTCAGTATTAAATGCGCGCGAGGCAAATACAGCCATCCCACGCTCAAATCACTCTGGTCCGTTTAAACAAACAAAAATGGACAAATTATAGTGCAAATTTCAAAACGCGAACGACGCGGTATATTCTTCCCATTTAGATCATTTAATAGTATTACAAATTAGTAAAGAATAGAAATGCGAGTTTTAATATTCTTTATCGAGTTCTCTTAATCCTAGTATGTGTGATCATTTCACAACAAAAAATAAATTTGCAATAGATATAAAAATATTGTATTACATTTTTTATATTTTTAAAAACACGAACATTTATACATCTACGCCTGCTTTCATTATTCGCGTCCCATTGGAATTAACGCAATGACTAAAAATTCATATTTGGACTCGGTAAAAATCCTGTCCGGAAAGCCATATCCTTTACCACATGTACATAGCTCCAGTAGTCAGGACGCATCTAGAAGTATACGTCTTAATCGAGGTCTGGGTCTCGGTATCAATGAGCAAAGTGAACGCTTACAATGGTGTCCTGGTGTAACATGTTGTAAACTTTTGATTATCATTCCAGTAATATTATTGCCAGTAACACTTGCATTAATTCTCTTAATGCGTATGGACAATATGCTAACTGCGCTTCGACTGCAAAAAGAACAACAGCAATTACAGCAACATAAATATCCGGCATATTTTGAAGATATAAGTTTTAATTTGCTGCCTAATAAGGATGATTTTATCGAGGATATAGTCAATGAACAATTTATACTGCCCTCAGATATTGAGAGGAGACAGTTAAATGAAGAGAAGCGAATCAAACGTTGTATAACCTTTAAGTTTGGTTTAAGTGAAACAACAGAAGTAGAGGACAGGGATATAATGAAGGATGCGCGAATCTCTTTTCTACCACAAGGTACTACAGCAATACCTCGCGAATGTTTAGATAAACTAAGTTCGATCAAAACCGATCGCAGTTTTGTAAGCGATGCAGTTGAGGAAATGTGGCGTAGACGCTTACGTCGTACTTCCGGTGATAACACTGATGCAGATCAATCTAGAATAATTTTAATGAAAAACGTTGGACGTTGATGAAAATCCTCTTAGTAAAGAGGAAGTGCGACTTTTTGGTGCTACGTCAGCGTTACAGACATTCTGGAATGAGGAGGGTACAAAAGAGAGTATACGAGATGCTCAGGCTAAAACAATGAGAAAATACATAGATACACGTGTGAATCCATGTACAGATTTCTATAAATATGCCTGCGGTAATTGGGAGCGTCTACATCCCATACCCCAGGACAAGGCTGGTTTTGACACCTTTGAAATGTTGCGTGAAAATCTCGATGTTGTACTAAGAGAACTATTGGAATCCAAAAAAGATGCAGGAACAGCGACATCACATAAAAAGGTTATAGATATTCAGCATAACAATTGCGAGCATAGAATAGAAACAAATGCTGATATAATCAAATCAGGATCACCTGTTCCTGGTGCCGTAGCGGTTGTGAATGAAAAAACAGATATATCGAAATCGGATCAGGATGAACTAAAAGAGAAAGTTGTGCACCTACGACGCCACATCGTTCAACATAGGGATATCCTAGGACCAATACTTCGTCGTTATAAACGTCAAAAGATTGCAACAAACAAACGAAAACGTTTGATGAGTCTCTTTGGAGGGGATAACTTTTCACCAGAGGATGTAAGCACAACCGAATATTTCGAGACAAATGATGCCCAACTGAAAGCTAAGTATCTTTATCAGTCTTGTATAAATACAAATCTGCTTCAAAGGCGTGGCATTAAACCTTTGCTAAAATTGATAGAAAATCTGGGTGGATGGCCAGTATTAAATCCAAACTGGAACTCACAAGATTTTGAGTGGCTTAATTTAACAGCGCAGCTATGTCGTTACAATAACGATATTCTTATTGTCGAATGGGTAGGTCCCGATATAAAAAACTCCGATGAAAATGTTATACAATTTGATCAAACTAGTCTTGGTTTACCAACACGTGAATATTTCCTGCAAGTCATGAATGCACGCTATTTAACGGCATATCAATTGTTTATGTCTGATATAATGCAGAAGTTGGGAGCACCACGCGATCGTGCTATTAAAACAGCTGCTGAAGTTGTTGCTTTCGAAACGCGACTCGCATCGATAACTGCACCGGCGGAACAACGTTTAAATGTAACCAAACTATATAATCGATTGACTCTTAAACAATTAAATCAGACTGTACCGGAAATAAACTGGCTGCGTTACCCAAGTACTCTGCAAGATCGTACCGTACGCGACTCTGAAGAGGTGGTCATTTATGCATTAGATTATATGAATGATCTTGTGAGATTAATTCGTACAACCGACACCAGTACTGTGTCTAATTATTTACTTTGGCGTTTTGTGCGCCATCGCATTAATAACGTTGATGATAGTTTTGAGGATACAAAACAAAATTTTTACCGTTCACTATTTGGCCGCGAAGAGAGTCCTTTACGTTGGAAAGTCTGCATTGCACAAGTAAATACAAATATGGGCATGGCCTTGGGTTCAATGTTTGTGCGGAAATATTTCGATGAGAATAGTAAACGCGATACACTTAAAATGACACATGAGCTGCAACAAGCTTTTCGTGAAATATTAAGCAACACAGACTGGCTTGACACGAACACGAAGCACTTAGGTGAACTCAATGTAAACGCCATGTCGCTAAAAATCGGTTATCCAGATTTTATACTTAATCCTACCGAGCTTAACGAGAAATATACAGGTATACGAATACATCCTGATCGTTACTTTGAAAATACTTTAGCCGTTCTGTTACATACGGCCAGAACGGAACAAAACAAGCTACAAGAATCGGTAAATAAAACAGCACCAGCAATTGTGAATGCCTACTATAGTCGCAATAAGAACCAAATTATGTTTCCGGCTGGGATACTCCAACCACCTTTTTATCATCGCCATTTCCCACGATCATTAAATTTTGGTGGAATTGGAGTAGTAATTGGTCATGAACTGACTCATGGCTTTGACGATAAGGGTCGGCTATTTGATCGTAATGGCAGCATACATAAATGGTGGACAGTACAGCAATTATACAGTTGGGGAGGTTGGCATATCGCTAAATGGCGAAAGCACACAAGGTTAGTGCAAATTTTGTATGTCAAGACTTAAAACGACCTAAATTTTGTGTTTTAATTTAAACTTATACATGATTTCTAAATTTTTAACGTATCCACTTTCTAATTTTTTATACTTTCACAGGGGAAAACATTGCTGATAATGGCGGGTTACGGCAAGCATTCCATGCATATAAGGCCTGGCTGAAAAATAATCCTCAGGCTGCTACCGACGAGCGCCTTCCCGGTATCGATATGACTGGCGAACAACTTTTCTTTCTCAATTTTCATTCTCAAGTATGGTGCGGTGCAATGCGACCTGAAGCGGTTCGCAACAAACTGAACACAGCGATACATAGTCCCGGTAGATTTCGTGTTGTTGGAACGCTTTCTAACTCTAAAGATTTTGCTAGAGAATTCAAATGTCCTGAAGGTTCACCCATGAATCCAGTTCATAAATGTAGTGTGTGGTAGATTGGGAAGAAATTGAAAACCTGCTACAACCATATCAATACGGGTGCGTAATGAAGGACACAGGGAAAATAGTTTTAAAAAAATTATCTTTAACGAAAATTATGATATGAAGATTTGTTTAAAATAATTTTTATTTAAATCTCAAACTAATACGAAACTATTTTTCCATTCACGCCTGATGATTAATATATTTTTTAGTACAAACGTAAGCAATTAATAACTCATTGCTCCAAACTATGCATCTGCGATTAAAAAAGTGGCATACAAAATTATTTGGAAATTTGATTTTTTCTTCGTTATTCGTTCTCTTTTTTTTAATGAAAACATCAAAAGGAAGAAAGTCGTCACTCATAAAATGAAAAAAATAATGTTTACTGCTATTTTCTTACCCGCAGGTGTATATGTTGATTAGAATGGGCTAAATTTAAATAAAATGTCTTTTGGTATGGAGAAATTTCAACTTTTTATTAAAAGTCCACCAGGGCTAAAACCCGTAGTACATACTCAAATAACTTGCTTTACATATTCTTGGAAGATCTTAAAAAAAAAAGTTTAAAGTTTTTAATATCTTTTTCAATAACTCTATAAGGACCATCATACGGATGCTGCAAGGAATGTTTGTTTATCACACGTACGAAAACAAAATGATAATCTTTTAAATCTTTTGGAACAAAAATAACGCTAGAATTTTGATGATGTTCCAAATTTGATTTAAAATTTTTAAAATGCTCACGCAGACTACTTAAAACATTGGCTGAAGTTACATTCTCTGTAGTTGAAACAAATAATTCACCAGGTAATCTGAAATTTTGGCCATAAGCCATTTCAGCTGGTGTTGCCGAAATATTTTCTTTAAAAATCGGTCGCAAACCCTTAAGCGCTATAAGCGCTATTTGTAACTCTTCATACCAATCCCTGGACCCATTCCTAGCCATTATTGAAGATTTAAGCTGTCTATGGAAACGTTCTATCATTCCATTAGCTTGGGGATGATAGGAAGAAGTCGTTATTTGATGACTTCCAAGAAATTTTTTTTAATTCCAAAAACAACATTAATTATAGTTAATATGTAACGATATGAAACAGGCAAGAGTCCGACAATATCTAAGTGAATGTGTTCAAATTTAGTTTTTGAAATTGGAATTTTCACAACTGGAGATTTTGTATGACTATATACTTTCGATTTTTGGCAACTTATACATTCTTTGGACAAAAATATTTCTTAACTATCAAACGACGTGTAGCTCTACTACCAGGATGTGAAATCCCATGTAGTATATCAAACATTATTTTTCTTAAATTGTTTGGAATTAATGGCCTAGGATTTTCTCCTGACACTTCGCACCATATATTGAAGTTAAGAACAGGAATTTTTATTAGTTTCAAATTTAAAAATGTTTGCTCTGAGGTAAGTTTGCCTATTCACTGTCTTGTTGCTGTTCACTTTTTAAAATTTTTAAATTAATGTCCGAATTATTAATCGCTTCTACTTCAAACGCACGAGATAATGTATCAGCTACAACATTTTCCTGTCCTTTAATATACCTAATGTCATTCGTAAACTGTGCAATGAATTCCATATGTCTAGTTTGTCTTGGACTGCGTTCTGTTTTTGAATTTAAAGCAATTACTAGAGGCTTATGATCTGTGAAAACTGTAAATTTACGTCCTTCTAGAAGGTAGCGAAAATGTTTAATGTTAAAATAAATAGCTAACAGTTCCCTATCAAATGCACTATATTTAATTTCGAATGGAGACAATTTCTTTGAAAAGAATGCAATTGGTTCTGATTTATTATTAAACGTTTGATGTATGACACCAACTATAGCCGTATTGGATGCATCTGCATTTAAAGAAAGTTTTGCATCTTTGTTAAAATGATTTAACAATATCGCAGATGCAAACTTTTCTTTAATGCATTCGAAAGCTTTGTTAGATGTATCGTCCCAAATTAAAATCTTGTCTCGCTTCTTATTTATTCTATTAATTAAATCATAGATAACTGTAGTAAACTCTGCTAATTTTGGTATATATCGATGGTAATAAGTAACCATACCAATAAATTTGTGTGCCTGCTTAATAGATTTTGGACGATCAAAATTTCGAATGGCTAAAACTTTTTCTTCCGAGGGCCTAATTCCCGTTTCAGAAATATTATGTCCTAAAAAGTTAACATTTGTTACGCCAAAAGTACATTTACTTGGTTTTATATTTAAACGGTACTCCGTGAGGCGCTGAAATAGTACACGAAGATCTTGGAAATGTTGTCCCTCATTTTCGTTTGCCACTAAGAGATCATCAATACATATATGTAAAAATAAAGTCCAAATCATTAACTACTTCATTAATAAACCGTTGAAAAGTTTGCGCGGAGTTTCTAAGCCCGAAAGGCATTCGTACAAATTCAAACATGCCAAAAGGCGTAGTGATTGCAGTTTTATAGATATCCTCTTCTGCCATTGGAATTTGATGATAAGCTCTTACCAAATCTAGCTTCGAAAATACTTTCTTATTTCTGAGATTCATGTTGAAGTCATGAACATCGGACACAGGATAACGATCAGGGACTGTTACAACGTTTAATCTTCTAAAATCTCCACAAGGACGCCAGTCATTTAACTCCTTCTTGGGTACAAGATGCAAAGGAGATGCTACCGCTGAATTAGAAGGCCTACATTTCCCTGTCTTTACTAAAAAATCGAATTCAGTTTTAGCTACTTTGAATTTAATAGGGGCTAAACGCCTTTGTTTAGAAAATGGCAAATTTCCTTCAGCGACTACTCTGTGAACTGTTGTATGTCTAACTGGTTGTGAATAATTTGGTTCAGAAAATAAAGAAGGGAATTCTTTCAATAACTTTGTAAATTTCTTATCAACAGCGAAAACTTTTGGTAGCGAAACATTACAAACCCATGAAATTGTATTAACTGAAAGACATGTTAGAGGATCTACTAAGCATTTGCGTTTAAATCAACTAAGAAACCATATTTACACCGAAAATCAGCACCGATAATTTTGGAGATTCTGGATCAGGGGCAATTCTGAATAACCAACTTTGTGCGGTGGCACAAGGTGATTGTAATATCCTCACTATGCCGAGTTTATTTACAGATGTAACAAATCAAATAGTTTTAAACTTTTTAAGAACCAATATATCTTGGAGAGTGTTGTTATAAATTCATTGTTTGGTGGAATATCACCCTTACTCGACAGAACACCGAATTTCGAAACATTTTAAGATAGGTCGTTTTCGAAAGAGCAGTTGAGATATGGTGACATTCCACTCAACGGTCGAACTGGCGATACTTATTTTATATACCATGTACAAATAAATTATGTATTATGATTGTGAGTAAATAAATATTTTTGATTGTATGCAATGAAAGTGGTAAGTATGTAAATGCCTTAAATTGTGAGACCAAAATTTGATCTACTGTAAAGTTCCATCGTGTATGAAAAGATCATGAGATAAAAAGAAAATTTTGGAACAACTACTTTGAGACCCTGGCAAACTCCGTGTAAAGCAGCTGATCCAAGCAGCTCTATGGAAGTCAACGTAATGGGTTATCGAAGTCAGAGAATAACGCCTTAGTCATAACTATACCATAGCCAACTGGTTAGGTTTTGGTTTTCCCCCATACCCATAATCATTTGCATTGGCGAATTTATTCACATCTTGGATATTATATTTTTTGTTTCGAAATTTTTTACATTTTCTATTTCATAAAGTTATCACACCTTTTAGGTTAAGGCTCCAATAACCTATGCAAGCATACATATATCAATGGTTAAGTGAAAATATGCTTACGAATTGGGCGTTATGATGGTTTTACTTTGGCAAAAGCTGCCTCTGATCAAACTGTCTTGAAAACCCTCAGTATCGGAGCCACTATTAAAAAAAAATACTTGGCGCGGTTAACCTCCGAGGAGATGTAAGCCTAAATTTCGCTTCCAATTTAGGTTGTGCTTCTTTTTAGTTTTCCTACAAATCGGAGGGACGGGACCTACATATTTAATGCCGACAGAAATACACTCGGAGTGTTTGCAAAACGACTGCCAAGGGGCGACCCCGCTTAGAAGAACTTGTTTTTTTAATTGAAACAACGTTTCCTTACTCATTGTGCGGGACTTTAACGCAAGACCTTTAGTGTGTTTAGAGGAGCACGCTACCACTATCCCAGCGAACACAGTATCTAACGATAATGGAATATTGTGATTTTACATTAGAACTCTAATATCGTTCTCTAGTGCATCTCTTACCGAAATCTAGATCAGAGTACTTGGCTATAATTCGATTAGAGGACGATTTAAGAAACACTAAAATGCGATGCTGTCACAGTTATCGATTATTCGTAGGACATGATTATTATCATTAGGCCTGGAAGCACTGCGACCTTTGTGCAGATCTACTGTGCATCAGCTTTCAGCTAAATTTGTATGTGACGGCTTTTCTTCAAACTTCTATTGCATTGATTTCTGCCTCAAATATGGTCGGGTAGCATCCCATTGGTATCGATTTCTTGAATATCGGCCCATTGATTAGATCAGATTAGATTTTTTTATATTAGATTTAATTCATTTTCTTTCAATATGTTTTTTACATATATGTATAAAATAGGAACTTAAATTCATAAAATTAGTCATAAATGAAAGAAAATTAAGGCACTCACTAAAATGGTAAACAAGTTTGGTGTAGAATGCCGTCAAAAATTAAAATTGATGAACATGTACGATATGTGTGGGGTGAAGGTAGAGATAATCCATAAGTTCAATGAGTTAAATAATGAAAATAATAAAACATTAAAAATAACAACTTTGGTTTCAGTTTACTAAATGACAGAGTTCAGCAAAGTTTTGATGTAGTCGTGTGACAGCTCTATTAAAAATGATTTAACATTTTTTAAAAACTCTCACAAATTCCTAATGACACGCATAGTCGCAGGTATCTTATTGAATACTTTACAAAAAGCGATAGTAAAGAAGTTATTAAAATGAGTAGTACGAGAAGTGGGAACAACAACAAGTCCGAGTGAGTTTTGCCTCAAGTTATAGTTGTCTGAGACAAGGCTGTGTAAATACAGCGAATAATTAATATTTTTTAAGGTTTGTGTTTTACCGGAAGAATTTTCAACTCCCTGAATAAGACCATGCTGTGGTGAAAACGGTTAACGTTGCATATCTTCCTTATGAAACATTTTTCAGTAATATGATGTTGCTGGATATTATTATGAGAAGCACCCCTCCAACAGCATATGCCATATTGAACCAATGAGTGAACCAACGCGTAGTAGATCGTTCTAAGCGTTTCGTTTGAACATATCTTCCTCAGACTATAAAAATAGCGAACTGTGGATAGCATGTAGGACTTCAGGCGATAAATATGTGTTGACCAACTTAAGGATTGGTCCACAGAAATTCCCAGATATTGGAAGACTTTAACTCTTTCAATTGGAAAACACTTGTCGCTACAAGTTGTTTCAGAATTATACCACTCTCTCTGCTCTGGGCACAACAAATTGTTTAGAGCCAAATATTCGCAGTCAGTGGCGTGGAATATAATATCAATATTGGAAAAAAAATTTTGAATGTAAATCGTAATACATCATCTGTGTTTTCCTGCTGGCATTCATTTTATATGTAGCAAACCACACTCTCAGCACCTACTACCAAATCTAGATAGTTCGTTGAACTATAGGCTATAGCAAGGTCATCTGCAACCGCGGTTGCCTTCCCAAAAAAGGGCAAGGAAAATATGGATTACAAATAAACCAAAAACAATGTCAGACCTAAGACAGAACATTGGGGTACTCCCAGTCCCTGTTAATAGTAACAGAATCACTAAAACAACTGTCAACCTTAACTTTTTGCGCTCTTCCTCATAAGTAAGATTTCAACCAGTTATACATAAAACCATGAAAGTCCAAGCAATGTAAATTATTTAACAAGATTTGGTGATCTACCATATAAAATTCTTTCGTGATATCTACGAATAGGCCAGCACAGTTCTATTTTTTGTCTAACTCCCTATATATAAAGCAACAAAAGTTCAAGAGGGCATCTTCGGTGGAACGTCCACATGAAAAACAAAATTGCAACGGGCTGAAAAAATTTTTGTTGATAAGAAATTCAAGAATTCTACATTTAACAAGATTTTCTAAAGTTTTCGAGATGGAAGAAAGTAAAGAAATTGGTCGGTAATTATTTATATCTTTTTTGTTACCCTTTTTGAATAAGGGAATGACTACAGCACATTTCAAGTCAATTGGAAAAATTCCAGAAAAGATGCTTTTGTTAAACAAATAAATTAAAATATCGACTAAATTTAAAGCGACATTTTTCAAAACCTGATTGGAAATTCCATCAGAGTCACAATATCTTAAGTTATCTAAATGTTTACACCACTTTGGGATAAAACAATTGGTGAGTCGACTGATTTAGAACTCCGATTTGAAAGATTGTTTATTACCTTCCATTCCCTCTATTGGTTCCCATACGATGCTCTGAACTCATTTCTATAGGAACTGTCGCATTCAAAACGGAGTTCTTTCCTTAACTTTTTACATAAGCCTTGATACCGAATACGAATCCTCGTATTGGACGGATATTAAGCGCACTTTCTCGCAAGCTTATTTTTAAGGCGAATGGTTTTAACCAACCGCTTGCTGATCCAAGGTTTCAGCTTTATTTCGGACCTAGGTGGAGTGAAAGAAAAGCTTGCTGCCTGTATATGGCTTATAAAAATATTTAAGAAGATTTGGTATGCAACAGAAACGTTATTCTCAGCATTAACTAAGTCCCAGGACTCAAACCGTAGGCTTTTGTTAAGGAAACCGAAATTAATCTGGTTAATTTAGAGTTAGCATTACTGCTATTCGGTTTTTTTTTTTGCGTGTAATGTTTATTACTAAGCCTGCCATAGAATGGTCTGTAATGTTTAGATTGAGATTTATGCCAGTAACAATATTAAATATATAACTGCTGCTGCCAACAGTATACATGGTCGAGACAGCTCGCAGAAACACGACGAGTAGGTTCATTTAAAAAGGATGTTAGCCCATGATTAGTCAGTTATAGCACTCAGGAGGATATCTAAATTAAGGTCACCCATAATAAAAAAGTTACCAGAATTTTGACTGCAAAGAAGGTAGATGGCAGCTTCCGTTCTTGCGTCATCGAATCTCGATCCATCCTTGAACCAGACCTCTGAGCCAGGGTCATTATAAGGATTCCCCGTGGGTTCTGTCCATAATGAACACTTCAAAGCTCGGTGAGATTCTAAGCGGAGGGGACATCCGCCTGGAACATACTACACGAGTCAGGAAGGCGATATGACTCATTTATTTGCAAATACTTTGAGAGAAATCCAGCTGCAATTCTGAAGAAATTGTATTAAAGTAGTAATAGCCCTCGATAGGCGGAGCTTCCTTGAAGCGCATGTAGTTAAAAAAAATAAAATGTAGTTACAGAACATATAATTCGGTAATGGACCTACCTTGGCATTGAAAAATATCCTTGCATATACGGGAAATGAGAGACTAAGATAATTTTACCTTCTTATAGAAGAAGCTGAACCATTTCACATGAGTGAACCGATAACTGGGCGCCCTCATGATTCATGCTTCTATCTTCTAGGCATCGAAAAGGTCTTTATGTAAGATTGAATTGAGCGGTCCATAAAGATCTTACATCGATTTAATTTGTCCTTAGTATTAGCAGAATGCTTTTGACTATCAAATGAAAAATTTGTTGACCAACTCTTGCTCACTTCCCGTGCTTCAGTTCATGCCTTTCCGGCCTAATTATTATACGCAACTCATGTCCTCTTTCTCTTGAACGGAGTACGTAGAAGACGTTCTGTCTGGCGTAGATGTCACACAGCATGGTTATGTCAAAATCTATCGAGTGGTCATCCCACACTACAACGCTATCATGATATCTTTAATAGCCAAAATCAATTAAACCTACAGTGAAAACTGTCTTCAATATCGGCTGAGAATTTTGGACTCCTTTAAAACATAATCACATAAACGCAAACATTAATTTTGTTTACATAAAGCTACTAGCATCTTTGGCAGACATTTTTGTGACCGAAAATTGGCTTACATGCATTTCAAAAGTGGTACCCCGGATTCCCGAACAACCGCGTGGCAGTTAAAAGAGATTCTGTTATCTCTGGATACATATTATAATTAGCTTTAGTTCTGAGTGATCAGATCACCCGTGACCCCCACAATTTTAGAACTCGGAACCTTGATTGCTGCCGCTCTATGAGAATAAATGTGAAAAATGTTACGTAACCGTAAGAACTCTTGAGAGAACTTTCGCTTGAGAGATAAGTGAAAATATATCCGAGAATTCTGTATAGATTACTTCAGAAAGACTTGGAATAGAATCAACATGCCAGAACCTAATTTGTCGAAGCAAATCGGTCGAATTGTCTTAATGGGTTCGCATTAGTGCCAAATATTTCTTTAGTTAACACTTACATTGTGAATATTAAAATATGCATTTCAAAGCAATCGCATGTAAGTTTATACAATACCAATACATACACACATACAGGCGGCCACCGTGGTGTGATGGTAGCGTGCTCCGCCTACCACACCGTATGCCCAGGGTTCACACCCCGGGCAAATCAACATCAAGATTTTAGAAATAAGGTTTTTCAATTAGAAGACATTTTTTCTAAGCGGGGTCGCCCCTCGGCAGTGTTCGGCAAGCGCTCCGGGTGTATTTCTGCCATGAAAAGCTCTCATTGAAAACTCATCTGCCTTGCAGATGCCGTTCAGAATCGGCATAAAACATGTAGGTCCCGTCCGGCCAATTTGTAGGGAAAAGCAAGAGGAGCACGACGCAAATTGGAAGAGAAGCTCGGCCTTAGATCTCTTCGGAGGTTATCGCGCCTTACATTTATTTTATTTTAATACATATACATACAATACCTGTAGGGAGTGAGTAAATAATAAAAGAAATTTCTGGTTCAGGACTAGACCTTAAGAACCACATAAGTACTAGTTCAACAGCTAATATATTTTCTCCATTTCATTTCCAGTCATTTTCTTTTATTGCTCTCTTATTTACAAGTGACTATTCTCATTCCATATAACGCTTTCGCATTTTCAATTTACTAATCCCATTTTCATATAATGGTTTCGCATGTAAAATTGACTTTTCTCATTTAAAACTGATTATTCTCAATGACAATTGACGCTTTCGAATCAATTCGTATTTACAATTGACGTATCTCATTTCCATCATCTTCATTTACAACTGACATTTCTAAATTAAAAATTGACGTTTTCGAAATTTCATTTGACGTTTTTTCATCTGCAATTGACTAGTCTTATATTCATATGACTCTTTCACATTGACATTTGGCGCTTTCTTATTTTCAATTTACTAATGTAATTTATTCTTTACTAATCAAATCTTAATTTTAACTGATATTTTCTTTTACAAGTGAATATTCTCACATAAATATGCTGCTTGCGCATTTAAAATTAACTTATCCCATTTTTGTATGGTAGTTTCGCATTTAAAATTGACTTTTATCATTTACATCTGACGATTCTCAGTTACAATTAACGCTATCGAATTTTTATATGATGGCTTCTCATTTACAAGTAATTACGCTCATTTCGATATAACGCTTTCGCATTTACAATTGACTAATCGCTTTTCGGTATAACGCTTTTGCTAATACAACTGACTATTCTCAATTACAATTGACGCTTTCGAAATTTCTTTTGACGCTTTTTCCTTTACAATTGACTAACCTCATTTCCATATGAAGCTTTCCCATTTATATCTGACGCTTTCTCACTTACTACTGGAAATGGTGTAGTTCTAAAGTGGAAATATAG
Organism: Eurosta solidaginis; assembly: GCF_040869045.1. Classification (NCBI taxonomy): domain Eukaryota; kingdom Metazoa; phylum Arthropoda; class Insecta; order Diptera; family Tephritidae; genus Eurosta; species Eurosta solidaginis. The sequence continues at coordinate 292,470,679 of NC_090319.1, forward strand.
AACTAGTTCCAAACTACAGAAAAGGTAGTGCAGTGGGGACAATTTTCACTGTCTAGGGCATCTAGCGTAAACGTAACTATTTAATGAAATGTTTTGAACTTTGAAGCTTCTAGCCGTAAAAAAGGGGCAAAAAAATACAGTTTATATGGGGTATATAATATATGTACCACCGATCTCTATGATTTTTTCAGACAACAATATGTACTATACACGTAAGCATTTGGCACAATTTGAAGCTTCTAGCTGTTAAAATGGGGAAGAAATTGCGCAAAGTTTCTTATCTGAACAATCGGTTGTATGAGATATATACTATATATACCACCGATCTCAACGATTTTTTCAGACAACAATATGTACTATACACGTAAGCATTTGGTACAATTTGAAGCTTCTAGCTGTTAAAATGGGGAAGAAATTGCGCAAAGTTTCTTATCTGAACAATCGGTTGTATGAGATATATACTATATATACAACCGATCTCTATGATTTTTTCAGACAACAATATACGCTATATACGTAAGCAATCGGTGAAATTTGAAGCTTGTAGCTGTTAAAATGGGGTAGAAATTGCGAAAAGTCTCTTATCTGAACAATCGGTTGTATGAGATATATACTATATATACAACCGATCTCTATGATTTTTTCATACGTAAGCAATCGGTGAAATTTGAAGCTTATAGCTGTTAAAATGGGGAAGAAATTGCGCAAAGTTTCTTATCTGAACAATCGGTTATATGAGATATATACTATATATACCACCGATCTTAATGATTTTTTCAGACAACAATATGTACTACACACGTAAGCATTTGGTAAAATTTGAAGCTTCTAGCTGTTAAAATGGGGAAGAAATTGCGCAAAGTTTCTTATCTGAACAATCGGTTGTATGAGATATATACTATATATACAACCGATCTCTATGATTTTTTCAGACAACAATATACGCTATATACGTAAGCAATCGGTGAAATTTGAAGCTTGTAGCTGTTAAAATGGGGTAGAAATTGCGAAAAGTCTCTTATCTGAACAATCGGTTGTATGAGATATATACTATATATACAACCGATCTCTATGATTTTTTCATACGTAAGCAATCGGTGAAATTTGAAGCTTATAGCTGTTAAAATTGGGAAGAAATTGCGCAAAGTTTCTTATCTGAACAATCGGTTATATGAGATATATACTATATATACCACCGATCTTAATGATTTTTTCAGACAACAATATGTACTGCACACGTAAGCATTTGGTAAAATTTGAAGCTTCTAGCTGTTAAAATGGGGAAGAAATTGCGCAAAGTTTCTTATCTGAACAATCGGTTGTATGAGATATATACTATATATACAACCGATCTCTATGATTTTTTCAGACAACAATATACGCTATATACGTAAGCAATCGGTGAAATTTGAAGCTTGTAGCTGTTAAAATGGGGTAGAAATTGCGAAAAGTCTCTTATCTGAACAATCGGTTGTATGAGATATATACTATATATACAACCGATCTCTATGATTTTTTCATACGTAAGCAATCGGTGAAATTTGAAGCTTATAGCTGTTAAAATGGGGAAGAAATTGCGCAAAGTTTCTTATCTGAACAATCGGTTATATGAGATATATACTATATATACCACCGATCTCTATGATTTTTTCAGACAACAATATGTACTATACACGTAAGCATTTGGTACAATTTGAAGCTTCTAGCTGTTAAAATGGGGAAGAAATTGCGCAAAGTTTTTTATCTGAACAATCGGTTGTATGAGATATATACTATATATACAACCGATCTCTATGATTTTTTCAGACAACAATATACGCTATATACGTAAGCAATCGGTGAAATTTGAAATGGGGTAGAAATTGCGAAAAGTCTCTTATCTGAACAATCGGTTGTATGAGATATATACTATATATACAACCGATCTCTATGATTTTTTCATACGTAAGCAATCGGTGAAATTTGAAGCTTATAGCTGTTAAAATGGGGAAGAAATTGCGCAAAGTTTCTTATCTGAACAATCGGTTATATGAGATATATACTATATATACCACCGATCTTAATGATTTTTTCAGACAACAATATGTACTACACACGTAAGCATTTGGTAAAATTTGAAGCTTCTAGCTGTTAAAATGGGGAAGAAATTGCGCAAAGTTTCTTATCTGAACAATCGGTTGTATGAGATATATACTATATATACAACCGATCTCTATGATTTTTTCAGACAACAATATACGCTATATACGTAAGCAATCGGTGAAATTTGAAGCTTATAGCTGTTAAAATGGGGTAGAAATTGCGCAAAGTTTCTTATCTGAACAATCGGTTATATGAGATATATACTATATATACCACCGATCTCAATGATTTTTTCAGACAACAATATGTACTATACATGTAAGCATTTGGTAAAATTTGAAGCTTCTAGCTGTTAAAATGGGGAAGAAATTGCGCAAAGTTTCTTATCTGAACAATCGGTTGTATGAGATATATACAATATATACAGCCGATCTCTACGATTTTTTCAGACAACAATATATGCTATATACGTAAGCAATCGGTGAAATTTGAAGCTTATAGCTGTTAAAATGGGGCTAAAATTTGCGAAAATATATATATATATACTATATATACCACCATATATATATGTGGCACCCTGCACTATTCCATCTTCATACATACTAGCTTTTACTACATATGTTCTATTTTGTACACCTGTAGTTGTTATTCATTTTCTCTATACCATTCTTTTTGCAATACTGACTGGCTAACAAGTGCGCGCTTATACGATAGCGAAATAAAAAATCTTCAACACAGTTTTTAGTTACAACAGTTAATAAAATATCAATATTTATTAACCACGGTTTATTCTTACTTACTTACTTAATTGGCGCTTAACCGCCTAAACGGTTATGGCCGTCCAACAAGGCGCGCCAGTCGCTCCTTCGCTCCGCCAACCGGCGCCAATTGGTCACACCAAGGGAGTTTAAATCGTTTTCCACCTGGTCCTTCCAACGGAGTGGGGGCCGCCCTCTACCTCTGCTTCCATAGGCGGGTTCCGATAGAAACACTTTCTTGGCCGGAGCATCATCTTTCATTCGCATAACATGGCCTAGCCAGCGCAGCCGCTGCGTTTTAATTCGCTGGACTATGTTGATGTCTGCGTATAGCTCGTACAGCTCATCATTAAATCTTCTTCGGTACTCGCCATCGCCAACGCGTAGAGGTCCATAAATCTTTCGAAGAACTTTTCTCTCGAACACTCCCAAAGCCGCTTCATCTGCTGTTGTCATGGTCCATGCTTCTGCCCCATATAGCAGGACGGGTACGATAAGTGACTTGTAGAGTATGATTTTCGTTCGCCGAGAGAGGACTTTACTTTTCAATTGCCTACCTAGTCCAAAGTAGCATTTATTGGCAAGATTGATTCTTCGCTGGATTTCAGTGCTGATGTTGTTGCTAATGTTGATGCTGGTTCCCAAATAAACGAAGTCTTTTACTATTTCGAAATTATGGCTGCCAACAGTAGAGTGGTTGCCAAGGCGCATATGCGCTGACTCTTTGCTCGATGACAGCAGGTACTTCGTTTTGTCCTCATTCACCATCAAACCCATCTTTACCGCTTCTTTTTCCAGCTTGGAGTAAGCAGAACTAACAGCGCGGGTGTTTAGGCCGATGATATCAATGTCATCAGCATATGCCAGTAATTGCACGCTTTTATAGTATATTGTTCCAGTGCGGTTAAGTTCTGCAGCTAGTATAATTTTCTCCAGCATCAAATTAAAGAAATCGCACGATAGGGGGTCACCCTGTCTGAAACCTCGTTTAGTTTCGAACGGCTCGGAGAGGTCCTTCCCAATTCTGACTGAGCTGATGGTGTTGCTCAGCGTCATTTTGCACAGCCGTATAAGTTTTGCGGGGAAACCAAATTCAGACATAGCGGCATATAGGCAGCTCCTTTTCGTGCTGTCGAAGGCGGCTTTAAAGTCGCCGAAGAGGTGATGTGTGTCGATTCTCTTTTCATGGGTTTTTTCCAAGATTTGGCGCATTGTGAAAATCTGGTCGATGGTAGATTTACCAGGTCTGAAGCCGCACTGATAAGGTCCAATCAGCCGGTTCACGGTGGGCTTCAATCTTTCGCACAATACACTTGAAAGGACCTTATATGCGATATTAGGAAGGCTGATTCCACGATAGTTGGTGCATTTTGCAGTATCCCCCTTCTTGTGGACTGGGCAAAGAACACTTAATTAAATAGTCGTCTCGTAACTGGAAGCAATTTGGGGGGTTTAAAATCACCAAAACCAACCAAAACTTGTGACCCCGCAGACAATTTTTCGGGTAACGGCAAAACATCCCGTTAAGTCACACCACCTCTTGAAACGGGTTTACATATTCCAATTCATCATCACACCACGACCACGCGGTTTTCGCTGTTAAGTCGACAACATGAACAACGACAGCGGTTTATCAACGAATACGGGTACTCCACCACAACAAGCTGCGCCATCAGCAAACAATATAGCAGTTGTGTACGCAAGGCTCCCAGTACCACCGATGTGTAACACCAACATCGAAGCATGGTTCACTACCATGGATTTTTGGTTTACAGCATCGGGTATTACTGCTGATAAACAAAAAACAGCAACAATTCTAGCAGCACTTGATCCAAATGTTATAGCACAGTTGAGCGACGTCATTGCCTCGTTACCACAAAACGACAGGTTTGACTACGTAAAGCAGAAGATCATCGAACATTTTGCCGATAGCGAGCAGCGACGATTAAATCGCCTTTTGTCAGAATTGCCGCTAGGAGACAAAAAGCCGTCAGAACTCTACTACGAAATGAGGAGAGTTGCTGGTAGCACTCTGGGGGAGGCAGCCCTAAAAGGCCTCTGGACGAAGCGTTTACCAGAATTCGCGCAGCCAGTAGTAGCCGCCTCATCTGGAACTGCAGCCGAATTTACAAAAATAGCTGATTCCATTGTCGACGCCATTTCTCCAAACCATATCAACAAAGTCAGTGCGGACCAACCCAACGAAATTAACGAGTTACGTGCGGCCATAGTGGAGTTGGGTAGAAAATTCGAAAAACTAACATCTCGTTCACGTTCTACGAATCACGGTCGCAGTACCTCACGTGCACGACCTCGAACTGGTAACTTATCTCCAAGAGATTCCGCATCAGGCGCATCGGTTGATGAATGTTGGTATCACAAAAAATATGGGCGAAGCGCTCGCAAATGCAGGAGCCCGTGCCGTCTCAAAAGTCGTGCAGCAGTTGCAACGACCACCAATTCATCCACAAAATGACTGCCAACGCGCGTGCTGAGTCGTGGCGAAGACCCGGACACCGAGCGCAAAGTTCTTCGCTTACAGGTCCACGACAGAAATTCAAAAAAATCTTTTCTCGTGGATACTGGTGCAGACGTGTCTGTTCTGCCGATCGCAACCAAAACCTACGATGTACGACCTACTTCAACAAAGCTGTATGCCGCAAATGGAACGCCGATAAAGGTAATCGGAGAAAAGAGAATTAATTTAGATCTCGGCCTCCGCCGCAATTTCGAATGGTCGTTTGTTATAGCCGACGTAACGACTCCAATCATCGGTGCAGACTTTATTCGTTTTTACGACTTGTTAATAGACTTACGCCGAAACAGAATTGTAGATAACATGACCCAACTTTGTGCGCCACTTACGTTGCCAAAAATTACGGAAAGAATCGCAATCAAAACGTTCGATACAACTGACCCATTTGCATCTTTATTAGCCGAGTTCTCCGACATTACGAAACTAGCACCGCAAGGATCATCGACGAAAAGCACCATCACGCACCGAATAATCACTACTGGTCAACCGGTATTTGCTCGACCGAGGCGTCTACCTCCCGATAAGCTCAAGGCTGCGAAAAAGGAGTTCGAATATTTGATGAAGGCAGGAATTTGTCGTCCGTCTAGTAGCAACTAGTCCAGCCCGTTACACCTAGTAAAAAAAGGTGACGGGACATGGAGACCATGCGGGGACTATCGCGCTCTCAATGCGCAGGCGCTGCCCGACCGATATCCGCTCCCATATCTAACCGATTTTACTACAAACTTGCGAGGTAAGACCATATTTTCCAAAATTGACCTCCAACGTGCTTTTCACCAGGTGCCCATTCATGAGGATGATATCCCAAAGCCCGGCGATTACGACACCATTCGGCTTGTACGAATTTAGTTTCATGACGTTCGGTCTATGCAATGCCGCGCAGACCTTTCAAAGGCTTATCAATGAGGTCTTGCGTGGGTTGCATTTTACATTTCCCTACATCGACGACATTTGCGTCGCATCCACGTCCATCGAGCAACACCGGCACGATTTAAAAGCAGTTTTTACACGTCTCCGCGAACATAACCTCGCTATAAATCCTTCGAAATGCGAGTTTGGCAAAAATCACCTTAAGTTTCTGGGACACTTGGTCGACGTCCAAGGCATTCACCCATTGCCCGAGAAGGTTTCGGTTATTCGCAGTTTCCCGAAGCCTTCCGTCGCCAAAGAATTAAAAAGTTTTTTAGCAATGGTAAATTTCTACAGGAAGTTCCTACCAAATGCGATGTCGTATCAATCACATCTACATAGTCTCATCATCGGCAATAAGAAAAACGACCGCACACCTATTCAATGGAATGCCGAAGCCGAAGCCGCTTTCGAACGCTGCAAACACGATTTGGCAAACGCAACGCTTCTGGCACACCCCGCATCGGATGCAGAGTTAGCATTATACGTCGACGCATCAGATACCGCTGTCGGAGCTGCACTGCACCAAGTTGTCAATGGTGAGCTGCAGCCGCTCGGATTTTACTCAAAAAAGTTCACTGCTTCGCAACGCAACTACAGCACGTACGACCGCGAATTGGCTGCGGTATACCAAGGCGTTTCACATTTTCGCTATATGCTCGAAGGCCGAAAATGCTACATCATGACCGACCATCGTCCACTTATTTATGCATTCCGTCAAAAACCCGAAAAAGCTTCACCCCGGCGACTCCGACAACTCGATTTTATTGGGCAATTTTCAACCGACATACGTCATGTAGCCGGAAAAGGAAATGTTACAGCAGATCTACTTTCGCGAATACAATCGATCGAGCATATGATTGACTACACAAAAGTTGCAGCCGCGCAACATACTGACACTCAGTTGCAATCACTTCTAAATGAACCAGGTATGCATAACAGCTCACTAGTACTAAAAAATTTTCCGATACCCAACAGCACAGCTCAATTAGTATGCGACACATCAACATCAGCCGTCCGCTCATACGTCCCAAAAGAGTTTCGAGAGATCGTGCTACGAAAAATTCATGGTTTGTCACACCCAGGTGTCCGTGCAACGGTTAAGCTAATGACTCAAAGATTTGTTTGGCCGAGTATCAGGAAAGACACCGCAAATTTCGTACGCTGTTTTTGAAGCATGTCAAAGAGCGAAGGTTCATCGCCATACGAAATCATTGCCTTCGAGATATGAACCTCCAAAAGACCGATTTTCTCATATCAACATAGACATCGTTGGCCCTTTCCCACCTAGTGTGGGGCAACGATATTGCTTAACAATCATTGATCGATACACGCGATGGCCTGAGGCTGCGCCTATGCCTGACATGACCGCCGAATCCGTCACAAAAGCACTCATATTCCATTGGATAGCACGGTTTGGTGTTCCAGAACGCATAACGTCAGATCAAGGCAGGCAATTCGACTCTGCAGTTTTTGCAAAACTAATGTCCACAATCGGTGCAACACATCTCCGAACGACTCCGTACCACCAGCAATCAAACGGTATCATCGAAAGGTGGCATAGGAGTTTAAAAGCCGCCATTTTATGCCACGAGCCATCAAAATGGGTTCAGCAGTTACCTATGATTTTGCTGGGGTTACGTGTCGCCTTCAAGCCTGACATCAAAGCATGTCCCGCTTTACTCGTTTATGGTACCACACTACGCATCCCTGGCGAGTTTTTCCAAACTAGGAAGCTAAACGATGTCAACGAAGACACGGTATCGCAATTCAGATTATCAATGCAAAACCTTCAACCCACACAGACAGCACATCATACAACATCAAAAATGTTCGTATCGCCCGCGCTGCAAACATCAACTCACGTATTTGTGCGCAACGATAGTGTACGACCATCATTAACATGTCCTTACGACGGGCCGTATCCTGTAGTCAAGCGATCGCCGAAATTTTTCAAACTACTTGTACGAGGACGCCACACGAATATAAGCATAGACCGCCTAAAGCCAGCATTCATAGCAAATCCCGACTGTACGGAATCGACTGTCACGCAAAATACAGAGGAGCAGTCTAAACATACTTCGATGAAACATACTCGCAGTGGTAGACACGTTAGCATACCACATCGATTCCGGTAGTTTCATCTAGCGGGGGAGTACTGTGGCACCCTGCACTATTCCATCTTCATACATACTAGCTTTTACTACATATGTTCTATTTTGTACACCTGTAGTTGTTATTCATTTTCTCTATACCATTCTTTTTGCAATACTGACTGGCTAACAAGTGCGCGCTTATACGATAGCGAAATAAAAAATCTTCAACACAGTTTTTAGTTACAATAGTTAATAAAATATCAATATTTATTAACCACGGTTTATTCACTAATAATTAAATAGTCGTCTCGTAACTGGAAGCAATTTGGGGGGTTTAAAATCACCAAAACCAACCAAATATACTATATATACCACCGATCTTTATGATTTTTTCAGACAACAATATATGCTATATACGTAAGCACTCATTGAAATTTGAAGCCTCTAGCTCTTAAAATAGGGCAGTAATTACGAAAAGTTCCTTATCTGAACAACCGGTTGTGGGGGATATATACTATATATACAACCGATCTCATCAATTTTTTCAGGCAACAATATGTGCAATATACGAAAGTATATGGTGAAGTTTGAAGCTTCAATCTGTTAAATTGGGTAAGATATTACAAAAATCCTCTTTTTCTGAAAAATCGGTCGTATGGAGGATATATGCTATAGTGGTCCGATCCGGTCGGGACCGACAAATGTCTAATCGGACACCCAAATACACCCGCTCACCAAATCTTATCAAGATATCTCAAAAATTGAGGGACTAGTTTGCATACAAACAGACAGACGGACAGACGGACATGGCTAAATCAACTCAGCTCTTCAACATGATTATTTCGGTATATTTAATGGTGGGTCTATCTATTTTCCTTTAAGGACTTACAATTTTCGGTTTCGTGAAGAAATTAATATACCATTTCATTTTCATGAAAGGTATAAAAATAGTTAGGTACTTTGTGTGAGGATGCAAAGTTTCAGGCTTTTTGTGGTCTGCGTGTAAAAACTATGACTACGAATCACGTATTTCAACAATATATGATGAAAACGTAACTATTTGATGAAATGTTTTGAATTTTGAAGCTTCTAGCCGTAAAAAAGGGGCAAAAAATACAGTTTATATGGGGTATATAATATATGTACCACCGGTCTCTATGATTTTTTCAGACAACAATATGTACTAATACGTAAGCATTTGGTCAACTTTGAAGCTTCTAGCTGTTAAAATGGGGAAGAAATTGTGCAAAGTTTCTTATCTGAACAATCGGTTGTATGAGATATATACTATATATACAACCAATCTCTATGATTTTTTCAGACAACAATATATGCTATATACGTAAGCAATCGGTGAAATTTGAAGCTTATAGCTGTTAAAATGGGGTAGAAATTGCGAAAGGTTTCTTATCTGAACAATCGGTTGTATGAGATATATACTATATATACCACCGCCCTCAATGATTTTTTCAGACAACAATATATACTAATACGTAAGCATTTAGTCAAATTTGAAGCTTCTAGCTGTTAAAATGGGGAGCAAAGTTTCTTATATGAACAATCGGTTATATGAGATATATACTATATATACCACCGCCCTCAATGATTTTTTCAGACAACAATATGTACTATATACGTAAGCATTTGGTCAAATTTGAAGCTTCTAGTTGTTAAAATGGGGAAGAAATTGTGCAAAGTTTCTTATCTGAACAATCGGTTGTATGAGATATATACTATATATACAACCAATCTCTATGATTTTTTCGGACAACAATATATGCTATATACGTAAGCAATCGGTGAAATTTGAAGCTTATAGCTGTTAAAATGGGGTAGAAATTGCGAAAGGTTTCTTATCTGAACAATCGGTTGTATGAGATATATACTATATATACAACCGATCTCTATGATTTTTTCAGACAACAATATATGCTATATACGTAAGCAATCGGTGAAATTTGAAGCTTATAGCTGTTAAAATGGGGTAGAAATTGCGAAAAGTTTCTTATCTGAACAATCGGTTGTATGAGATATATACTATATATACAACCGATCTCTATGATTTTTTCAGACAACAATATATGCTATATACGTAAGTATTCGGTGAAATTTGAAGCTTCTAGCTGTTAAAATGGGGCTAAAATTTGCGAAAATATATATATATATACTATATATATATACTACATATACCACCATATACATATATACTATATATACTACCGATCTTTATGATTTTTTCAGACAACAATATATGCTATATACGTAAGCATTCGTTGAAATTTGAAGCATCTAGCTCTTAAAATAGGGCAGTAATTACGAAAAGTTCCTTATCTGAACAATCGGTTGTCGGGGATATATACTATATATACGACCGATCTCATCAATTTTTTCAGGCAACAATATGTGCAATATACGAAAGTATATGGTGAAGTTTGAAGCTGCAATCTGTTAAATTGGGTAATTTATTACAAAAATTTTCTTTTTCTGAAAAATCGGTTGTATGGAGGATACATGCTATAGTGGTCCGATCCGGTCGGTTCCGACAAATGTCTAATCGGACACACAAATACACCCGCTCACCAAATTTTATCAAGATATCTCAAAAATTGAGGGACTAGTTTGCATACAAACAGACAGACGGCCGACGGACAGAAGGACAGACGGACATGGCTAAATCAAATCAGCTCTTCAACCTGATTATTTCGGTATACATAATGGTGGATCTATCTATTTTCCTTTAAGGACTTACAATTTTCGGTTTCGTGACGAAATTAAAATACCATTTCATTTTCATGAAAGGTATAAAAATAGGTAGGTACTTTGTGTGAGGATGCAAAGTTTCAGATTTTTTGTGGTCTGCGTGTAAAAACTCTGACTACGAATCACGTATTTCAACAATATATGACGAAAACGTAACTATTTGATGAAATGTTTTGAATTTTGAAGCTTCTAGCCGTAAAAAAGGGGCAAAAAAATACAGTTTATATGGGGTATATAATATATGTACCACCGATCTCTATGATTTTTTCAGACAACAATATATGCTATATACGTAAGCATTTGGTGAAATTTGAAACTTCTAGCTGTTAAAACGGGGTAGAAATTGCGAAAAGTTTCTTATCTGAACAATCGGTTGTATGAGATATATACTATATATACAACCGATCTCTATGATTTTTTCAGACAACAATATATGCTATATACGTAAGCAATCGGTGAAATTTGAAGCTTATAGCTGTTAAAATAGGGTAGAAATTGCGAAAAGTTTCTTATCTGAACAATCGGTTGTATGAGATATATACTATATATACAACCGATCTCTATGATTTTTTCAGACAACAATATATGCTATATACGTAAGCAATCGGTGAAATTTGAAGCTTATAGCTGTTAAAATGGGGTAGAAATTGTGAAAAGTTTCTTATCTGAACAATCGATTATATGAGATATATACTATATATACAACCGATTTCTATGATTTTTTTAGACAACAATATATGCTCTATATGCGTAAGCAATCGGTGAAATTTGAAGCTTATAGCTGTTAAAATGGGGTAGAAATTGCGAAAAGTTTCTTATCTAAACAATCGGTTGTATGAGATATATACTATATATACAACCGATCTCTATGATTTTTTCAGACAACAATATATGCTATATACGTAAGCAATCGGTGAAATTTGAAACTTATAGCTGTTAAAATAGGGTAGAAATTGCGAAAAGTTCTTATCTGAACAATCGGTTGTATGAGATATATACTATATATACAACCGATTTCTATGATTTTTTTAGACAACAATATATGCTCTATATGCGTAAGCAATCGGTGAAATTTGAAGCTTATAGCTGTTAAAATGGGGTAGAAATTGCGAAAAGTTTCTTATCTAAACAATCGGTTGTATGAGATATATACTATATATACAACCGATCTCTATGATTTTTTCAGACAACAATATATGCTATATACGTAAGTATTCGGTGAAATTTGAAGCTTCTAGCTGTTAAAATGGGGCTAAAATTTGCGAAAATATATATATATATACTATATATACCACCGATCTTTACGATTTTTTCAGACAACAATATATGCTATATACGTAAGCATTCGTTGAAATTTGAAGCCTCTAGCTCTTAAAATAGGGCAGTAATTACGAAAAGTTCCTTATCTGAACAATCGGTTGTGGAGGATATATACTATATATACGACCGATCTCATCAATTTTTTCAGGCAACAATATGTGCAATATACGAAAGTATATGGTGAAGTTTTAAGCTTCAATCTGTTAAATTGGGTAAGATATTACAAAGATCCTCTTTTTCTGAAAAATCGGTTGTATGGAGGATATATGCTATAGTGGTTCGATCCGGTCGGTTCCGACAAATGTCTAATCGGACACCCAAGTACACCCGCTCACCAAATTTTATCAAGATATCTCAAAAATTGAGGGACTAGTTTGCATACAAACAGACAGACGGACAGACGGACATGGCTAAATCAACTCAGCTCTTCAACCTGATTATTTCCGTATACTTAATGGTGGGTCTATCTATTTTCCTTTAAGGACTTACAATTTTCGGTTTCGTGACGAAATTAATATACCATTTCATTTTCATGAAAGGTATAAAAATAGGTAGGTACTTTGTGTGAGGATGCAAAGTTTCAGGTTTTTTGTGGTGAGCGTGTAAAAACTATGACTACGAATCACGCAATTCAACAATATATGACGTAAACGTCACTATTTGATGAATTTTGAAGCTTCTAGCCGTAAAAAAGGAGCAAAAATTACAGTTTATATGGGGTATATAATATATATACCACCGATCTCAATGATTTTTTCAGACATCAATATATGCTATATGCGTAAGCATCTGGTGAAATTTGAAGCTTCTAGCTGTTAAAATGGGGCTGAAATTGCAAAAAATATATATATATTATATATATATACTATATATACCATCATATATATATTATATATATCACCGATCTCTATGATTTTTTTACACAACAATATATACTATATATGTAAGAAATCGGTGAAATTTTAAGCTTATAGCTGCTAAAATAGGGTAGAAATTGCGAAAAGTTTCTTATCTGAACAATCGGTTGTATGAGATATATATACAACCGATCTCTATGATTTTTTCAGACAAAAATATATGCTACATACGTAAGCATTCGGTGAAATTTGAAGCTTCTAGCTGTTAAAATGGGGCTGAAATTGCGAATATATATATATATATATATACTATATATATTGTTACGAGTATTAGCAAAACTAAGGGGTGCTGCCACCGTTGTGTGATGGTAGCGTGCTCCGCCTACCACACCGTATGCCCTGGGTTCACACCCCGGGCAAAGAAACATCAAAATTTTAGAAATAAGGTTTTTCAATTTGAAGAAAATTTTTCTAAGCGGGGCCACCCCTTGGCAGTGTTTGGCAAGCGCTCCGGTTGTATTTCTGCCATGAAAAACTCTCAGTGAAAACTTATCTGCCTTGCAGATGCCGTTCGGAGTCAGCATAAAACATGTAGGTCCCGTCCGGCCGATTTGTAGGGAAAATCAAGAGGAGCACGACGCAAATTGGAAGAGAATCTCGGCCTTAGATCTCTTCGGAGGTTATCGCGCCTTACATTTATTTTTATAAGGGGTGCTGCGATCTCTAAGCCGATGCTAAACAGCGCCTTGCATGCACATCCATAGATCAATCATTATGTATCTACATAAACAAATCAACCATTATGTCTACACATATGTAGGTACACGCAGCTGAGAGCAGCGCACAAACACATGCAGATATCTGAAATGCTCCTAAAGGTGTGCAATTGTGATTGTGGAAGTGTCGCTCACACACACAAGCGCTGGGGTATGAGAGAAACAAAAGAATTATACATCTGTAGTTGTAGCTGAGAAATTTTTAACTAACTAAATAATTCTGGAAGCACCTAGAAGATTCCACGAGGAAATCACAGAGTATAAAAGCATCAGCGGTAGAGGCTTTATGGGCAGTTTCAGTTAAGCACGCTACCTGTAGGACAATAGATCAGTTTCATTTAAGCTACTTTTTTCCATTATTCAATATTTGAGTTATTTATTCAACAGTTCAGTGATTCGAACGTTAGCAGAAGATTACAAATAAGGGGAATTGCAGCAAATTCGTTACAATATATACTATATACAGTCATCTACTGCTACTTGACGAACACGGTTGTGTCTCTCAGTAATATCAGTGACTTCTTTCTCTCTCCTTGTGTTCTTTGCACTCGATTCGCAAACTCAAGCTAAACACTTTTTTTTCTTTTCTTTAGTAACTACCTTACTTAAATAATCTGGTGAACTAAGGTTAAAAGTGCTATAATGCCCCAAAAGGGGCATCGACTAGGAGATAATAGGTTCTCCCTATTAGCCTCTAGCCCAAAACCTAAACGCAAAAAAGTGTCAAACGAAAAATTAAAATATCCGTATCTACGATCAATACCAAAAGACAATCCAAAATACCTCGTGGTAAAAGCGACTGATACCAACAAACCTTTAAACAAATTCTCGTGCTTCGCAGTACATAAAGCCTTAACAAACATAAGCTCCGAAATAAGGAAAATCACTGAATTAAAGGATGGCAGTTTGCTACTTTTCGTTTAAAATAGCATTATCGCTGAAAAATTCTTAGCGACAAAGGAACTCATCGGAATTTGTGACGTTCAAATCTCATATCACCAAAATCTCAATACTTCAAAAGGAACAATTTATGCACCATGCTTAAATTACGTAAATGAAGAAGAAATTATTGAAAACCTTAAAGAACAGGGTGTCTCATCAATCTATAAATTTCTTAAAAAAGTCTATGGCAAACAAGTGCCTACCGGCGTTGTGCTTCTTACATTCGACTTATATAACCTTCCTGAGAAAATTGACATTTCATGGTACTCAACTAAAATAAGACCCTATTACCCCAATCCTATGAGGTGTACAAACTGACAGCTGCTCGGCCCCACAACAAAGCATTGTAATAAATCCCCTGTATGCGAGACGTGTTCTCTTCCCCACTGCAGCTTGCACTCGCACTCTTTGCGTTAACTGTTCTGGCAATCATGCGTCATCAAGCAGAACCTGTCCAAAGTACGAACAAATAAAAAAAATTATCACCATACAAACCGACAACAAGTGCTCCATACGCGAAGCAATAAAAATACATAAAGCTCAAATCCCACCTACACTCAGTAATCCAAGTTCATCTTTTGCCACTATTCTGAAAGAGAGCTCTACAGCTCAACCACCTACAACAAAATGCGGAATCAACTAACAACAACAACCCGTCACTAGAAAAACCAAACGCAATAGACAATTATTCTCAAGAACTTGAAATGAACAATATAACAAATCAAAAAAACACAACAACAACAAACTCACTGGACAACTTCTCACTACAAGCAGTCGAAGACTCTACAACAAATTCATTACTTCTCAATAACTTTCTCTCTCAACTAAATAGCAACTCTTCCCTATTCACAAATCTAACTCCCAATACCCAAATCCAATAATAAAATATGAAGATCGTGCAATGGAATATACATGGCATGTTTAACAACTATCCCGAACTAAACATTCTCATGAAAGAAAACTCACCTGATATCATAGCCTTGCAGGAAACCCACCTGCCAATAAATAAAACTACATTTGTACCTAACAATTATGTTGGGTATTTTCACAACCTACCGACCAACATCACTTGCAAACAAGGTATTGTTTTATTACTCCGGAAATCGCTAACACACAAAATAATCCAAATAACTTCTAATATCGCGGTGCTAGCGGTGGAAATAGATGTTGGCTATAGAATATCTATAATAAACTGCTATATACCCCCACAGCAAAAATTCAGTCAAGCAGACATTTCTAATATTCTTTCAAACTTTTCTAACCCCACCATTTTTTTAGGCGACTTTAACGCTTGGAGCCCTCTTTGGGGTGCCCCAATTACCAACCGTAGGGGACAAATACTCGAAGACATTGTGCTTTCACAGAACCTAGCGGTACTCAATGATGGTGCACCAACTCACTTCTCTACACATCAAACCTTTTCACATCCAGATATTATTTTCTCATCGATATCTATAGCCCCAAAAATATCATCTAAAACTCTTAAGCCTTAGCACCCCCAATACTTATAGCATGAAGCCGAGAGCCAAATTTATCCCAGAAAAAGTAGACTGAAATAAATTCCATTCTGAAATCATTTCACTTGAAAAAATAGACCCCCTCCACTTCGATAAATAAAGAAGCGGCTACTATAAAAGAAATTATTCGCTCTGCCGCACATATCTCAATCCCGCAAACTTGCACCAAACAGTTTTCAGCACGGCTCCCTTACTGATCGAATCTCCTTTCCATTCTTAGAAAAACAAAACAATCGGCGTGGTCCCAGTACAAACACAACATTTCCCAGGAAAACCTTATTAGATATAAGAAGGCAAATGCTGCTTTCAAACGAGAACTAAAAACCGCAAAAAGAGAATCATTCCATACTCTGACTGCCAGCAGCGTCCCCACATCTAGTCCCCAAAAGATTTGGTCGGATATTAAAACACTGGTTGGTTCCCATAAAAGCAATAAAGTCTCTTTCATACACACTCCAAATGGCGCCGTATACGAGCCAGTTGATATTGCCGAAAAATTTGCCTTAAGTTGGTCTAACTATTCGCATCAGTCAAACTTTCATGCAAAGTTTAACAGTCTTAGGGATGAAGTCTTCCAAGATGATTATCTTAACCCCTCTCCCTGCCCGGAAGCTATAATCATCGACTCCAATATAACAATAGAAGAATTCAATTTGGCCCTCTCATCAATGTCTGGAAAAACCCCAGGCGCAAGCAAAATATCATATCCACTTCTTAGAAACGTTCCTTTCGTACTTAAAGCAAGACTACTTAATCTATATAACTCCATTTTAAATGAAGGAACTTTCCCACAAGAATGGAAAACTGCGGCAGTGATCCCCATTCCTAAACCCGCCGGAAAAAATGATAATCAAATCGCCAGTTACAGACCCATATCCCTAATCCCATGTATATCTAAAATCTTCAAAAAAATCATCGCAAAAAGGATCTCGTGGTTTGCAAAATGCAAAGGCCTCATCAGTGCAAATCAGTTCGCATTCCAAAAAGGCCTAGGAGTCATTGATCCCCTGCTGCTCTTTGAACATATAGGCTCTACTATACTCAAATCAAAGAAGCACCTCTTTGTGCTTAACATAGACTTTGAGAAAGCTTTCGATCGCATAGGCGCGCATATTGTCTTATGAGAGCTAAAACGGTGGGAAATCGGCAAAAAAATATTTAATATTGTAAAAAACTTTCTCCTTAACTGTAAATTTTTCACTAGCGTCAATAACCACAAATCCAATATCCACCAGCTCTTCAACGGCATCCCACAAGGCTCGCCCTTATCGGTGGTTCCATTCACCATTGCATTTAATGAACTAAGCTCCATTATATCATCATTCCCCCCTGTCAATCATTTCATCTACGCTGATGACGTCTTCATATTTTCCGATCTAAAGGATCTAAGCCGCATGAAAGCTGTCTTTTCAGATATATTAAACAATATTTCTAGCTGGGGTGAGTCCTCAGGTGCCAAAATATCAATAAGTAAATGCTCTACCTTTCATATCTGTAGAAAGCATAAGTGTTCCTTTCCCAGTCTTTCCTTCCTTAACACCCCCATCCCTCATTCGAACACCCTTAGAATCTTAGGCATAACCTTCGATAAAAAACTTACATTTAAGCAACACTGTAGTAACCTTAGACTTAATCTAATGTCTAGACTGAATACTATCAAATATTTAACTTCCAAAAACTGTTTAATACATTCTGTAACGATTTCACTGAAATACCCCTTATTTGCAATATTTTGCCAACGTTCGTATCGCTAAACTGTTGAATAAATAACTCCAATATTGAGTAATGGAAAAATGGCCTTTATTAAAGTACTTCACAATAACACTTATACTTTGTTACGAATAGCTTGCTTAATAACCAAACTGATTGATAGCTCAAATGAAAGTCACTCTTCGCCTCTCCTGTCGCGCCTTTTATACTTTTTGATGTCTCATTGCATACTTCCAGGCTTTTCCATTCCAGAACTTACTAGTCAGTTTCAGCTACGAAATCGCCAGCCACAACTACGTTTATAACTTCTCATTTCAGTGATACTTGCACAAATTCTTGCCCTCTCTTGTGAGCAATTCAGATAAGATATATGCATGTGTTTGTGCATTGCTTCTCCGCTGCTCGTATACGTACATGGAACATATGTGTAGACCCAATTATTGTTTCATTTATGTAGATACATAATGATTGATCTATGGATGTGCCTGATATCAGTGTTAAGCATCGGCTTAGAGATAGCAGCACCCCTTAGTTTTGCTAATATTCGTAACACTACCCTCCACCTAAGTCTGATCGTCCCGATCAGACAAACCTCCCGATCTAAACGCCGCTAGCATCTCCAGATGTACCACTCTTCTACTCCGTGGTCTCCCAGTGGTTTGTATGCAGTAGATGGTATCACTGATCTTCTTTACAACTTTGTACGGGCCTTCCCAACTGCACCGAATCTTGGATGGAACACCTTTCCGCCGGTGAGGGTTGTACAACAGTACCAAATCTCCCTCCAAGAAACCTTCCGAATTATTGTTCTCATCGTACCTGCGTTTCATCTTACTACTACTTATCCTTGATCGTTCCCTCGCACTCTGTTGTTTAGCCAATGACCTACTTTGTAGAGCTGGCTCTTGACGGATTGGCTTCACATACTCAGTATCGCTCCGACGTTTCCCAACAGAAGTGCGCGCTGGCTTGAAATCACCCTTGCATTCTTTCTCGAAAATTCTTTCAGTCGTTTTAGTGCATCCATTATGGTATGTCAATGCCAGTGTTTTTCTCACAGGTACCTTCGATTTTGCTTTGTTTGGCCCATTCGTTTCATCAGCCTTTACCTTTGACTTTCGTGGTCTTTGTCAAGTCTTCTCCACCAGTACTCGATTACTACTGAATCCTTTCTGCAAACTGAAGTTAAGTGGTATATCCTGATTCTTATAACGCATCACCCTTTTCTGCATATCGATCTTGATGTCATGGTCAACCAAGAAGTCCACTCCCATTATGACTTCCTCAACGATCTCCACCACAACGAATTTGTGTAGAACTGTGACCTTTCCAATCAAGACTTCACATACCACTTCTCCCTGGACTTGGTTATACTCGCCAGTGACCGTACGCAACCTTGCTCCAGGTAACGTTTTTACTCTCCTGTTGACCAAGTCAGATTGAATTAAAGAATGAGGTGCGCCCGTATCTACAGTCAGTACACGTTCTTTGCCATCTACATTCCCTCTGAAGGTAAGACTGCTCGATTTTCTACCAATTGCGACACAGATATCACAGGACATTCAATAGCTGGGGCAAGTTTTCGTTCTTTACATCTGACACGCTCTTGCTCATCTCCTCCAGCTCTGCGTTTACGGCCACCCACATTGTTGGAACTATTAGGACCAATACCGCAATGTGACCGGGCTTCCCGCATTTGAAGCATTTGATAACTCTTCCACTCCGCTTTCGCGATCCTTTCACCACCTCCAATATTGCGTCTACCCACTCTGGCCTTTCGACTTCCACACGGCGTGTTTTGAAAACTGGCTTGCACAGAAGCGACGCTGTTTCCTGAATCAGAGCTTGTGACACCGTTTCTGCGAATGTGGGCTTTGGATTTGCATATGTCGCTCGCTTCGTTTCTACGTCCCGTATGCCATTTATAAAACTCTGGATTTTTACCCTCTCTGTGTACTCCACGGGTGCGTCCGATTTGCCAAATATGCCAACCTTTCAACATCCGAGGCAAACTCCTGCAAAGTCTCATTCGCTCTTTGGTGACGGTTTTGCAACTCAATTTGGAATATCTGTTTTCTATGCTCGCTTCCATAACGTCTCTCGACAGCGGCCATCAATGCTTCATAGCTGTTCCGTTCGTACTCTGGAATAGTCTGTAAAATTTCGGCAGCTGATCCTTTCAATGCTACGAAGAGTGCAGCAACTTATTCTTCAGCATTCCAGTTGTTCGCTGTTGCGGTCTCCTCAAACTGGAGCTTAAAGGCCTGGAAAGGAACAGACCCGTCAAAGGATGGTGGTTTTACCTTTGGATTACTCGCTGAAACAGCTGGGCGATTTAGTTGTAACTGCTCCATACGACCCTTCAAATCATCGACTTCTGCCTGAAATTGAGCGATTTTTGCATCCTGCGCATCCCTTGCTTCCTGTGTTTCTAACTGTGAAGACATTTGTACCACTTGCAATGATCCATCCATCTTGGATGTTATGCGTGTCTCCTGCGATTCCAGTTGAGATGCCATATATGTCTTCTGTTCTTCCATCTTGGATGTTATGCGTGTCTCCTGCGATTCCAGTTGGGATGCCATATATGTCTTCTGTTCTTCCAGTTGAGTTTCCATCTTGGATGTTATACGTGTCTCCTGCGATTCTAGTTGGGATGCCATATATGTCTTCTGTTCTTCCAGTTGAGTTTCCATCTTGGATGTAATCTGTGTCGACATTGCTGACATACGCATTTCTTGTGCTTCAATCTTCGATGTTATTCGTGTCTCTTGGGATTCCATCTGTGATGACATTGTCTATGTTTGAGCAGATATTCCAGACAAAATCATGTTCAAGTCCGTGCTCGTAACTGTCTGCGATGTTTCGTTTTTCTCTTCAATTTTTGTTGTTGTCTCGTCCCCATCAGGATAAAAGACATACTCGTCCACATCAATTCCCTCTGCTTCCATTGCCTCTCGTAGCCGTGCCTGAAGTTCGAGTTTAACGCCGTTTGTATTCAATTCACGGCTCTCCAACTCCTTCTTCAGTTGCTGGATCTTCAATTCAAAGAACTTTGCCATGTCCTTGTTTTCCTCTGGAATTTATTCAACAATCCCACTTCTGACACCAATTGTAACGATTTTACTGAAATTCCCCTTATATGCAATATTCTACCAACGTTCGTATCGCTAAACTGTTGAATAAATAACTCCAATATTGAATAATGGAAAAATTGCCTTTATTAAAGTACTTCACAATAACACTTATACTTTGCAACGAATAGCTTGCTTAATAACCAAACTGATTGATAGCTCAAATGAAACTCACTCTTCGCCTCTACTGTCGCGCCTTTTATACTTTTGATTTCTCATGGCATACTTCCAGGCTTTTCCATTCCAGAACTTACTAGTTAGTTTCAGCTACGAAATCTCCAGCCACAAATAAGTTTATAACTTCCCATTTGAGTGATACTTGCAAAAATTATTTCCCTCTCTTGTGAGCAATTCAGATAAGATATATGCATATTTTTATGCATTGCTTCTCCGCTGCACATTAGTTCAAAATTGAATTTTTGAGGAATAAAATAGTTGGGGTTAAGCTATCGGTCTAAAATTTTGCATGGGGTATTTATAGGAGAAAATAAGGTCTTGTGGCAAAAATGGGCGGGCCACGCCCATTTTTCACTACTGCTACTATACAAAGTGGAAACTATAAATTTAAATTTAATTTCAAACAGGATAGTTTTTTATATATTTCGATATAAACAATATTTATTGAACTCGAAAAAACACAAAATCAAAACCTAAAAGAAGTGCGACTCTGCATCAGGACCATCTGAAATTATATTATTTTAAAGTTTGTTTATTTGAAATGTGTTTTTAAAATCTTACCGTTACAATTATCAAAAGAATGATCAGTTTCTAGTTCGAGTGAATAAAGAGATTCATAAAGGTCCTCCTCAGATTCGTAGTGAGTCTCGCTTAGTGCCGCTTTTGAGGTGGAAGGTAATTCACATTCATTAGAGATGTCAGGCATTTTTAAAAGGGGGACTACTGCAGGTGGCAGAGACAATTTTTGTTTGGCTTTATTGTTTTTCCGTAACGAAGATAATAGTGGATCAGAAGAATCCATAGCTCTGCCGAAAACATCCTCCATATTGTGCACTCTTGAATCTTTCCTGGCATGTCCGATACGATCACTTTTATAAATTTTGTTACGCGCTTCCAACGCGTTTTCGCCTAAAAGACTGAGTTGCAGTATCGCAAACTCCAATATTTGCGAAGAGTGCACTAACAGTTTATGAAGAGTTGATGTCATCGGATTCCAGTCGTAAAGCTGAAAATACAATTTTGCTGTTTCCTCACAGTAGCTCTGAAATAGCTGGGTATTTACTTCGTATTCACACGATATTGCTACGAGTACTATGTGTAAGCGTTTTAAAAAACTTAAATCTATTTTGGTAAGTGAAGCAAACAATTCTGCGTTTGAGAATGCCCTTCTCGCTGTGTTACCGTCGTTGGTATTACCACTTCCGTTTGTCTTGGGTTTGTCGACATGTAGACCCATTTCGTCCCAGAAATTTTTTTGAATTTATGTTCTTTGCTCTTTATGTTCTTTGCTTCTTACTTGCCATATTTTCGGATCAAGTATGTAAGAAAGATGAAGGATAAATTCAAAGCAACGAATCCATGCATGCAATGGACTTATACCGTACTGCAAACTATCCGATCTAGGTTCAAAACATGGAGATTTCATGTCCTTAACTGACATAAACATTTTTGGTCCAGCACCGCATATTGCACAAACTTGGGTAGATTTCGTATCAGTTAAAACGCTTAAAACTTTTCCATCGATAAGAGTCATGTTAAGACTATAGTTTATATCAAATATTGTATCATTTGACTCATTTTACTAATTTTAAGGGAATTATTGACGTCAGAAACAACGATTGGTCAAATGACTCGTGAGTATTTTCAAAAAAATTTTGCTTAAATTGGCTATGTCCACTAGAGCCATCAAACCCATAGCTTAAAATTAAAGTTAGTGTATTATCTTATTTAAACTGGAGCAGAACGTCTTCTTGGAGTAACAAAATTCGTTTGATGGTATGGTTGAGTAAATTTTGTAATGGAACAACTGCTGTAGTTTCTGTTATTTGTATTCCATTCGGTCGGCATTGTGACTTATATTCCAACAACTTATTTTAGTGGGGATAAATATTGCAATTACGAGACTTGCTAAGTTGCCGAATGTTGTTATATTGTTGTTTTGTGAAATTATTCTCCACGAGAAAAGCCATAGCATCCCCAGGAGACAAAGGTATTGGATGCACAACCTTCGAATCAATTAATTTTTTTATCTTACTTGGCCTACAAGGAGATTTGTTCACTACATTGTGAACATAATGAAGATATTTTTCTTTTGAGTGTTTCGCCGAAATCGAAGCAGCATGAAGCAATGAATTTGATTTGTGTTCTTGTTCTAATGACACTGTAGACGCTATTTTTCTTTTCTGCCTTTCTCAAACCATATCATATTGGAGCTTTGGTCGGCCTCGAGGCTTTGCAGTAACGGTTTTGAGAAGTTCTGCCTCGCACTCTAACCACTTCGACTGTGTTTCTGCCACCTTCTATTGGAGTTTCTACAAAAAATTTTAACCTTGTTTTTTATTGATTCAATTTCTTCTCCCCCCCCCCCCCCCCCCCCCCCCCCCCCCCCCCCCATAGCTGTTTTTCAATCTTCCAACAACGCAATCGAACACCGCAACAAAATCTTTTTTATTATCAATCCAAACTTTGAAAATTTCGCCATTTTTGACTACACCTTGCTCTGAAAAATTGTAGCCTCGCTTGCAAACTCTTGCAGATAAAATAACATTTGCATTAAAGAGGACACTATTAGCTGAAATTACCTATATAATTTATATTGATCCTATTTGATCCAACTTAATTATATTCTATTTAACACAGAAAAAACTCACAAAAATCAAAACACAACACGGCTTGTGTAAACTCAAAAATATATTAAAGATTATTATTGTTTCAGAAAAAAGTTTGTTGTTCCTGATTTTACATACCTTTATTAATATTTTCCATTTTATAAACACACTTTATTCAAATTCGTTAGCTTTTTATCACCACTTGAGATTTTTATATAATTTGAGTAAATTCTTTTTTACGAATACAAAAATCAAAACCAAGACTTTGAAAGCTTTCTGACAAACAAGTGGTAGCCAGCTGACATTATTTTTTTAATTTTTTATTTACTACAGTAATGTGTAATAAAATGTAATTATTTTTTTTTGGGAAAATCAAAAGTCGATAATTGGCTTTAATTCCTCAATATTTCGATTTTGAACCATAGTGCGCTGGTCCGACATATGTGTCGACGCAATTATTGCTTCGTTTATGTAGATACATAATGATTGATCTATGTGCATGATATCACTGTTTAGCATCGGCTTAGAGATAGTAGCACCCCTTAGTTTTGCTAATATTCGTAACAATACTAATGTACTCATCAATGTAACCAAAGCACTTATGTTATCCAAAATCGATTTCGGGCTTCCCGTATATGGGCACTACGCCAAAACAAAGCTAAAGGTCATCGATCCTCCATATCATACAGCTGCCAGAAGAAGTTTACGTGCCTTCCCCACCTCTCCAACTAGAGCGATACTAGCGGAAGGCGGACTACCCCAAATAACTGAAAGAACTGTAAGCAGCAACGTGAGACTAATACCAAGACTACTCTTTAGTAAAAACAAGCTCATTTTACAACTGGTCAGTGAGAGTTTAAAAGACCTTAACCGCTCTGGGGTTAAGTCAACAATCGGACGTTGTATAGCATTAGCAAAGGAGCTGGACATCATTAATCCATCGACGTCGGTTTCAATTGACTGGCACATACCGAGAAACTCTTCCATAAACAGGTTGCTTTCATACAACAAAAGCTCAACTAGTAACAGCGAATACCTCCAACATTTCCATGAAACAACCGATCCGTATAAAACTGAATGGGAGTTCCTATATACTGACGGCTCGAAATCTAGTACCAGTACTACTTTTGCTGTTGCAAACGAACTTGGTGACACAGTTATTATCGGTACCCTCCCTACATACTGCTCTGTATTCACTGCCGAAGCGGCAGCATTGCACGAAGCAGTAAAATTTGCTTCTAATACAAGGTCTAATAAATATGTCATATACACCGACAGCCAGTCAATGATCAAGGCTCTGTTAAACGGAAACAACGCCTACGTGCTGATTAAAAAAACTAGAAATATTACGAAAATACTGGCAACCTAAAAATAATGTGGATACCAGGTCACGCAGGCATTTAAGGTAACGAAATAGCTGATGGTAAAGCGAATCTAGCTGCTAAACAACCATTGCACCTCTTCGACCAGGTAACGGCCCTAGACCTTCTTAAAGCGGGGAACGCCTAAACCCGCACGAAATTTGCAAACGAATGGAAAAATTTCCAACATTGCTACAAACACTTTAACCCAACTGGCACCAAACCTATCTATCCATCCGATTGCTCCTGTTACAAGCTAAAACTTTATGTACGCCTTAGGATAGGCGATACTACTATGACACAAAACCATCTTCTCAAGGGCACTGCTGAACCACCATGCACCTTTTGCAACGCTCCACCCGTAACTATTGCGCATATAATCGACGACTGTCCTGGACTTGCTTCTCATAGAAGAATTTTCTTTGGAGATACTAAACCATCAAACTACCTTAAATCGATCACTTTGGATAACATATGTGCAATTTTCAAATTTTTCCAAATAGCCAACATTAAGGATATTTAAATTAAGTATACATATCCAACAAAGTACCAATATTAATTTAGTAAAAATTATGCACAATAGATCAGTTTAAAATAGAGCCGATGGCCCTGGCAGCCAGTGCTTTACGCAGTGTAATAACTATTTATAGTTGTTTCTCTTTAAATAAATAAAAATAAAATTAAAAAATATACTATATATACCACCATATATATATACTATATATACCAGCGATCTTTATGATTTTTTCAGACAACAATATATGCTATATATTCGTTGAAATGTGAAGCCTATAGCTCTTAAAATAGGGCAGTAATTACGAAAAGTTTCTTATCTGAGCAATCGGTTGTGGGGGATATATACTATATATACTACCGATCTCATCAATTTTTTCAGACAACAATATGTGCAATATACGAAAGTATATGGTGAAGTTTGGAGCTTCAACCTGTTAAATTGAGGAAGATATGACAAAAATCCTCTTTTTCTGAAAAATCGGTTGTATGAAGGATATATGCTATAGTGGTCCGATCCGACCGGTTCCGACAAATGTCTAATCGAACACCCAATTACACCCGCTCACCAAATTTTATCAAGATATCTCAAAAATTGAGGGACTTGTTTGCATACAAACAGATAGACGGGCAGACGGACATGGCTAAATCAACTCAGCTCTTCATCCTGATTATTTCGGTATACTTAATGGTGAGTCTATCTATTTTCCTTTAAGGACTTACAATTTTGAGTTTCGTGACGAAATTAATATACCATTTCATTTTCATGAAAGGTATAAAAATAAACGATTGTGAGCACACATTGTACTATGGCACTATTGTGAATATTTGCACTGCATTACTGGCAGGTGCTACCATACACCAGATGACAACACAAGCTGTAAGCTGTAAGTTTTAATTGATTGACAGAACAGCTGATTGCTGTTGATACTTGATAAGAGACTTTTAATTTTACAAAATTTATCTCTATTTCAGAATTTTAGGGTTTTTTTGGACAAAACTAATATGCAAATTTTTATTTTTTATATAAATATTTATTTTTGGTTGCGCAAGATGCTTAATAAATTTTTGTATATGCCATAAATAAAATTTAAATTTTAGCAAGCTATAATTGATAGAGGCGGCCGCCGTGGTGTTGTGGTAGCCAGCTCCGCCTACCACACCGAGGGTCCTGGGTACAACTCGCGGGCAGAGTAACATCAAAAATGAAGAAAAAAGTTTTTTCAATTAGAAACAACTTTTTATAATCGTCGTCGCTTCTCGGAAGTGTTTAGCATATACTCCGAATGTATTTCTGCCATGAAAAGTTCCTCAGTGAAAACTCATCTGCCTTGCAGATGCCGTTCGGGGTCGGCATAAAACATGTAGGTGTCGCCCCGCCAATATGTAGGAAATATTAAAAGAAGCACGATGCAAATTGCAAGATAAGCTCGGCCTTAAATGTCTTCGGAGATTATCGCGCATTGCATTTATTTATTTAGTTTATTTGTAATGTACCGAGTGAAAACAAGCAAGATTTTTTATTGTATAGCCTTGACTTTAATTAAGGTGTATTGTTGTTATTTAAAATTCCTGAAATATTGTCTGAAAAGTTTTTGCCTATTTTTTATTCACATGGCTCAATTAGGTATAAATAGCGCACACAAAATTGATCTCGGTGTACTTTATTCTTAAAAAGTGGTGCAAAAGTTCTTAAATAAAAATGATTTCGCGCATTTATTTGGCGATCCTGTTTGTCGTTCTAAGCTGCCGTTTATCCTGTACGAATGCGCAATTTCGCATTATAAATGGCGTAGATATTAGAATAGAGGACAGCCCACATTCGGTAGCTATATTTATTCGTTCCGCGTGGGAGTGCGTTGGTTCCTTAGTCACTTTGAATTCGGTGGTTACAGCTGCGCATTGCGTATACGAGGTACAATTCAGCGATATCCAGGTTCTAGCTGGTGACGCCGATATACGTGCAATAAACACAAGAAGGGGCCAAAAACGCCAAGTGCGGAGTGTAATTCATGATCCTGCTTTTACTCCAGAATCACCATATATGGATATAGCTGTGGTTAAAGTGGTTAGATCTTTTGTATTGACTCAGAGAGTAACAGCAGTAAACCTTTGCGATTCCGTATTAGTACCGGACATGGTAATGCAAGTTAGTGGATATGGTGCGGTAACTGTAAATGATACGCCTCGTAATTATTTTCTCAAAACTACTGGAATGCCTATAGTACGAAATGATCAATGCCAGAACCTTTATGGCTATTTAGAGCCACCGTTGATTTTACCAAACACAATCATTTGTGCTGGATGTAGTGGAAGTAATTTGTGTTTTGGAGATTCTGGAGCAGGGGCAATTTTGAATAACCAACTTTGTGCGGTGGCACAAGGTGGTTGTAATATTCTAAGTATGCCGAGTTTATTTACAGATGCGACAAGTCAAATAGTTTTAAACTTTTTAAGAACCAATATAGAATGAAGGATGTTGTTATAAAATCACTGTTGGGGGAATGTCATCCTTACTTGACTGGAACAATTTGAGATCGGTCGTTTTCGAAACAGCATTTGAGATAATCTGACATTCAACTCAACAGTCGAACTGGCGATATTTGTTTTATATATTTTGTACAAATAAATTATTATGATTGCGAGTAAATAAATATTTTTGATTGTAAACAATGAAAAAGGTAAGTATGTAAATGGCTTAAATTGGGAGACCAAAGTTTGATTTGCGGTAAAGTTCCCTCCTGTATGAATAGATCATGAGATAAAAAGAAAATTGTGGAACAACTATTTTGAGACCCTGGCAAACTCCGTATAAAAGACTGATCCAACCAACTCTATAGAAGTCAACGTAATCGGTTATTGAATTCCTAGAATAACGCCTTAGTCATAACTATACCATAACCAAGTGGTTAGGTTTTGATTTTTCTCCATACCCATAATCTCTAAATTTTTTGGTGAATTTATTCGAGATTATATTTTTTGTTTCGAAATTTTTTACATTTTCTCTTTCATGAAGTTATCACATATTTTAGGTTAAGGCAACAATAACCGATGCCAGTATACATATATCTATGGTTAAGTGAAAATACGTTTACGAATTGGTCGTTATGAATGTGGAAAGTTTTCCAGGGCTTCAAAGTGCTGATATTTTACCAAAATATGATTTTACATGGGCAAAAGATGTCGCTGGGTGTCGCACTGATCAAAATGAAAATCTTCAGAAAGCAGAGCCGCTATTAAAAAAATACTCGGCGCGATTTACTTCCGAGGAGATGTAAACCTAAATTTCGCTTCCAATTTAGGTTGTGCTTCTTTTTAGTTTTTCCAACAAATCGGAGGGACGGGACTTACATGTTTAATGCCCACAAAAATACACTCCGAGTGTTTGCAAAACTACTACCAAGGGGCGATCCCGCTTAGAAGAACTTGTTTTCTAATTGAAGCAACGTTTCCTTAGTTGTTGATGTTTCCTTGCGCGGGCCTTTGCGCAAAACCTTCAGTGTGTTGGGCGGAGCACGCTACCACTATCCCATCGAACAGATCTATTGTACATGACCTTTCAGCCTACTTTTGTAAGTGAAGGCTTTTGATGTGTCTAAGTACCTCTTTAGGCTTTTTATTCCATATCTCATTAGATAGGCGATTAAGAGTCACACCACATTATGTCGGACAGCAAGGCGGCCCTGCGTGCCTTGAAATCCTACACAGTTACATCTAAGCTAGTGGATGACTGCATTGAAATTGTAGCGTCTTGAGTTGCACACCGTGCCATCTATGTATCAACTTCATATAAGATACGGATCAGCTGACATCTGGCATCACTTTTACTTTGACATTTTCTTTCATTGTTCTTCTTCTAATGAAATTATTATTATTATCACCATCGTCTCTTTGAACCAGCTGCATGCGCAGTCTTTATAATTAATTGAAAACTAGGATTTAAGTTTTATTACAAATAAAATGGTAGTAAACCAATCATTAAATTGAGTTGTTTTATGCAAGTACCAAAACAACCAAAGTGGTGACCCCGACAGCGCGAATATCATTCACTCTGCACATGAGGATTGGAATTCGCAAAATTCCCCATTTTACCACAATTTTGCGACGGATAACCAGTTCTCTCATAACGGCAGTTCTATTTGATGCCAGGTTCCCGTTACAACTTGCGCTCCGTTATAAAAGAAGAAGACACAGAAATGGCTGAGGAGGATGAACTTGACCAAAAACTACGCGCCCTAGAATTAGAGTGTCAACGTCTGCAGACTATGTACGAACAACAGCCAAATATGCAGAGGGACTTGCAGAGACCACATGGCAATCTAATTGTACCGAAGTTCAATAAAATCAACCCGCATTTGTGGTTCGCTCAACTTGAACGATCGTTTCGATTATACAAAGTTCAAAGTGATGACGACAAATTCGATTTTGTCACAATACATCTCGAACAGGAGATTACGTTATTTGTAGAAGACCTCATAACAAAGCCACCACAAAGTAATAAATACGATGCACTCAAAGCGCGGTTACTGGACAAATTTGCCGAAAGTGCTGAGTCGAAATTACGTCGTTTGTTACAGGGAGGTGGCACAGCAGGCATGAAGCCGGCAGAAATTTTGGCATACACGCGTCGATTAGCACCCGATCCCGGCAGCGAGGCAATCATTCACAAGTTATTTATTGGGGAAATGCCACAGTCAATACATCCAGTCTTGAGTGTTTGGGATGAGAAAGACATTGAAAAACTTGCGAAGATAGCAGACAAAATGCTCGAGGCAGTAGCAACGAACACTAGCAGCATCTTGCCAACTCAAGCGTCCACTGACAACTCGGTCCAGGCGGTATCTCATACAATGTCCTTGTCAGAAATGAGCGCAGCATTAAAGTCGCTTACAGAAAAGGTGAGTAAAATTAGTAGCGAACTAAAAGCTTTCAAGTCTTGCAGAAGCCGCAGTAACTCTTGTCAGAGAACACAAAAATCACCGGCAAAAAAAGGCCGCAATGAGGGCAACCAACTCTATGCTTTTTCCACCAGAAGTTCGGAGATAACGCGAAGAAATGTCGTTCCAACTGCTCGCGCTACAAGTCGTCAAACTAAAGCGGCTGTCGTCAGTAACGCTGGTTGGCAACAGTCGCAAATCTAGCAGCGTTAACCAAACAAATATTCGCACCAACACAAAAGAACTAACTACAAGCAAAAACAACAAGACGAATGAGAAGCGCTTATACGTCAGCGACAAAAAATCAAAATTCAACTTCCTTATTGATTCCGGATCTGTGGTGTCTGTTTTACCACACTCGGCAGCAAATAGCAAAATCAAACAAGGTGATTTACAATTGTATGCGGCGAATCAAACGGTCATACAAACCTACGGCAGTCAACCAATCGAAGTCGATTTGGGTTTACGGCGATAATTCAGCTGGCTTTTTACAATAGCTGACGTTCACACTGCAATTATAGGTGCCAATTTTCTGGCTCATTTTCAACTACTAATCGATTTGAATAATAAGCATCTCATTGATACAACAACGGGTCTCACAACGAGCGGCGAACTCAGCAGTACACGAATTTTTGCAGTCTCAACGCTAAATAAAGCAAACGAGTTTTACAACGTTCTCAAAGAGTTCGTCGATGTCACTAAGACAAACTCGCAATTCGACACCAACAAAGTTTTCCATTCAGTTCGGTATTACATCGAATAATAAAAAAATAAATGTAAGGCGCGATAACCTCCGAAGAGATCTAAGGCCGAGCTTCTCTTCCAATTTGCGTCGTGCTCCTCTTGATTTTTCCCTACAAATTGGCCGGACGGGACCTACATGTTTTATGCCGACTCCGAACGGCATCTGCAAGGCAGATGAGTTTTCACTGAGAGCTTTTCATGGCAGAATTACAATCGGAGCGCTTGCCAGACACTTCCGAGGGGCGACCCCGCTTAAAAAAATTTTCTTCTAATTGAAAAATCTTATTTCTAAAATTTTGATGTTGCTTTGCCCGGGAGTTGAACCCATGGCATACGGTGTGATAGGCGGAGCACGCTACCATCACACCACGGTGGCCGCCAACATCGAAACGTCTGGTAATACGGTGGCCAGTAGGCCGCGACGTCTCGCCGGCGAAAGGCTTGAAGCTGCCAGAGCAGAAGTTAGCTTTCTGCTGCAACAAGGTATCTGTAGAGTTTCGAAAAGTTCCTGGTCTAGCCCACTGCACATGGTGTCCAAAAAATGCGGTGGTTGGCGTGCGTGTGGCGACTATCGAAAACTAAATTCGATAACGGTCCCGGATCGTTATCCCATCGCCCACGTTCACGACTTTGTAAACAAGCTACACGGTAGTACGGTGTTTTCGACCCTCGAACTGGTGCGGGCATACTACCAAATTCCTATGGCGGAGGAAGACATCAAGAAGACAGCTGTCTGCACGCCATTCGGTTTAATCGAATTTTTATTCATGCCTTTCGGCCTCAAGAATGCCACGCAGACATTCCAAAGGTTTATGGATGACATTTTCCGAGGCATCGAATTCGTACTTTGTTATATTGATGACATTCTCATCATGTCTGGCTCACAATAAGAGCACGAAGAGCACCTTCGCATTGTTTTATCCATTTTGCGAAAAAATGGCTTCAGCATAAACGCCAACAAATGCCAATTTGGGCAATCCGAAGTATCTTTTTTAATCTACGTGATCAACAAAGACGGCATCAAACCGTCTGACATCCACATAAAGGCAATAGCTGAGTTTAAGAAACCTGAGACTTTGTGCGAGCTTGGTCGATTTTTGGATGTCATTAACTATTACCGTCGATGTATACCACACGCTTCCGAGATGCAAGCACCGTTGAGTGATTTTATCCGTAACATTAAAAACAAGTAAGGAAGGTTAAGTTCGGGTGTAACCGAACATTACATACTCAGTTGAGAGCTATGGTGACAACATAAGGGAAAATAACCATGTAGGAAAATGAACCGAGGGAAACCCTGGAATGTGTATCAAATGAAAGGCATTAAAGAGTATTTTATGAGGGAGTGGGCCATAGTTCTATAGGTGGACGCCATTTAGGGATATAGCCATAAAGGTGGATCAGGGTTGACTCTAGAATGCGTTTGTACGATATGGGCATCAAACGAATGGTGTTAATGAGTATTTTAAAAGGGAGTAATCCTTAGTTCCATAGGTGGACGCCGTTTCAAGATATCGCCACAAAGGTGAACCAGGGGTGACCCTAGAATTTGTTTGTACAATATGGGCATCAAACGAATGGTGTTAATGAGTATTTTAAAAGGGAGTTGGCCTTAGTTCTATAGGTGGATGGCGTTTCGAAATATCGCCATAAAGGTGGACCAGGGGTGACTCTAGAATGTGTTTGTACGATATGGGTATCAAATTAAAGGTATTAATGAGGGTTTTAAAAGGGAGTGGTGGTTGTTGTATAGGTGGTCGCCTTTTCGAGATATCGCCATAAAGGTGGACCAGGGGTGACTCTAGAATGCGTTTGTACGATATGGGTATCAAATGAAAGGTGCTAATGAGTATTTTAAAAGGGAGTAATCCTTAGTTCCATAGGTGGACGCCGTTTCGAGATAGCGCCATAAAGGTGGACCAGGGGTGACCCTAGAATTTGTTTGTACAATACGGGTATCAAAAGAAAGGTGTTAATGAGTATTTTAAAAGGGAGTAATCCTTAGTTCCATAGGTGGACGCCGTTTCGAGATATCGCCATAAAGGTGGACCAGGGGTGACCCTAGAATTTGTTTGTACAATATGGGCATCAAACGAAAGTTGTTAATG
Organism: Eurosta solidaginis; assembly: GCF_040869045.1. Lineage (NCBI taxonomy): Eukaryota > Metazoa > Arthropoda > Insecta > Diptera > Tephritidae > Eurosta > Eurosta solidaginis. Next base: position 292,504,525 of record NC_090319.1, read on the forward strand.
CGTATTTTAAAAGGGAGTGGGCCTTAGTTCTATAGGTGGACGCCGTTTCGAAATATCGCCATAAAGGTGGACCAGGGGTGACTCTAGAATATGTTTATACGATATGGGTGTCAAATTAAAGGTATTAATGAGGCTTTTAAAAGGGAGCGGTGGTTGTTATATAGGTGGTCGCATTTTCGAGATATCGCCATAAAGGTGGACCACGGGTGACCCTAGAATTTGTTTGTACAATATGGGTATCAAAAGAAAGGTGTTAATGAGTATTTTAAAAGGGAGTAATCCTTAGTTCCATAAGTGGACGCCGTTTCGAGATATCGCCATAAAGGTGGACGAGGGGTGACCCTAGAATTTGTTTGTACAATATGGGTATCAAAAGAAAGGTGTTAACGAGTATTGTAAAAGGGAGTAATCCTTAGTTCCATAGGTGGACGCCGTTTCGAGATATCGCCATAAAGGTGGAGCAGGGGTGACCCTAGAATTTGTTTGCACGATATGGGTATCAAATGAAAGGGGTTAGTGAGCATTTTAAAAGGGAGTGGGGCTTAGTTCTATAGGTGGACTTTCGAGATATCGCCATAAAGGTGGACCAGGGGTGACTCTAGAATGAGTTTGTACGATATGGGTATCAAATTAAAGGTATTAATGAGAGTTTTAAAAGGGAGTGGTGTGAAGGCGTTTTCCAGATATCGACCAAAATATGGACCAGGGTGACCCAGAACATCATCTGTTGGATACCGCTAATTTATTTATATATGTAATACCTGCCAAGATTTTAAGGGTTTTTTATTTCGCCCTGCAGAACTTTTCATTTTCTTCTACCTAATATGGTAGGTGTCACAACCATTTTATAAAGTTTTTTCTAAAGTTATATTTCGCGTCAATAAAACAATCCAATTACCTTACCATGTTTCATCCCTTTTTTCGTATTTGGTATAAAATTATGGCATTTTTTCATTTTTCGTATTTTTCGATATCGAAAAGTGGGCGTGGTCATATTTGGATTTCGTTCATTTTTCATACCAAGATAAAGTGAGTTCAAGTAAGCACGTTAACTAAGTTCATTAAAGATATGTCGATTTTTGCTCAAGTTATCGTGTTAGCGGCCATGCGGAAGGACAGACGGACGACTGTGTATAAAAACTGGGCGTGGCATCAACCGATTTCGCCCATTTTCACAGAAAGCAGTTAACGTCATAAAATCTATGCCCCTATCAAATTTCAAAAGGATTGGTTAATTTTTATTCGACTTATGGCGTTAAAAGTATCCTAGACAAATTAAATGAAAAAGGGCGGAGCCACGACCATTTTGAAATTTTATTTTATTTTTGTATTTTGTTGCACCATATTATTGCTGGAGTTGAATGTTGCCATAATTTACTTATACACTGTAAAGATATTAAATTTTTTGTTAAAATTTTACTTAAAAAAAATTTTTTTTTTAAAAGTGGGCGTGGTCCTTCTCCGATTTTGCTAATTTTTATTAAGCGGACATATAGTAATAGGAGTAACGTTCCTGGCAAATTTTATCACGATATCTTCAACGACTGCCAAATTATAGCTTGCAAAAGTTTTAAATTACCTTCCTTTAAAAGTGGGCGGTGCCACGCCCATTGTCCAAAATTTTACTAATTTTCTATTCCGCGTCATAAGTTCAACTCATCTACCAAGCTTCGTCGCTTTAGCTGTCTTTTGTAATGAATTATCGCACTTTTTCGGTTTTTCGAAATTTTCGATATCGACAAAGTGGGCGTGGTTATAGTCCGATATCGTTCATTTTAAATAGCGATCTGAGATGAGTGCTCAGGAACCTACATACCAAATTTCATCAAGATACCTCAAAATTTACTCAAGTTATCGTGTTAACGGACGGACGGACGGACATGGCTCAATCAAATTTTTTTTCGATCCTGATTATTTTGATATATGGAAGTCTATATCTATCTCGATTCCTTTATATATGTACAACCAACCGTTATCCAATCAAACTTAATATACTCTGTGAGCTCTGCTCAACTGAGTATAAAAAATGACAAACGAAAAATTCTGTGGACAAAAGACGCAGTCGAAGCATTTGAAGCATGTAAACAAAGCGTAGTCAACGCAGCGCTTCTGGCTCATCCCGCACCGAAGGCCAAATTAGCCCTTGTCTGTGATGCGTCAAACGTGGCAATTGGCGCGGCTCTCGAGCAGGAAGTTAATAACTCGTGGCAACCTTTAGGTTTTTTTTCGAGAAAACTTAGCAGCACAGAAAAGAATTACAGTACGTATGACCGAGAGCTACTTGCAGTTTACGATGCAATTCGCCATTTCAAACATTTTCCCGAAGCACGCAGTTTTGTAATCAAAACGGACCATAAACCATTGATCTATGCATTCCAGCAAAAACCGGAAAAAGCATCGCCGCGGCAACTACGTCACTTAGATTTTATATCTCAGTTTTCTACAGCAATCGTTCATGTTAAAGGTACTGAAAATTCTGTGGCCGATGCCCTCTCTCGATTAGAGGCAATCTGAATGCCCTCGGCTTTAACTCTCGCTGTCATTGCGAAATCGCAAGCAGACGACGAAGAATTACGCTCGGTTTTGAGCGGTGACACATCTCTCAAATTACAAGCAATTTAATTTGACACTTGTACGATCTGTTGCGATATATCAACGAGTCAAGTGCGACCTTACGTTCAACTAAACCTACGCTATCAAGTTTTTGCAGCAGCGCATGGATTGTCACATCCGAGTGGTAAATCTACAAGTCAACAGGTGCGACAAAAGTACGTTTGGCTATCCATGAAGAAAGACATCGCCGAATGGGCGAAAAATTGCATTCCCTGTCAGCGCGCGAAAATACATCGCCACAACAAGCTAACACCGCAAAAAATTACTGTGCCTGACAACAGATTCGATCACGTCCACATGGATATCGTTACTGCCTCACGATGATCGATCGCTTTTCTCGCTGGCCCGAAGCAATACCATTAAGAGATATTTCAGCGGACACGATTGCGAATACTTTTTGGGTTCATTGGGTATCCAGGTTTGGGTGTCCAAAAACAATCACGACAGGTCAAGGCACACAATTTGAATCGGCGTTGTTTAAAAATTTGTGCAAACTTGTTGGTGGCCAACACATACACACAACAGCATATCACCCCCAGTCCAATGGCATGATAGAGCGCTGGCATCGTTCACTAAAAGCAGCTTTAATGTGTAGTACCCAAATTCCTTGGCCAAAACTCTTACCAGTAGCACTACTTGGACAACGGAATTGTTATAAACCTGACCTTAAAGCTTCAGCAGCTGAGATGCTATATGGCTCGCCAATACGCATACCAAACGAATTTGCAGAAGGCACCGATGCACCATCTGACCCTCACATCTTCATTGGCCAATTGAGAGAGCAAATGCGAGCCATGCGACCAACACCAATTGCACATCACAACAACAATAAAATGTTTCAGTTCAAACATTTGAATGATTGCACACATATTTTTCTTCGAACGGATGCTGTAAAACAGCCACTTGAACCTCCATACACAGGGCCATATGAGGTGGTAAGCAGAGAATCAGATCGTGTTCTCATCATCCGCATCAATGGTAAGGACGTAGCAGTATCGTTCGAGCGAATCAAACCAGCTTTCCTAACGAACACTGAAATTAGCACCGGCATTACACAACCAGATAGTCCGCCGAGTCTGCGGACTTACGAAACACGTCAGCGAGTACGTTTCTCCAAATAGTGACCGAGTCACTAAAGGGGGAGTACTGTAGCGTATTGAGTTGCACACCGTGCCATCTATATATCAACTTCATATAAGATACGGATCAGCTGACATCTGGCATCACTTTTACTTTAATATTTTCTTTCATTGTTCTTCTTCTAATGAAATTATTATTATTATTATCACCATCGTCTCTTTGAACCAGCTGCATGCGCAGTCTTTATATTTAATTGAAAACTAGGATTTAAGTTTTATTACAAATAAAATGGTAGTAAACCAATCATTAAATTGAGTTGTTTTATGCAATTACTGAAACAACCAAAAAATCCTTAATAACCTCATAGCCAAAAACAAGGTTTTGTTAGGACGGGTTCCCTGACATCAGGGATATAAAGGCTGTTCAACGCATGACATCAGACCGCATGTTCAAGGAACCCGTCCTAACAAAACCTTGTTTTTGGCTCCGAGGTTATTAAGGATTTCAATGCAGTCATCCACTAGCTTAGATGTAACTGTGTAGGATTTCAAGGCACGTAGGGCCGCCTTGCTGTCCGACATAATGTAGATGCTCTTCGAGGATGAGCCTCTCCGCAGATGTTCTCTACCGCAGACTTCTATTGCATGGATTTCTGCCTGAAATTCCTACCGTTCTTCCGTTATCGAATTTCGATCCGTCCGTAGACACTACAAAGTTCCCTGAGATTCTGAGCTTAAGGGACATTACGTCACCCAGTTGTAATGTGGGATTTCTTATGAATTTTCATATTACTTTCACATGCCCTATCATGTTTCCTGGCTTCAACTCCGAAATATTTTAATGGCTTAGTGCGCCTATGGTTTCCTTTTTCTCTATGAAATTCTCACTAAGTGCATCAGCAGGGGACGTTCTCATCGCACCCGGTATGCTAATGCAAACTAGTCAATGCAGTTTGCTTAGTTTTGCTGTTGCCGTTCTTTGCGTGGCCTTCTGCCACCAAACTAGGGAAGCATAGGTGACTATTGACCTTACAACAGTAATAAATGTCCAGAATACCACTATTAGAGGTATCCCCCAAGTTTTGCCCTAGGGTCGAGTACAGGCGAAGAAAGCTCTTGTTGGTAGCTGCAAAATTAATTTTTCATTTTTAATATTTAATAGCAGTAAGAGAAAATGAATAAAAAAGTAAAAAAAAGGGAAAATGAGCAAAATTTTGGCATAATATTTGACTGGAGAAAAACGTGCCCTAATCCATATTTCAGAGCTAAATCCTGAATGAATAAGTGATAGCGAAAATTTAGTTTTGGTTAGGCTTTGAATTATTTTAAGAACCGTTTGAAATATACTCATATGAAGAATATAAGCTTACAACCCATTAAAAATGTTGATAAAAGAAAGCAATGAAAATCGAACTGATATTAAATAATTGCATTTAAGTGCACTCCAATTAAAAATTCACCTTTGAAACCAATTTGAAATTGACATTACAATTCGATTAGAATTTTGACCCTTTTAGCGATATAGGGAACAAAGTCCCATTTTTTTCGAGAATACTATAATTCTCGATGTTTTCGCAAATTGTCTTTTAACCTTTTACCTAAGAGAAATACGATTCGTTTTCTAATCGTTCTCTAATATAAATGTTTGTTGGGATATAGCATACCTCTTAAACATATTACGCTTCCTCTAACATTCAGCATTCTCCTATACCGTGAGCAAAGAGGTTAACACATCAAAAATTTCATTTGTGAAAAGTGCTGCAAATCAAAGATTATTTTTCGAAACATTTTGTTATACTTTTAAGGTGTTTTGACATGCTTCGTCTCACATATCGTCGGTCCAATTCCAAAGTCACAAATGAGCATATTTGATGTCTTGTGAAAAACGCGTTTCAACCCTTGAAGACATTGTTAAAAATAGAGATTTAATTAAAGAGATTTAATTTTGTATATTTCAACCACTATTGGGAGGTTTACTTTTGTAAACCACTAAGTAATGCTATTTGAAAATGTTTATTTTTAATTTTTTTTTTTTTTCAAAAAAATGCACATTCGTTTTGGCTTTGCAAAATTTGACATATATAATATTTCGTTTGAAAAAAAATGGCACATTCGTGACTTTGGCATTGTACCGACGATATGTGATAGCTCAGTCGGTCCACTCGATTTGCTTGTTTTTTTTTAGTAGCAGTTGTAGACCTATCTGGATTAAAAATGAAAGTTAATTCTGCGCACCCATTTTAGCGAAGAGCGATATAATCTAAATTTGAAACCAAATTTGGTTTGTCCATATATGTCGAACAAAAAAGTTTGATATTTAGGCTCAAACTGTTAACCGTGTCCCAGCGTACCCGGCAGAAGTCGTCGTGTCGTCGTATCTTAAAACTGGACTTCCCTTCCCTCTATCACTCTCTATATCATCAAACAGACTAAAACTTTACTACTTTTTCATCCATTTCTCCTTCTTATTCCTTTCCTTTCGCTTTGCCCTTCATCTCCTCTCCCTTCCCATTGTAATTTTCCCCCTCACTCCCAAACCCAATCACAATCTCACTCCCTCTCTCATTCCCAAGCTTACTCCTTCTTCCACTCGCTCTCTCTCTCCGACCTTAATTATCTCATATATGGAATCTATGCGCCAAATTTTGGAAACTCTTTCAAATACTTACGGATATATCGCGAATCTAAGTTTTGGTTCCACTCCCACTCTCACTCGTATTCCCACTTACACCTAAATTAGTAAAGGAAATATTTAGAAAGCAAGCAAACGACCAATATTCTGTTCTTGTGGATGTGATCCTGAATATCCGTTTTCTACGCATATTTAGTAAAAACTCTGCTATTTTCTGGTTGTAATTAGGCCAAGTTTGCCTGCTGATATTACAGGTGTCCATTGTTTTTTTTTTTTTTTTTGAAGCTGGAGGGTATGTCACTCTGTATTGATGAAAACAGCTGATTCACAATTAATGCCTCAGAGGTGTCTCACGCGTTCAAAAGAAATCTATAAGCTGCAAACGTTGCAAAATTTAAAAAAGCCACTTTCATTTCATAATTTGTATGTTGAAATTGCGCAAAAATCAAACTAAATACACTCCTTTCTGTATTTTATGATTATTAAAAAAGAAGGAAAACAAACGACCAAAAAAAAGTATAAACTTATCTATCGGAATTTTATATAATTAGGTTAGTTTAGGTTAAACTGGCCTGGAAAAAATACCTCACATAGACTAAATGTACCCATAGAGTTATCAGAATTTGTTTGACTGCCAAACTGAAGAACCCCAATCAGGTGCCAGGACTTATGTTATAGAATAACTCCGTCCACTTGGCAAATACTAGTTTTCTAGGACGCAGCTTAATTCCTGCGTGGATATCTGACAACTCTGCTGCTCCTAATAGCAGTAGCCCTGACCTAGTGATCGTAGTTCACGAACACAAAACATGCCCAACCGTTTCTTACTGCAGCTCGCATTTCCTACATCTGCTATTATTGACGAGGCCTGGCTTGTAACCTTGTGATACCAGAAGGCACATCGTGCGCCTTAAGTATGCTCTCTTCAGAGATATAAACTACACTTTACACCCTCACTTTACACTACACTCTAATATCGTAGGCGTTGCATATAGTCTTAGAAATTAAGCAGCCCCGCGCTATTTGATGGATCATATGCAACTGCTGTCTCCTTTTGATTTCTCCCAAACGGATTGGGGCGTCTTCTGTCGATTCAGCAGGTGTTGCACCCTCCTTTTCGCACTCATCGGCATTTTCGTTACCTTCTATTCCTTTAGTACCTGGAGCCCAGTATAGATGTATAGTCTGGCCTGAGCGAAGATTTTCCAATGCTTATTTGCATTCAAAAACACATTTTTATGAAGTACCGTGTGAAATTATTGCCTTAACCGCCGCCTTACTGTCAATATATATATTGAAGCCACTGCAGCTTAAGCACGCTTCCTCCAGAATTTCTACTATTTTTTACACGGCTATAATTTCAGCCTTAAAGACCCTGCAGTAATCTGGCAGTCTGTAGGATCTACTTTTTTCTGGATCCACAGAGTAAACAGCATACCGAAAGCAAGAGCCATCAGTACCCACATGTGTAGTATGTTCTGCCATTTCTGCACCCTGACACCAACCCTCCGGCTCAGTTGTAGCCCCAATATCTCTTTTGAAGCTCAGGCACGGGCCCATGTATCAATTTTGCCCGATATTGGATGGCGCCATAGTGCTAATTCAATTAGAAACAGGCCCGACGAGAGGGGGGATGAAGGGATTCTCAAGGGGCCCGCGATTTAGAGGTACTAAGACATTCTTTTTTAAATCAGGAGAGTCTTTAGTTGTTCAATGTGCAAATTTTAAGCCGAATTTCAAAAGCAACGAATATTGATAATGATTTTTTGCCTGGGCCTTAGAACAGCGAGGAGACAATGAAAACATCAAACAAAAAAGTATGTTTTATATGAATCCGAAATCGTAAAGTTTTTGTGGTGACACCGATTAAGGTTCATCTTCAAAAAGTCTTCCAACAATACCACCAACTCTGTATCAAAGTCCAGATTATTTAAACGAATTCGATGTCGGTACCGTGAATAATGAGTTTTTGCGATTTGAAGAAGTTAACGAAGTCGAGGTCATTAAAAGTGCACTGTTATTTTTCCACGTGATTGTCATGACGAGGCATTTCTTGTCAAATGCTTTACTATTTTCAGCAGCAGTACACAACGATGGGCATCCACAAAAAAAAATGTACCGAGCTCTCTTTTAGTCTTTCAGACAAAAGCCAAATTTGACTGCGCAAGCATACAGAGAAGTTACCGGCATTCTCAAGTACATCAGCAAGTTCGAATATAGCTTGCTGTCCTCAATTCGGTTCAAAATACTGCCTAACATTAATGAAAGAAACGTGGTCCTCCAAGCTAGATACGCCACCATAGATGTTGAGGTCCGCCATCTTGATGCCTTATTAGCTGATTTGAAGTTGATCAGGAACCAATGAGAAACAATTTTAAACGAACGCAAAACAGTTGCTATTAAATTGAACATCTCGCCAAAGTTTCCGGACATTCGAAAGAGAAACCCCTAAATACGTTCTGTAGAAAATTTAAATGAGATAATTACGGATTATTCAGTGTCTGATTTTAAAAACAATACATTCCTGGTGATCGTTGATTCGGTAATCACTGGCATTACTGAACGATTTGCAGCTATGAGAAACTTGAGCGAGACGTTTTCCTTTTTGTGGCAATTTGAAGCCATCAATAAAACTACAGTTCGGGCGAGCGCAACAAAATTTGTCGAAAAATACAAGTCGGACAATTCCCAAAGCTTAGAATGCGAAATAATTCACTTGAAACACATTTACGAAGCAAATTTCGATAAAGTTCTGTCACCATTGGAATTGCTAAATGCCATTTACATATGTTCAAAATCTGTATACGATTTTCCCCAACATTTGTGTTGCTTTACGGATCTTTTGCACTATACCTGTCACTGTAGCTTGTGGAGAACGTTCCTTCAGCGTCCTTTCAAGAATCAAAAACTTTCACAGATCGTGTTCATCTCAAGAGCGAGTTTTAGAACTTGCCACGCTTTGTGTAGAATCCGTTTTGGCAAGACAGTTAAATTTTGATATTACTATAAAAAATTTTGCAGCAAAAAAAAAGCAAGAAAAGCCACTCTTTAATATCCTATGTCCTTCCATATTGAATAATCAAAATTTATAACCATCATTAAATTTATCAGAAATGTATTAAAATGTTACCAAATAACTAGACAAGATTATTTGGAACAATATGTGGCTGTTAAAAGAGAATTTTATTTCTACGTTACAATAAAACAGTATAAATAGCAAAAATATTTTGTGTTAATTTTATTTTCAGCTTTCAGTCCAAAAATCATTTAGTTGACGTGGCAAACATTTTTTTGATCTAATCCATCAATAATAGTTCATGAATGAGACGTCCTTAACACAAATTAATCAAATGTATTAGTCGATTTTTCATAGGGGCCCGTAAATTGTTTAGTCCCGGGCCCGGATTTTCTCTCTACGGCCCTGATTAGGAACCTTATATTTCCTAGTAAGTAATGCTAGATCTTTTTTTTTTTTTTTTGTGGCACCTTCCATATAAATGGAATTTTTCATTCTGCATATCTCTGGATGTAGTAATGGTACGTTTAATGCAAATTGGTAAGGAGCTATATGAGGTTAAGTCCTAACACTTCCAGTAAAATGTGGAATTGGGAAAAGGGGGCTAGGCACCTTCCCTACAAATGGGATTTTTCAGAACTGTGGCTGCCGTACAAACTTAGATTATTATAACAACTAAAGTTTGACTACAGAGTTGTTTGGCTGTTATTCCTTTTGGATATTTAGTAATCTTCCGCCGTTAAAATTTTTTGTTAACTTCAGTCTATCCCCATTTTCTATCTATATATATATATATAAAGTTAAAACTATGAATGTTTGTATGTAGGTATAAATCGGGTTGCGTCCTAAACGGATCGGCCGATCACAACTAAATTTGAATCACCCACTAGAAACCTTCCAAAGATGGTTATAGGCTAAACGTAACTTCAATATAAAAAGGGGGTGGCACCTACCATACAAACGGAATTTTTGATACAGCATAACTCTGGAAGTATTCATGTAAGAGCATTGAAATCCAGTAAAGAGTTAAATTGGATAAATCCCTAACACCACTAAGAAAATAAGGGGTGAGTAAGAAGGGGCGTGGCACCTCCCATACAAATGGAATAATGAAAATTGGTAAGGAGCTATATGACGTTAAGTCCTAACAGCGCCAGTAATATGTGGAATTGAAAAACAAAAACAAGACAAATGAGACTTTAAGAACAATGGCTGCCTTAAAAACTTAGGTTATTTCAACACGTAAAGTTTGATTGCAGAGTTTGGTTTGGCTGTTATTCCTTTAATATTCTTATTATGTTATCTTTAGGGTTGGTATTTTGGATACGCATGGAGGAACCGGAAAAAACATTTCTGTTTAATTTGATATTAATTTATGTAATGTTAAAGTGTTGGAACAGCCGCAGTTGAAGTAAATGCGTACTTTTTCGTCTATAGACGGCTTTACGTACAAAAATGTACTCTCTTTAGAAATATGAGAGGGCATTTTGGCGGAAACACTTTAGCAGCAGCTTTTGCTAAACAACTTTTGAAATGAATTATGGCAAAATTCCTATTTCTTTGCTAACAGATTTGATTTTGAGAAATTATGACATCACCTGAAGCTTTAATATCTAATGTTTGTTCCAAATATTGAATCTATCTTTACAAACTATAAATTGCTTTGAGAAAAGGCATTTTAGGCACCTTAAACTGAGGATGTTAATATTACTAGAACCAAGACAACTTATCTCTCTATTAACACAGTCGTGGAAGAGTCCCAAGCTGTGTATATCCGATTGAGTTTATTAGCTCTTTTGAGACATCAGAAATTTCTCCTCATCGATTGATCCTTAAAAAGGGGTCCATAATATCATAATATTTATGCTTCGTTATATCGGTTCTTCACGCTTATGTAGTGGGACAAGGCTTTTCATCACAAAACTTTTACGAATGTCATTGAAGAAATTCATTTTATCGGAAATTTTCGAAAACAAAAAAGTTTAAAACCAAGGATTCCATTGATGCCAATAAATTTGTCTTTTCAATTTTAACTGTCTCAAATTTTCAATGAAGCTCAAGGACGATCATTAGCTGCGAATCAAGGGATTGATGAGCGCAATACAAACCTTTATAGCTTCAGGGCTGATGCAACTCAATTGCCAAACTCACCTACGCGAGGGGAATACTGTTACAAATATGAAAATATCATACAACAGTCATTAGCTGTAGCAGAAATCAATCTTACCAACTCATGTTTTACCCATGGCCAGTTACGCGTAGCCTGCATATTTTTATAGAAACGTGGGGTAACACCCACGAGCATAAACTAGTAATAATGATAAAATAATTATTGTTAGGCCTTGAGCTGATTCGAAGCCGCGATCTTTAGTTAATAACTTAATTAATCTGAGCTTAGAACAAAAGACTGTTCTGATTACCCAACGGAGTTTTTTATCACCCAATGTCGCATTTTATGTTATAAGGAGTTCAAAATATAGCTGCAAACACGACTTTTTTCCGCTCCTGAAAAACTGGGCTTTTGCTGATAGAGGGTATTGAAAATAAGCCGCTGATATTCAGATTTTAGATGTCACTTCTGACATCGGCCAGTCGCAACACGATTGAATCTGTGGACTAAAAAAACATCCGCTTTTTGAAAATTTGCCCTTTCCAAAACCATTTGTCTATTTGCCTCCGTGTTTGCTTTTCAAGCTATCTTGCCACAGCCTAAATGTTTTCTCATTGCTTTCTTGGCTAACGACTTTAATTTTAAAATTGTGTGTACAGCTTTCAGCGAAAAACAATTACTTGAGAATTAGTCCACTCACCCTGTAACAATTTTTAAATGCGCCATTTTAAAAAATATAATCCTCACCCCACAGTGATAATCAACGTTTGGCACACAGTTAACGATGCCCACATACTCTGCACTTGCTTAATGCCTCCAGTTGGCCATAAAACAAACATACACACTTATGTGGATATGTTAATTTTTACGAAGACAAAATTATTTTACATTACTTGAATAAGAGAAGATTATTTAAGTTCTCTTCTTGTCGTTGTTGAGTAGTAATTACAGTTGATTTTAATTTCTTTTGCGCGCCATAACGAATTTTTTCGTCATCACTGCTGATAAAGAAGAAATTAATTTTAAAAGCTCTTTGGTACATCCTAACAACCAGACACTCATTAGAGTGAAAGTAAAATTAAGTAAAAGTTTTGTAACAGAATAAAAATAAATAAAAAAAAAACAAAGCAAACTACTACGGCAATGTTCGCAAGTTTTAATGAAGCTGAAATGCTTTTAGTGCTAATCGTTTGTTGCATTTTAGCGTTTTAAATCTGTCAAGTGAATTTTTATAAGAAGGTCGGTTGTAATAAAAAATAATTATACTCATTTTGATGGAAAAGTAAAGATATGCAAAATTTTTTCTCATTTCGTTGACTATATACAAATACCAGCTGATCCTTTTGCCCAGGCTTTCGGATGCTTGCCGTTAGATATATTGATACTTTTAGAATTTCTTCTTTTCTTATGGCATATACTTCAAATAAATATACTTCTTTCTTAAGAACGGATCTTACTATAAATCTATCTATATTTAAATGCCCCACACGCAACTTTTTCTGGCCCACTTGGGTGATATATATTCTTGGAGGAAATGGAGGTTTTCAGCGCATAGGGTTTGTTGTTCTTGTTGTAGCAGTGCTGCGCCAGATCTAATAGGCGGGATCTTTCATTATCAAATTGTCATCAATATCCTCTGACGGGAGTCCAAAGAAAAACTTGCAGTTTCAACAGGTGTGGACCAGATTGAGAGGGGTGTTAGAGGCGTTAGTTCCACATTGCTATTAACTAAATTGTTGGTGTCATGTGTCGACACATTGCAAGCAGAGCATACATTATGTATGTATGTCGCAGTTGATTCCGGATAGGTAAGAAGAGTTTAACCTGTTACAGTATTCGGATCGAAGTTGAGCTAAAGTGACGCGCGTCTCCCTAGGTAGAGTGCATGACTGTTAATTGGAATCAAAGTGTTTTTGCATAATCCACAAGAAAAGGATGCTGCAAACTGCACCAACTATCGCGCATTCATATAAGATCCTGTCAAGCTTATTCTGCGAAAGATTTAAACCCATCGTCAATCGGCTGATTGGACCTTACCAGTGTGGCTTCAGAGCTGGAAAAAATATCATCGAATAGATGTTCACTATGCGCCGCATCTTTGGAAAGGAACCGCGAAAAAAGAATTGACAAACACCACCCTTTAATCTATTTTAAAGCCGTTTTCGATAGCACGAAAGCGAGCTAGTTTTATGCCGCTGAATCTGGCTTCACCGAAAAACTTGTACGGATGTGTGCAAAATGATGTTGGCCAGCGCCATCAGCTCAGTAAGAATTGGTAAGAACCAATCCGAGCTCTTTAAAACTTAATGATGTTTCAGGCAGGGTGATCCACTCCACCCTCATCATGTGATTTAATTTAATTTGATGTCGATGATGCAATATTCTAATTCTTGCCACATTGATACTTATTATCGGTCTGAACACCCGCGCTGTAAGTTGTACTTATATCAAACTGGAAAAAATAGGGAAAGATGGGTTTGATTGTGAAAGAAGGCAAAACGTTATTTAGGAACCAGTATTAACACAAACAACAACGTTAACCTAGAAACCCAGCAAAGAATCACAAATGCCACTTTTGGCTAAGTAGACCTTTGAAAAGTAAAGTCATCTCTCGTCAAAAGCAATTCATGCTCTACAAGTCACGTACCGTCCAATTAATAAAACAAAGACCATAATAAAAACAACTGATGAGGTAACTCTCGCAGTTTTCGAGCTAAAAGTTCGTCGAAAGATTTGAGGATCTCCACATGTTGGCGACGGCTGTTACCGAAGAAAATTGAATAATGAGCAGTACGAGCTTTACACAGGCATCAACAAAGTCCAGCGAATTAAAACACAACGTCTGCGCTGGCTAGGTTATGTTATGCGAATGAATGAATGAATGAAAAAAGTATACTTATCGGAACCTGCTTATGGAAGTAAAGGAAGAAGGCATATCCCCCACTCCGCTGGAGAGACCAGGTGGAAAACTATGGTGTCACCAATTGGCGCGAGCTGTCATAACGAAGTAAATATCTAATAGTAACATACGCAGCAGTTATGCCTATCGTAAGAGGACACTTAAATGCCTAGTACTTCACGGGGTTGTATAATGCAATCCTTTCGAGGGATTGCGAACGCAACTTATAGCTTCTTTAACTCAATTATCGACCACAGCTATCCGTAGCGAATCATCTTTCTTTAGCAGGCAAGGCTCTAGCGACTTCAGGGGAGGGGGCGTTCAATGTGGTCATACTAAATTGTTCCCGTGATGAGCACGGAGTGACTTTATCGCGACAACAACAACAACAACAAGTAATGACAACAACAAGTGCACTCTAAAAACAGCATTTAAAAATGCTGTTTTAATTCTCGTATTTTTTTATGTAATATTACGAATGTTTCGTATATTCACGCATTAAATGTGCCTTTTCAATGTTTACACATCAATTTGACAGAGTTACGAACATTTAAACATCAAGGACAAACACCATTCGCGAAATTACTAAACGCTTTTGCAAACTCGAACGAAAGAATTTGAATCCCGCAAATTAAAGGATCCATTACTGATACTTAGCATAGACTTGACTTGACTTGAGAACTGTCACTTACAGTTCTGTTAAATGAACATTGCATGTTACTGATTACTCAAAACTTCGCAACACTTAACTTGACTTAGAAGTCTGTTGAATTTTGATTTTCTATGTAAGTTCTAAGTGACGTTTATATTTTGAGATGCCATTTGTTTGTTTCCATTTCATTTTGTCATACAAATTGACATTTATTGATTATGATGCCAGATTGTATGCGCTAAGTGGAGTATAATCGTGGCTAAGTTGCCAAGTTTACGCCAAGTCAAGTCTATGCTAAGTATCAGTAATGGAGCCTTAAGTATGTAACATCACTATAGTCGTTGCGTAATTGACGCCATCGTGAGGCGTCTTGTTTATTTGTTTTCGTTTTTGGGAGCGTGCGCGTCGAAGGAAGAAAGAGTTAAATGAACATCAAAATAAATTGTTGTAATAATAAATAGTGATAAGTTAATGTAATCTAGTAATAATTTAGTTATTTAATTCATTGTAAAATGTTTAGTTGCAATATTTGTGGCAGTGTTTTAAAAACAGTGCATCTCTATGAAAAGCACCTATTTGTGCACAAAGAGAAAAAAATATTTATTTTAGTTGTTTGCAAAAGATTGTTTCAAAAGATTTTCTATTTATATTTTATACAAAAAGCATTTGTACTGGCACAAAAATGCAAAAGAACCATTTTGGAAATTACTCGATAATAGGAAATATAAGTGCTCAGCTTGCGATCGGGCATTCAATAGTGGTAAAAAAATATTCTCGCATCTTAAAATTCATTTGGAACATAAAATTGCAATAAGCTATCCTTTTGAAACCTGTTTGAAAGTGTTCTCTACTCAATGTTCTTTTAAATCACTTGTTTACAGAAATCATAAAACGCAAACCATTGAAACTATTCCAAAAAAAATATGTTCCAATGTCGACGAAATTAATATTTCCCAAGAACAAATTTTTAGTAACAATGGCCACGAATTTGCTGGTGGCCCAAGTTTTGTCATCTCCGAAATTTTTGCAAATATAGTGAAAAAATTAAAATGTATGCACGAAGTATCGGATTCAGCCCTTACATTATTGGTTTTGGAGCTCAAAGATATTCTAAAAATGCATAACATGGAAAAGAAAAGGAAACTGATCCAGTTTTGTGATGATAAGAACCTGGCTGAATATAAGGATTTTCTTTTGAGCATTATTACACACGATGATCTCGAAACTTTTATTACAAAATTTGATTCGAGTTACAAAAGGAACTAATTTCTTAAAAATAATTTAAATTATGTTCCACCAAAGGAAATTTTTCTGGGCTTTGACCAGTATCACAAAAAGTGCTATTTTCATTATATTCCAATTATAAATTGTTATGGTAATGCGCGATAAAGACTATTTCATCGAGGAATCCAAACTTTTTCATAAAAATGTTTACTCTGATTATAATAATGGGTCCATATATACCAAAAATCTTTTTTCAACGGGGACTCAAAACGAATCGAATTACTGATGTTTCAAGATGCTTTTGAAAACTGTAATCCTTTGGGATCTTCGAAAAAGAAACATAAAATAGTGGGCGTGTATATGGTTATCGGCAACGTTCCAAGTAATATAGATCCAACATAAATAATATTCAACTTGTCTTGTTATGCAAAGAGAGTTTCATTAAAACTTTCGGATTTGACAATATTCTTAAACCTTTAATTTGTGATTTAATCGAATTGGAAAAAACTGGAATAAATATTATGGTTAACAGCTCTGTTCAAAACTATCTCGGTAGTGTATTTTCTATGCTTGGTGATAATTTAGGGAGTCATCAAATTGGTGGCTTCTCCGAAAACTTCAGTACTAGCAAATATATATGCCGGTATTGTTTATATACCCGATAGTTACTAAAAGCCTTTGAGCCTCAAATTTCTAAAGAGCGTACTCCAAAGCATTACAACCAATGCATTACTGAAGGTGGTAATAGTATGGGGGTAATGAGAATCTCCTGCTAAACCAACTCGGTTATTACCATGTGTGTGAATGTCTTCCACCCTGCTTATCGCACGATTTATTTGAAGGCATAATTTCATTTGACTTAATGGAAGTATTAAAATATTTTATTAAATTAGGTATAATTACAATTGATAATGATAATTTAAATATGAGTTTCTCATCTATGCGCAAAAAGTTTAAGTTATCCTTTTCTTTTCCAATCATTGATTTTAATATGAAGAAAGTACCTGGAAAGGCTGATGAGGTACGCCACTTTCTTTTCCTAATGCCTATAATATTTTTGGACATAGTTTTAGAATTTAATGATTCCGTTTGGAAATTTTTGGCAACAATGATTGAAATTTCCCGGTTAATATGTAGCTCAGAAATAAATGAAAGTCAAATTTGTTTGCTTTCACATTATATATATGTATACGTGGAGTACAGAAAAGAAAGATTTCCGGAATTGAATTTACGTCCGAAACATCATTACATCTGTCACTATCCAGATTAGTTAGGAATTTTGGGCCATTAACTCATTTCTGGACAATGAGATTTGAGCATAAGCATCAATATTTCAAAAGAATTTCAAAAACAACAAGGAATTTTAAAAATATAACATTAACATTGTCTGAAAAACACCAGCAGATATAAGCTAGTATTTTTGCAGATAGATTTAAATTAAGGATTATATGTGATAATGCCGAACTTCTTGTAAAGAACATATTTAATTTTAACTTACCAGAAGAATTTTCTTTTGACACTAAAAAAATTTCTTATAATAATACAGATTTTGAAGAAAATAATTTTATTTTAACCGAATCTAGTGATGATAGAACTATAACAGTATTAAAAAATTCTTCTATTCATTTAAATAAAAGTTATATGGATATTATATTTTATGGAGAATGTATTAAAATGTGCTATAATTACAAAACAGTCATGTATAAATGTTTTGATGATCAAAAAGTTATAGTTTGGTTAATATTAAGGATATTTTAATTAACGCACCATTAAAAATGTTTTACTCGAAAAATCAATATTATCTATGTCTATTTTCAACGTTTGTTGCAAAAAACTAAGAAAAGTAGATGTTAAAAATATAATAATTTTAAGTTTTTTAGTTTTAATATATAATTTACGATGGCCCAGTATGCATGCAACTTGTGGAGTTCCGATAGGCACGTAAAAAAGGGGTTTATGGCTATGGCATTTATAAAGGCAATAATCGACGAAGGTAAAAGTTTGCACTTATTTACATATATAAGAAAAATGTACATAACCATTTCCTTTGCAGGGAATATGCTTGGTATTCAAGGATCGAAGTTAGTTTTAGAAAGTGATGGCACAGAATTTGTAGTGTAGTTGTAGTAGTTTGTAGTATGTTATTAGGAGATGAGGAATGGGTTGAGTGCTCAGCTGCCACAAAAGTTGGTTCATCGAACATAGTAGATACTCAAATTATTAAAGAAATAACTTTAACCGAAGAGGATCCAAACACGTCAATCATATCTTCAATTTTATCTTCAGCAGAGGACGCAGGCTCCAGTTAATATATTCTCATGTCAATTCCGACTGATACAACTGAAGATTCTGAATGTACAACGCTCACAATGTCGAGCAGTGCTATGACATCGAGCTCAGATACGACTGCACAAGAAAAACTATTTTTGAACACTTTCAAATACCGTGGGAGAAGATACCATCCGATATATTGAATTTGCTTAATACTGGGAAAAAGTTGGGAAAAAAATTAAATACTTTTGCAAACATTTTAGTTGACGAAATGCGCACATTTTCGTTTTATAGTCCAATGGGGATTCTTCGATCAGTAACCTAGCAAGCCGTCACAAATTACTCCGATTCTCTGCTCGAAAAGGACAGCGACGGTAATATAATCTCAGTAACTGACATCAACAAAGCTGAAAAATTTGGCATCAAATATTCCTTTCAAAAAAAGACGACATTCAAATATATTCAAAAACACATGCGTCTCATGGGAAATACCACAAGTTCCTGAAAATGAGTTGAAAATTATTAAACATAAACAAAATTACTTAAAAAGTTTATTTTCAAATTGACCAGAATTACAGCAAATGGAGTTAATTAAGTCCCACGTGAGGGATTGTTTCCCACTGCAAAGGAGACTGTTCAATAGTATGGACCCAGCGCCTTCTATAAACGACATCAAAGTAGAATGGCCATATATTTTTAATGAGGACTGCTTGCAGCAGCACCTCCAGCAATTAATGAACATCGATGCAAACATTTTTTGTAGAAACTTCGAGCTGTCGAAAAATAAATTACAAACATTTTTAGTAACTAACGGCATTGCAACTTTGGACAGTTTGGACTCCAACAAGGCAATTGTTTCCGGCTTTACTAAATATTTTGGCGGAGATCCAGAGTTCCCGTTCACGAATTTTGAGGTAAGTTCTTTCAGAATGTTATTGAAATGATTTAATTGTAATTATAATTTATTTTTTGTCTTGTTTTCAGATAGGGGTCACACCGGAAGTTATAGTACAGCAAATAAAAACAAATGCACCGGTTATAACATTCACCAGTTAGATTTTTAACTGTTGGAGGTCCTCTAATTTAAAATAAAAACAGCCGCTCTTCTGAACAATAAAGAATGTTTATTTCGACTTACTTCAACGTCGGTTAGATACACACAGATAGAAAAGAATTATTCGTAAGTTAAAATGGCGAATACAAAGAAAGAATTCGCAAAGCAAAAATGCGATTACAAGTTGCAAATGAAAAACAGAGTTGCCACATGAAATAGAATTTCAACACTCCTCCTCAAATCTGGTATTCATTTGCAGTCACAAATTAATAATTTAACTCAAAAAAAAAACTTTGAAGTTATTTTACATGTACTAGATTAAACCTAACAATTTTACAAACTTGTTATGATTTAACTTGCTTAGATTTTTCGTAAATACATCTGCAATATTATCCGAGCTTGAACAATATTGTAATTCAATTAAATTTTTCTGATACATATCTCTTATATGATGATATTTAATTTCTATATGCTTACATCTTGTATGGTATACAGCATTTTTGATAAGATGTAATGAGCTTAAATTATCACCATTTACAACAATTTTGTCAGGCCTATGTACATTTATTTCGTCCAAAAATTGTTTTATGAACATAACCGCTTTTGCGGCAGTTGACAACGATATGTATTCCGCTTCGGTGCTGCTCAAGGCCACTGTTGATTGCTTCTTCGACTCCCAAGACACCGCACCACCGGCTAAAAGAAATACATAGCCAGTGAACGATTTGCGCTCGAGTGACTCTCCACCCCAATCAGCATCAGCATAGCATTGTATCGGCGTTCCCTTCTTACTGTACGTGAGCGATAAATCAATCGTAGAACATAAATATCTTAACACCCTTTTTGCCGCTGCCAAGTGTTCGCTATGTGGCTCATTATTATGCTGCGCAAGCTTGCACACTGTATGTATAATATCTGGCCTTGTGCACAACGCCAGATACAACAACGAGCCTATCAGCGACTGGTACTCTTGTTTGCCAACGCGCTTGCAACTAGAATCAGCGCATAATATTTGTTGCTTAGGATCAAGTGGTGTTGCTATAGGACGACAGTCTAACATGTCATGTTGTTGCAGCAATTCTTTGATTTGCCCTTTTTGTCGTATAGCTATTGCGCCGCTTTCACCTTCTCTTTCGACTTCCATACTAAGAAATAATTGAACAGGACCCTTATCTACCACTTGCAGTCTTTTCGAAATTTCGTGTTTAATAGAGCTCATCTCTTTCTTGTTTGAGCTGGCTATTAGCAAATCATCTACATACACTGCTAACAAATTGATGTGCCCGTCGTGATGCTTCGTATATACGCAAGGCTCTGTTACACATTGTTTAAAACCAATATTAATTAAAATGTCATGCAACCTCATATTCCATTGACGTCCTGCCTGTTTCAAACCATATAAAGCTTTCTTTAACTTTAAGACTTTATTGGGATACTCGCTGTTTGTAAATGTTTCAGGCTGCACCATATATATTTCGTCATCTATGATACCATTTAAAAACGCAGATGAAACGTCAACATGGTGTAGGTATAGCTGGTACTCTGCAGCTAACGCGAAAATTGTACGGATCGTAGAATACCGCACCACAGGTGAAAACGTATCGGTATAGTTCACCCCATATACTTGGCTGCACCCTTTGGCTACTAGCCTTGCCTTAAATCGATCAATTTCACCGTTCTTGTTTTTCTTGATCGAGAATACCCATTTGCACTTTATAGCTTTCTGATTTTTTGGTAAATCTACTAGCTCCCATGTATCGTTGTCTAAAAGAGCTTGATATTCAGCACACATTGCTTTACGCCACTCACTTGCATGGTCACTAGACATGGCTTCACCCACTGTATTCGGAATATCAACATCATTGAGAAAATTTGCATAATGGTATTCTTTCTTTGGCCTTCCTGGTTTCCCTGACCGCACCAACTTAGGCCGACCAGGTCCTACTTGTTTAGTAGCAGGCTCTTCATCACTTTCTTCTTTTGCAGATTTATAATCACTCTCTGGGTCGACTTCAGCACTAACACGTTCATTATCTAGCTTGTCTTCAGTGCTAACACATTCACTCTCTGGCTTGTCTTCAGTGCTGACCCACTCACTCTTTAGCTTGTCTTCAGTGCTTACACATTCACCTTCTGGCTTATCTTGATTTGACTTTAAAATATATAAATCAACGTTTAGATTTTCTTTCGGAATAGTTGGTTCTATAAATGATACATCACGTCTTAAAATAATTCCTCTTGTGGCAGAATCATACAAGCGATAGCCCTTGGTAGCACTACCGTAACCAACCATTACATACGCTTTTCCCTTAGCATTGAATTTACTTTTAGGTTTTTTATCTAAGGCGTAAGCCACTGATCCAAATGTTCTTAGATGTGACACAACTGGTTTTCGTTTATACCATGCCTCATAAGGCGTCATTTCATCGACTGCTTTTGTTGGTGACCTATTTCGCAAGTAGGCTGCAGTATTTACAGCTTCTGCCCATAATGTATCACTCAAATTCGCACCAATTAGCATGCTCCGTGCCATCTCTACCAATGTCCGGTTATAGCGTTCAGCTACACCATTCTGCTGCGGGGTGTAGGGTACCGTGAACTGATGCAAAATGCCACAATCTTTTACATACTCCTGAAACAAATTATTTGTGTATTCAGTGCCATTGTCACTTCTAATAGCTTTAATTAGACACCCAGTTTGACGTTCAGCGAAAACCTTGAATTCTTTAAATTTACTGAAAACTTCGCTTTTGTGCTTCATTAAATAAACAAAACCATATCTTGATTTGTCATCTACAAATGTCAATACGTATTTCGAACCACCAGCCGATGTTTTTACTGGCCCAAATACATCTGTATGTACTAGTTCAAGTAATTCGCTTGCTCGATTTGAACTTGATGTAAATGGTTTTGTTACACATTTACTCTGCATACATACAACACACTGAATAGATTTTGGCACATTTACTTGAAGCCCGTTCACTAAATTTTTGTTTACAAGCATACGCATGCTGTCATAGTTCAAATGACCATACCGTGCATGCCACTTCATTGCTTCATTCTGCTGGCCTGCAAAGAATAACATTTTCTTATTTTCTGTGAACAAAAATATACCACCAACTTTGTTTCCACGCAATATTACGCTGCCGTTGTTTTCATATACCGTGACAAAATCTTTTGCAAATTTAACACAAAGGTTATTTTTCACTGCTTTCGATACTGAAATAAAATTGCATTGCAATACAGGAACATAAAGTACATCAATCAGCTGGATTTCTTTCCCTTCTGCTTTTAGTCGAACTGTTCCCTTTCCCATTGCTTCTATACATTTGTTACCAGCTAACAAAATGTTTTCATTGTATTCATTCAACTCATCGAACATGTTTCTGTCACAACACATATGCGACGTGGCTCCGCTATCGATACACCATACGTTCGACTGCAAGTTGTTTGACTCAAACGCTGAGAACAGAGTAAATGCTTTTGGTTTCTCGTTTGTTTTATCTGTCTGTTCCTGGTTTTTGTTGCTTTTGTTGCATTGTGCAGCAAAATGACCCGTTCGTCCACAACTAAAACATTTTAAGTTCGATCGATTTCTAGAACATTTACTTCGCTGCGACGACTTGCTGCCACTGCTTTTACCCTTTTCATGTGCCATGAAACTTGCACGCTACTTTCTGCAATAGGCGACACACTCATTTTTCGACGTTGCTCTTCCTCAAGCAATTTAATTTTTAACAAACTCAGCTTTGGAAGCTCATCGCGTGACTCTAACGCGACAACTAAATTTTCGAAAGACTTCGGAAGACTAGCTAGGAGCATTATTACAAATAACTCCTCCTGCAGATCTATACCAATTTCTGCTAGCTTCTCAACTATACTCGAAAAATTGCTTAGATATTGTTGTACCTTATCACTTTCTGCCATGCGCATATCCAGTAGCTGCTTAAATAAAGACACCTTTCGCGCAGGGCCTTTTGGTCGATGTATATCCTGCAACACACTCCATGCTTCTTTTGCTGTTTTGCATTTTTTCACGTAGGCAATTTGTATTGGCGTTAGGCTTAACACAATTGTTGCCATGTCCTTCTCATCACTCGATTTCCATGCTTTTTGTTCAGCGTCTTCGGCTTCTGTAGCTGGCTGCATAAGTGCACCTGACACCACATCCCAGAGCTCCTTGTATACAAGTATACTTTTTACTTGAACGCACCATGCGTCATAGTTGGACTCATCCAACTTCTCAACATTAAAAAACGAGGAATTGTTCATTTTTCTTAGCACTTTATGTAGGGGCTGGGCCCATAACCTGTTGGAGGTCCTCTAATTTAAAATAAAAACAGCCGCTCTTCTGAACAATAAAGAATGTTTATTTCGACTTACTTCAACGTCGGTTAGATACACACAGATAGAAAAGAATTATTCGTAAGTTAAAATGGCGAATACAAAGAAAGAATTCGCAAAGCAAAAATGCGATTACAAGTTGCAAATGAAAAACAGAGTTGCCACATGAAATAGAATTTCAACATTAACATATTAGGTCTGTTCAATAACATAAAATGTTTATTGGAATTTACTATTTATTGCTTTTTATATGATATATGAGAGAAATTCCAGTGGTGATTTTTTGTTATTGGACGGACCTATTTATTTGGTTGTGGTCTATCGACATGTGTATGTTATTTGTAACATCTAAAAATATTCTTTTTTTCACTGTATAGAACGCGGGGAGCTGAAAAGCCAGATGCTTTAATATTCATTGATAAGATCGCAGTAGCTGACTACTCGCCAAGCGATGACGTTTTAAAGTTAATAAGGGAAGTCGTTAACTATTACTTTGTTTTTAACAAAACGTATCCAAAAGAAATTTCTCAAACGCTGGAATTTCTCGTCCGGTATTGCCAAACCAAACGCGCGGATTAAAGAAAAACATAAACAACATCCAAAAAGTAAATAACCTTATTTCCAAAATTAAAAGCATGGAATAAGTCAGTGATTAAGGTATGTATGTATTTCTTTTGAATTTTTTTCTTTATACATATGTTAATTAAATAGATATAAGTAAAATATGATGTACAGCATAATATGCTTGTAAATACTAAGATAAAAAAACAATGAACTATCTGTGTTAATTTCAAAACAAACAATTTGAATTAATATATCTGTAAATTTCTATAAAATAAATAAACTATTTGGAGCCACCATTGGAGGGGAATGCACCATTGAACATTCGGTTAGTAAACTTCTTAAATAGGTTAGTAATGTTTATAATTTTGATAGTAATATTTTGTGCACCTTTTGGTAGTAATATGTTACGCATTTGATTAGTTGATCCCTCCGCACTTTGTTAGTAAATATGGGGTATTCCATCCTATTTCGACCAATTTTGAACCCGACCCCTTTCTTCTTTTTCTAGCTTACGAAAGACGTTTTTCAGAATTTTTTCAAATTTTTTCATCCAACTCAAAAAAGTTATGAATTTTTAAAAAACACCGTTTTTGTTTTCAAAATGCTATAACTTTTTCAAAAATTGACCGTTTGGGATCTTTTTTTTTAAATTTGTTTTTAAATGTACTTTTCGGAAAAAATACAAATAAAATTTTTAAATTTTTTTTTTAATTTTTCAGTTATTCGAGATTTTTCGAATTTAGCATTTTTTTTCTCATAAAAAACTTCAATCAATTCTGCAATCATCCCCACTAATCCCGAAGTGGGCCGATTTTTTTTTATTTTTTTTATTTAATTGAAAAAAAAAATTTTCAAAACTAAAAATTTTTTTTTTTATCAATTTTATTTTTAGAACAAAAAAATGTAAGAAAATGATTTTTAAGTATTCTTTTCTTTATATATTATAGTAATCTACTATTAAAATGACTCGCTTTCGCTGTCCAGCAACTGCATTAGGCCGGTGTATCGTAGATTAACATAATATATAAAGAAAAGAATACTTAAAAATCATTTTCTTACATCTTTTTTATATAAATAAAATTGATAAAAAAACAATTTTTATTTTTGAAAATTTTTTTTCAATTAAATAAAAAAATATAGAAAAAAATCGGCCCACTCCGGGATTAGTGGGGATGATTGCAGAATTGATTGAAGTTTTTATGAGAAAAAAAATTACGAAATTCGAAAAATCCCGAAAAATTGAAAAATTAAAAAAAAAATGTTTATATTTTTTCCGAACATTTAAAAACAAATTAAAAAAAAAAAAGATCCCAAACGGTCAATTTTTGAAAAATTTATAGCGTTTTGAAAACAAAACGGTGTTTTTTTAAAAATTCATAACTTTTTTTGTGTTGGATGAAAAAATTTAAAAAAATTCTGAAAAACGTCTTTCGTAAGCTAGAAAAAGAAGAAAAACTTTCGGCCAATTCTAAAGGGGTCGGGTTCAAAATTGGTCGAAATGGGATGGAATACCCCATATACAAAGTACCTATCGCCGCAATTATTAAGCGAGGCAACTTTTCTGCGGGCTAATTTTTCATAAATTTACATGATTTTTTTTAAGAGTATAGTGTTGGACGGCCATAACCCTTTAAATAACCATTTAGGGAAGTACGTAAGTTTTTAATTAAACCCTTAGCACAAATCATCAAAACAAGACCAATATATATATTTGTTACTGTATTTTTCGGCGTATGTATGAAACACATCGGTTCTGCAAAGGATTAGTTACAAGTACAGCAAACAATCAAACAACACATACCTGTATTTATTGCAACTAATAAGCTTAGCTAAACTGTGTGCACGTGCTGTGATAAACCTATTATATTAAATTCCAAATTACAATTTGTGGGAAATTACGTATTGTGCATATACGATGCTTATTCTAGGCCCAATTGGAAATACTATTCGCTGTAAGATATTAAAAAAGAGGACAGAGTGAGAATAGATTGTGGCCTAGAAATTTCAATGTATTCGTATTAAATCGCTGCCGAGATGATCTTGCTTGTACCTTCATGCTGCTTTTTACCGAAATGTAGCATATCTATGTACATATTGTAACGAATTTTGCGAAATTCCTGATAATTATACACCTTCTGCTAACGTTCGAATCGCTGAACTGTCGAATAAATAACTCCAATAACACTGGACCACGAATTTCAACTTTTTTCTTTACCAGAAACGCCGTTATGAAATTCGTATGCAAAATCACCCCTGATTTCGAAAATTGAGTTCATTTTTGATTCTATGGTACCGTATTTGCAATTTACCGTTATTCGAAAAAACCAAAAAGATGGCTCCCTTTAATTACGTATATCTCACGAACGGGTCAAGCAATTGCAAATAAGTTTACAGAATCGGAAAGACGATAAAATTTGCTATAAACGCATCATACACTGTTTTTTGCTCAACCAGATATTTTCGAGATATTAGCTTATAATTTCAGATTTTGGTTTTTTTTTTTTATGAAAAAATATGAAAAAAATTACTCTTTGCGAGGGCAGCATTCCAAAACCACAACTTTTTTTCCAGATATTTTATCTTTGCGTAAAGCTCTGTTTAATTAGAAAAAAGATAGGCTATCATCGAAGAAAATCGATGCAAAACTACGTAAGTTATAAGCGATCAAATAAAAATACCCAGGTTGCGCAACTTCAATGTATGTATACATACATATATTAAAGGTATAAAGTGCAAATGGAATATTATCCGGATAAACGAATAATACACCATAACAATGATAATACTTTTTCTTTAAATAAATCAAATAGTGCTTTTAATACTCGAATTGTTTTATAGTAGGTAGAGTGGTTGCATCGAAAGGCAGAGTGGTTGTGTTCGAAACCTGCTGTAGGCATGTAGTTATAAACATGTATTTTCGTCACTTATGGGTAAGTATACAGGTAGATTTTCGAAATTATAAGACACAGAAAATTTTTAAAGCCTACATCTAAAGCAGGTAGTATTTTCTTTTCCCGGCTTCGTATAAAAAGGAACCTTTCTGTCTAGGTAAGATTTGATTTTTTAAATTTTATTCTTGTTCCGAGTATAAATATGAGTTAATGCGCCTTGAAACTTCATAACATCTGCAAGGCTCGCCGGAGATAGTTCAGTTCATAAGTCAAATTTCAAAACCGTGATTTAGTAAAAAAAAATAAAATGAGTAAAAGGACGCGAGAATTTGAGTGTAATAACGATCCAGATATGTTCTGTTTCATGTGTGGCCAATATACTATCATAAGGCGACGACGAGTATTCTCAGATCATATCAAAACTTTATACTCCAAGTATTTTGGCATTGAGCCTAAAAATGCTGAAAAACCATGGACACCGAACACTTTGTGTACATCGTGTCGAGTAGAATTGATTCAGTCGGAATCCGGACAACAAATAAATTTGATACACCAATGATAAGGAGATAACCTACTTGCCATTCAATAGAGTGTTATATTTGTCAAACAAAAGTACTTGGCGTTGGAAGATCAAGAAGAGTAACCTATGCCAGCGTACCTACAGTGACATTACCAGTACTACATTCAACGGCAGTTGCGGATACAGTTCCATTGTCAACAGTAACATCTGAGTGCGGGGAATCAAGTTGTACTGAATTTCGCATGGGAAAGGAGAGAAACGTTCTATCACAAGCACAACTTAATGATTGGATAAGAGATTTGGAACTATCCAAGGAAAAGGCCGAGATCCACACTTCTCTTATGCAACAATTTAAATTTGTATCATCCGATGTTAAGGTGATATATTGCAGAACTCGTCACGAACCATTTTCCAAACACTATACCAAGAAAGATAGTATATGCTACTGCAACGACATTCCTGGTTTATTCAAAGAGTTTGGTCAAACATATGATTCAAAAGAGTGGCGATTGTTCATAGACAGCCATAAACTGAGTTTAAAGGCTGTATTATTGCATATTGGTAACAAAAAGCCTTCTATCCCGCTAACACATGCAGTAAATACAAAGGAAACCTACGAGGAAATGCAAAAACTACTCAAATTTATCAAATATGAAGAGCATGATTGGAAAATATGTTCTGATCTCAAAGTCGTTGCAATGCTATGCCGTCGACAAAGTGGCTACACCAAGCACTGCTGCTTCCTCTGCAAGTGGGATAGCCGAGCTCGTAAGGACCACTACGTCAGAAAGGATTGGCCGGAAAGAGTCGAGTTTACCGTTGGTGTGGATAACATCAAATACACCCCTCTTGTCAAGAAAGAGAAAATCATACTTCCACCCTTACACATCAAGCTCGGTCTCATTAAAAACTTTGTTAAGGCTTTGGACAAAGAAGGCGAAGCATTCGACTATTTGAAAACAATTTTTCCAGATATTTCTCAAGCCAAGATAAAGGAAGGTATTTTTGTCGGACCACAAATAAAAAAGTTGATCAACAATAATCAATTCAAAGGACTACTCTCATCAGTTGAGGCAGCAGTGTGTGAATCCTTTGAAAACGTCGTTGCTTCTTTTCTTGGTAGACACAAAAGCCCTAACTACGAGCAGATAGTGAACGACTTAATCAATAATTATGCGAAAATGGGTAAATATTAAAGGCTTATTAAAATTAATTTCCCAAAATTCTATAACTTGTTTACCTAACTAATATTTTCTTTCCAGGCGTAAATATGTCGTTAAAAATTCACTTTCTGCACTCACATTTGAGCTTTTTTCCGGCAAATCTTGGCAACGAAAGTGACGAACATGGTGAAAGGTTTCATCAGCAAATGAAATTAATTTAAAATCGATATCAAGGATTCTGGGACGTCGCAATGATGGGTGATTACTGCTGGTTTCTCATAAGAGAAACCGATCCTAAACTGAATAAGCGTCAAAGTCGAACTCATAATTATTTCGACTACATAGTAAAATAAAATTAAGATAAAGATTGTTAGAATATAGTACAAACATAAATAAATTTAAAAAAAAAGTTAAAAATATGGGTAATTTCATTCATAAATTGAACTTTTAACTAAATAAAAACAGAGCATAGCTAGATATTTCACTCTTCTTTATACCATACATACCTTTTGAGGTATACGTTGAAATTGCGCAACCTGGGTATTTTTATTTGATCGCTTATAACTTACGTAGTTTTGCATCGATTTTCTTAGATGATAGCTTATCTTTTTTCTAATTAAACAGAGCTTTACGTAAATAAAAAATATTTGAAAAAAAAGTTGTGGTTTTGGAATGCTGCCCTCGCAAAAAGTAATTTTTTTCATATTTTTTCATAAAAAAAAACAAGAATCTGAAATGATGAGCTAATATCTCGAAAACTATATGGTTGAGCAAACAACAATGTATGATGTATTTATAACAAATTTTATCGTCTTATTTGCAATTGCTTGACCCGTTCGTGAGATATACGTAATTAAAGGGAGCCATCTTTTTGGTTTTTTCGAATAACGGTAAATTGCAAATATCTCAAAAACGGTACCATAAAATCAAAAATGAACTCGATTTTCGAAATCAGGGGGTGGTTTTACATACGAATTTCATAACGGCGTCTCTGGTAAATTTTGGCCGTCGACCAGTGTAATCAGTATTGCAAAATGGCCTTTATTTGGGCTACTATGGGAGTAGTACAATTATTCTTCAACATCACGTACTTCACAAAAGCGTGTTTCATCAAACTGATTCCTCAGCTTGCGCTGCTTTTATACTCTCGGTTTTCTCGTTCACCCATTTCTTCTATAAGTTTTAATCGTTTCGCGAAAATGTGCTCGATAATAATTGTATCTAATGCTTGGTTACCAACTATATACATTTATATTTGTAGTTTATGCTTTTCTACTTGCCATATGCATGTGTATATGTGAGTATCAACTTCTGCTCTTAGCTGATGACTACATATGTGTATGTGAGATATTCTTCGTCGCCTTCTATGTGTAGATGTACATAAGTGTGGCTTGCTTTGTTGTAGTGATTATTTACTAACAGCATAGTGATGTTAATATCTGTCACAATATATTCAGCAAAACACCATCAACAACTACAACAACCCCAAAACCTTCGAGAGGATCTTAGTCGCTAGAAAACAACAACAAGATAGATTTTAATAACCTCTCCCTCTTATGTGACCTTTTTAACTGATGCAGACTTATTTTTAAAGAAATAAAATTTTATTTATTCACGATTCATTGAAAGCATCGAAATTTGTCTAGACGTTGCTAAGCCAAAAGAAAGAGATCATTAAATTTGTTGTATTTCATTTCAACCTGAACTCCCTAAACTTCTTTTGCCTATGTAAATAACAAACAAAACTCTCAGATACACAAAAAGTTCGCAATCAAGTTTGTCGTCACAAAACAAATTCTAATTGTGCGTTTTTATTTACAATCATAAACTTTTGGGTTTAATTTAAAATAAATTTGTGAACTGCATGGTCTTTAGCCCCACTGGGTTGTTGAGTTTTCAAATAAAACGACTGAATAAATACATATTTTGGTACATAAATATTTATGCATATTGAGTTTTGATAAATAAAAAGTTTTCAATGGACAATCAAGTTAAATTATTTTATATGCAGAGCACAACAAATAAAATCACATAATCTCAAATGATATTTTCTCACGCGAAAATAGTAAAACGATGCAATTAAAACGATTATATATTCAAGCGTATTAAAATTAATAAAAATACATATTCGTGCATGCTTATGCTGTTGATTCGGAGGATGCTTATTTTGCACTGATAATAAAACGTTAGCACTCCACACATGTTCAAAAGCCCTTCAAATGTGTGTTTTAGGATGCAAGATACTACATATAAAGTTGTGATCAAATCAGACAAAAGTGAATTTTATTGGAATCACATACATATCTTTTTTTATACAAGTAGATCCGTATCTAAACTAAGTTTTTCAAATACATGTCAATTAGAACCATTACGGTATCTCATTATTAACTTTCGCTGCTTGTGTGGAAATCACTATCTTTTCAGTTTTGCAAATGTGAGCTAAATTTCGAATCTTTTTTATTATAAGGCGTGTTATCCATTCCTTATCGACGAGTTATCGATTTGTTATGGCTTTATAGCTTCAAAGCTTCCGCAACCCAATTGTCAACCTCACCTACACGAGGGGAATCCTGTTACAAATATGAATCTATCATACACATATTTAGCAGGCGAGGCTCTAGCGACCACATGTTACTCATGGAACTAGGGGTGTGGGAGAGGGGCGTTATGGCCTAGAAAGTTTAATGTGGTCATATAAATCGTTGCCGAGATGATCGGGCTAGAATGTTAATGGAGCTTTGTTACCGGAACGTACCGATTCTGGATCCAGCAAAGGGCCATCAACATCGATAACTCTCCCAAAACCTTCGTGTGCATAGTTGGAGCCGAGTTGTTTGAACTAGGTTGGTCACGTGACTTTTGTCATAGTAAAACGTTTCATCGCCTTTTCATCGATAGCTAATTATTATCGGTACAAATGTGTCATCGATTTCATATTGAAATTCTATCGGATCTGTTTCACAACAAACCGAGCAGTCATCGTTAACAAATCGATAACACACCGATAACAAATACACAACTCTTTAAAAAACATATCAATAATTTTCTGATAAAAAATCTATATTTTATAAATATATTCTGACAATAAATCGATAATATTTCGATAAAAATTGGCAACAGTCTAATAATAAATCGATAACAAATAAAAAAATTAAAAATAGATAACGCGCCATTAAAAAGTTGGCAATACTTTTCGATAACAAGTCGATAGCTTTCGGATTAGAAATTGGTAGCACTCCGATAACATATCGCTATTTTTACGAATAGAATTCGAAGACTTTTGTTTTAGCAAATCGAGAAACTTATAACAAATCGGAAAATTTCGATAGCAAAACTTTAACTTATTGATAAAACAACGATAACCACTTGGTGAAACTCCGATAACAAAATCGATAAGTTTTCTTTTCCTCGCCTTGTTTTGCTTGTTGTTATTGTTGTTGTAGCGACAAAGACCCTCCACGAAAGTTTTGGTCAGGTACGTAACAAACACCATTAAGGTACAAGCCCGACCATCTCGGGAACGATTAAATATGATAGCATTGAACGTTCTAGGCTGATTTCATTCATTTCAACTCTACAGTATATATCGTGCCTATATTATGCTACAGTGTAGTGGCTATAGTGTAGTGCTTATATTCTGTATTAATTCATACAGCAAACCAATACCACACACACTACAGCTACTTTCACACATTCTCCAGTACCCCAAACAATATACCAATATCTCACATTACATCTACGCTTATATATTCTGCAGTACCTCATTCTGTAGTATACCAATACTACACACTTTACACATTACGCTTAAATTCAGTATTCTCCCAAACCGTGAACAAAGATGTATACACATCAAAAACTTGTATAACTTGATGAATTGTGCTCGAAAAAATCTTAAAGCAGTCTTAGGTAAAATGCTGCTTAAATAATACCACGAACAGTATTCCTGCCAAGATTCCAAGGGCTTTTGATTGCGCCCTGGAGAACTTTTTCATTTTTTTCTACTTAATATGGTAGGTATCACACCCATTTTACAAAGTTTTTTCTAAAGTTATTTTTTGCGTCAATAAATCAATCAAATTAACATGTTTCATCCCTTTTTTCATATTTGGTATAGATTTATGGCATTTTTTTAATTTTTCGTAATTTTCGATTTCGAAAAAGTGGGCGCGGTTATAGTCGGATTTTGGCCATTTTTTGTACCAAGATAAAGTGAGCTCAGATAAGTACGCGAACTGAGTTTACTAAAGATATATCGGTCTTTGCTCAAGTTATCGTTTTAACGGCCGAGCGGAAGGACAGACGGTCGACTGTGTATAAAAACTGGGCATGGCTTTAACCGATTTCGCCCATTTTCACAGAAAACAGTTAACGTCATATAGTCTATGCACCTACCAAATTTCAGAAGGATTGGTAAATTTTTGTTCGACTTATGGCATTAAAAGTATTCTAGACAAACTAAATGAAAAAGGGCGGAACCACGCCCATTTTGAAAATTTCTTTTATTTTTGTTTTTTGTTGCACCATATCATTACTGGAGTTGAATGTTGACATAATTTACTTATATACAGTAAAGATATTAAATTTTTTGTTAAAATTTTTATTTAGTACATATACAGTAATATGAGTAACGTTCCTGCCAAATTTCATCATGATATCTTCAATGACTGCCAAATTACAGCTTGCAAAACTTTTAAATTACCTTATTTTAAAAGTGGGCGGTGCCACGCCCATTGTCCAAAATTTTACTAATTTTCTATTCTGCGTCATAAGGTGGGTTGCCACCTACCAAGTTTCATCGCTTTATCCGTCTTTGGCAATGAATTTTCGCATTTTTCGGTTTTTCGAAATTTTCGATATCGAAAAAGGGGGCGTGGTTATAGTCCGATATCGTTCATTTTAAATAGCGATCTGAGATGAGTGCCCAGGAACCTACATACCAAATTTCATCAATATACCTCAAAAATTTACTCAAGTTATCGTGTTAACGGACAGACGGACGGACGGACGGACATGGCTCAATCAAATTTTTTTTCGATACTGATGATATGGAAGTCTATATCTATCTCGATTCCTTTATACCTGTACAACCAACCCTTATCCAATCAAAGTTAATATACTCTGTGAGCTCTGCTCAACTGAGTATAATAAATTCTTACCGAGATCAAATAATTAACTTGAGACAGTGATAGCACTTTAATTCATGTATGCATATATTTAAGTGTATATCTTCATCTTGTAACAAATACATATGAACTGTATATACTCTTGTATATTTATATCTTTCCTAACAAGAGTTTCAGTTTCTACAATTTTTTACACACCTGCATCTCCAACGCCTAAATGAAAACAGATGTCGAAAATAAGTGGCTTGTATATAAAAATTTGTATGTGAGGTTGGCTGTTACATCTTATGCATGACTTCATGTTTACAAAATACCCTACAGGAAATTTAGTTAAATATAAACTAAATATAAACTTTTTTGGTAATTTTTATAGCCCTATACGTTTATGTTATGTTAATTTTATGAGCTTAAAGCCCGGGCACTTACAATAAGCGACAGAATGTATCACAAGAAGAATATCACGGTCATCAAAAAAACTCTAGAGGAAAATGAGTTTGCAAGTAGCTTGGTCAATAAACTGGTCCGAAATGTCTATACCAGAGCACGTAATGAACGGAAACCCGAGGAAGCAAATAACCAAATATACAAAGCGATAACCTATGTCCCAAGAATAGCAGAGAGGATCGAGAGATTGGATTTATATGACAAAGAAAAGGGCAAAATAGCGTTGACATACAACAATACATTGAGACATATTTACAGCAATACAAAGGATAGAATACCAAAGGATGAGAAATCCAACGTAATATACAGAATCCCATGCAACGGTGACTTATGCGATAATGTATATGTGGGGACAACCAAATTAAAACTAAAGACAAGGATTTCCGGCGATAAGTCCAATATTAAACATAGGAACAACGCTTCGGAAAATAAAACGGCCTTAACGGCCTACTGTGAGGTTACGGGCCACTATACCGATTTCCAGAATGTTACTATGTTGTACATAGAGAAACAATATAATAAGCGCTTCACCATGGAAATGCTCCACATTATGAACACGCCTAATAATAAGAGAATTAATTTTAAAAGTGGCACAGACCAGCAACAACAACAGAAAATGCAAATCGCACGGCGCACATGAAAGAAAGCAGCGTTCAGAAATTAGTCCGCTAGCAGCATATTTAGGATTAACAAATCATAATGTTGGATGACGACATATTTTTGTTCTATTGTTCGTATCCCTATATATTTGTTTGCGCATATTTTCGTTTACATTTACGGTACTTTAAATTGTATACATTTTTGATGTTTATTTTACTTTTGTTTTTCGAACATATGATCATTCGATTAAGCATTAATCACATGTGTAATTTGTATTTCGTTTATATGTATACCTAGTTGCATAAAGTTAAATTTAATGACCATGTATCCAAAATTAATGTCCCTCTTTTTATATATTTGTGTTTAGTTACAGTCCTGAAGATGGCAAATTGAAGCCGAAATATCGACAAATTAAAAAAACCAATGCAATTTTAAACATTGTGTTTTATTTAACCACGGCCTTTAAGCTCATAAAATTAATATTGTAACGAATTTACTGCAATTCACCTTATATGCAATCTTCTTATAACGTTCGAATCACTAAACTGTTGAATAAATAGCACCACTATTCAATAATGCAAAATGGCCCTTATTAAAATAACACTGCTACTACTCGACAGATGGAATGCTTAAATTAAACTGATTGTCGCACCTCTACTGTTGCTGCTTTTATACTGTGTGATTTCCTCGTTGTATCTTCTAGGCGCTTCCAGAATTTACTTAGTTACTTGTATATAATTATAACTACAGATGCACGTGTGTAGCTCTCATATGCACTTGTATTTGTGAGCGACACTTCCACAATTATAATTGCATACTTTTGGGAGCATCTCAGATAAGATATCTGTATGTTTTTGTGCGTTGCTTCTTCGCTACGTGTACGTACATATGTGTAGACATAATGATTGAATTATTGATGTGCATACAAGTCACTGCTTAGCATCGGCTTAGAGATGACAGTACCCCTTAGTGTTGCTAATATTCGTAACACTACCCTCCACCTAAGTCTGATCGTCCCGATCAGACAAATCTCTCAATCTAAACTCTCCTAGCATCTCCAAATGAACCACCCTTCTATTTCGTGGTTTCCCAATGGTTTGTATGCGGTAGATGGTATCACTGATCTTCTTCACAACTTCGTACGGGCCTTCCTAACTGCACCGAAATTTGGATGGAACATCTTTTCGCCGGTGAGGGTTGTATAGCAGTACCAAATCTCCCTCCAAGGAACCTTCCGAATTATTGTTCTCATCGTACCTGCGTTTTATCTTACTACGCATTATCCTAGATCGTTCCCTCGCACTCTGTTGTTTGGCCAATGAAGAACTACTTCGCAGAGCTTGATCTTGACGGATTGGCTTTGCATCATCAGTATCGTCTTGACGTTTCACAACAGTAGTGCGCGCTGGCTTGAAACCACCCTTGCATTCTTTCTGGAAAATTCTTTCAGTCGCTTTAGGTCGTCCATTAGGGTTTGTCAATGACAGTGCTTTTCTCGCAGGTACTTTCGATTTTGCTTTGTTTGGCCCCTTCGTTCCATCAACCTTTATCTTTGACTTTCGTGGTCTTTGTCGACTCTTCTTCACCAGTACTCGATTACTGCTGAGCCCTTTTTCCAAACTGAAGTTAAGTGGCACATTCTGGTTCTCATAACGCATCACCCTTCTCTGCATATCGATCTTGATGTCATGAACACCAAGAAGTCCACTCCAAATATGACTTCATCAACAATCTCCTTCGCAACGAATTTGTGTAGAACTATGACCTTTCCAATTAAGACTTCACATATCACTTCTCCATGGACTTGGTTATACTCCCCAGTTACCATACGCAACCTTCCTACAGGTAATGGTTTTACTCTCCTGTTGACCAAATCAGATCGGATCAAGGAATGAGATGCGCCCGTATCTACAGTCAGTACACGTTCTTTGCCATCCACATTCCCTCTGACGATAAGACTGCTTAATTTCCTTCCAATTTGCGACACAGATATCACAGGACATTCAATAGCTGGGGCAAGTTTTCGATCTTTACATCTGACTCGCTCTTGTGTATCTCCTCCAGCTGTACGTTTACGGCCACCCACATTGCTGGAACTGTTAGGATTGGTACTGCAATAACGTGCAATGTGCCCTGGCTTTCCACCTTTAAAGCATTTGACGCCACCATCGTTTTTCTGCTGCGTTCCTTTTAATGCTTCCAAAATTGTGTCTACCCGGTCTGGCCTTTCTACTTACACACGGCGTGCTTTGAAAACTGGCTTACACAGAAGCAACGTTGTATCCTAAATCAGAGCATGTGATACCGTTTCTGCGAATGTTGGCTTTGGATTCGCATATGTAGCTCGTTTCGCTTCCACATCTCGTATGCCATTTGTGAAGCAATGGATTTTTACCCTCTCGGTGTACTCTACGGGTGCGTCCGCATTTGCCAAATGAGCCAACCTTCCAACATCCGAAGCAAACTCTTTCAACGTCTCATTAGCTTTTTGGTAACGGTTTTGCAATTCTATTTGATATATCTGTTTCCTGTGTTCGCTTCCGTACCGTCGTTCTACAGCAGCCATTAATGCGTCATAACTGTTACATTCGTACTCTGGAATAGTCTATAAGAATTCGGTAGCTGGTCCTTTCAATGCTACGAAGAGTGCAGCAACTTTATCTTCAGCATTCCGGTTGTTCACTTTTGCGGTCTTCTCAAATTGTAGCTTAAAGACCTGGAAAGGAACAGAACCGTCAAAGGATGGTGTTTTTACCTTTAGATTACTCGCTGAAACTGCTGGGCGATTTAGTTGCAACTGCTCGATACGTCCTCTCAAAGCATCCACCTCTACCTCGATTTTTTCCTCAAACTGTAAAATGTTTGTATCTTGTGCCTCCAACTTCGAGGAAATACGTCCTTCTTGCTCTTCCAGTTGAGCAGAGATCTGCGATGATATACGGTTCTCCTGCGATTCCAGCTGAGTTTCCATCTTGGATGTAATCTGTGTCGACATTTCTGACATACGCGTTTCTTGTGCTTCAATCTTCGATGTTATTTCTGACGACATTTCTGACATTTGCGACGACATTGATGTTACTGTCGATGTTTGTGCAGATATTGCAGTCAAAATCATGTTCAAATCTGTGCTCGTAACTGTCTGCGATGTTTCGTTTTTCTCTTCAATTTTTGTTGTTGTCTCGTCCCCATCAGGATGAAAGACATACTCGTCCACATCAATTCCTTGCGACTCCATTACCTCTCGTAGCCGTGCTTGAAGTTCGATCTTATTGCCGGTTGTATTCAATCCACGGTTCTCCAACTCCTTTTTCAGTTTCTGGATCCTCAATTCACTCGACTTTGCCATGTCCAAGTTGTATTCCCAATCTTCGGAATTTATTCAACAATTCCTCTTCTGACACCAATTGTAACGAATTTACTGCAATTCCCCTTATTTGCAATCATCTTCTAACGCTCGAATCACTAAACTGTTGAATAAATAACACCACTATTCAATAATGCAAAATGGCCTTTATTAAAATAACACTGCTACTACTCGACAGATGGAATGCTTAAATCTGCTGCTTTTATACTGTGTGATTTCCTCGTTGCATCTTCAAGCCGCTTCCAGAATTTACTTAGTTACTGGTATATAATTATAACTACAGATACACATACTTACAGATAAACATACTTTCAGAATGGCATTGTTATCATTCTTGCAAACACAAAAACACTACCGAATTTATAATATATTTCTTGAGGGTAGCTATAATGAAAACACATTTAAAAATGTATGTTTAATTATTTCAAGAACAAATTTACTGCCCTTCAGCGATACCACAAAACGCTTGTGCTTTATGACATCAAAGTAGCAAAATATACTTGTAAGTATTGATGCTGAAAGCGAAAGCTCATTAAGTCTACTTATTTGCCTTCACAATAACATATTCTTACACACATACATACATGCCATACAGTACAGTCGGAAAGTATGAGAACAAGATGATAAACGTTGTTTTTGTCAGTTTATTTTATAACTTATTAACATTACATTCAACGCAGTTCTATGATCAGAAGACATATTTAATGAATTTTACTGAAATTTCCATCAAAATTTATAAGAAAACCGTGACTTTACTTTAAGCGATTTTCTTGAAAATGGTCATCTTTTGCTTTGACGACTGCAGTGCACAATTTCGGCATTCTTTTCATGAGTTTTTGAATGTTTGATGTGGAATATTATTTCACGCTTCGTCCAAATAATCCCAGAGGTCAGGGAGACTTGTTGGCTTTAGATCTCTCACACGTCGATCCAATTCTGCCCTTAATATCTCGATGAGATTTAAATCGGGGGATTGTGGTGGCCAATCCATTGTATCAAATTCACCTGCGACTTTTTTTTTAAATAAGAAGTAGAAAATTTTGATGTATGGTTCGGTTCGTTATCCACGAACATTCAAATTGTCAGATGGTATTGCACGGCGTAGGAGTATACTGTCTTACTGCTCTTCTTTCATAATTCCTTCCATTTTTTTTAATTAGCCGACGCCAGCGTAGCTGAAATAGCCCCAAACCATCACTGAGCCACCGCCATGTTTCACAGTGCAATCTGCTTTGAATATTTCATTGACGTTTCTGCGAACATATTGACGCCTATGGCTACCGAAAAGTTCGAATTTTGATTCATCTGACCATAAAACTAATTTCCACTGATCAATCGTCCAGTCAATATGTTCTTGAGCGAATTTCACTCTTTTCTGTTTATTTACTGGCCGTAGAAGTAGCTTTCTGACAGCAATGCGTCCAGTCAAACCTTTTTTTAAGCTCGCGTTTGGCTGTGGTGAGCGATATTGGCGAATCCAAGTCTTCATTGATTTCAGCACGAATTTCTGATGCAGATTTCCGTCGAATGGCCTTGGTTATTGCATAAATATTTTTTATCGATTTTTTGATTTGTCTTTCTTCGTCGACCAGATCGTTTTCTGTTAGTATTTTGTCCAGTTTCCCGATACCTTATAATGGCCGTATGAACTGAACGCACAGATATTTTCAAAAGTTTGGTTATTTATCGATAGTTTTTTCTTGTTTTTTGGAAAAAAATGATTTGGACTCGTATTTCGACGGATATTTCCTTTCGCTTGACCATGTACAATATGAAAAAATACAATTCTGGGGCTAAACTGACAACAACATCTTTCTTCATCTTGTTCTAATACTTTCCGACTGTACTGTACATATACATAAAAGTGCTCGAGACGATTTAATTACTTTATGTGAGAAATTTCAATGTTAGTATGTACGCACAAGTGCTAATAAGCAAATTTATATTATGAAGTGGCTTATAAATAGACGCAAACTTTAATTAAATTATAACTGTGTTTGTGCATGTCCTATGTTATCTAAAGAGTCTTTAAAATTGTTCAGCTAAGCCTACAGCCACTAATAATTGTTCATATGTGTGTGCAATAGATATACATAAAACAAACTTGTATATGTGGCTTAGGATTGAGAAGCTCAGAGGAGTTCAAATATTCAGATGACAATTGTAGAATAAATATTATAAATATCGTCCCACGTCAGCAATAAATCTCGATTCGATTCCAAAATATGTTGAATACTGTACGCAAATTTAAGAGGAAATAGCATAGCTTAAAGCCATGTTTATACGAAATGCAGAAAATTTAAGATGTTTTTCTTGTTGAAAGTAAAGTAATGAAATGTGTTGATGTTCACACCCTGCAAAGAATGCGATTAGTCTAGGATGAGTCCGGTATGAGTCGCAAAGGAGTATGCGATAAATGCCACTTTTGATCTCTTTGTATGCGTTGAACTGTTCCCTTTTGTTTGAGCATATCCTATGAAGAGACTAATTGTACCCATTTATACCCGAACGGGAACGATAGGACCAATCCCCTTTGTACCCATATAGGAACGAATCAAGACAAATCTTTTTTCTCATCAAAAGGTGTTCGATTTCGTATGGTACGAGGTTAAACACAATGTTAAAACTTGCAAGAAATTATTAGATAAATTTATGAAAAAAAAATATTAAGCTGCCAGCCACAAGGAATAATGTCCATAAATTTTTCAAAAAATTCGGCGACAGACGAAAAGTTTTGAGTCCGCGGCAAACTCCTGTAAGCACAAAAACGAAGACCTTGTAAGCAATGCCCAGCGAGTACAGAGAAAATACTTCTCTGCTTTCCATAATGGAGAAAGTGATGTACCACCCATAGATGATGTACCCAAGCCCGCAGTCGATTATGGTGGAATTAGTTTCCTCCACCCAATTAAAAACCAAGAAGGCCGGTGGCGCTGGTGAATTGCCTGCGGCCCCGAAGGCCTTGGGGAGTGTTATCGATGTTGATGGTCCTTTGCCGGATGCAGATACGGTACGTTCCGTTGACAAGCACCATAAAGGTACTAGTCCGACCATCTCGGGAACGATTTGGTATGACCACATGCAACCTTCTAGGCCATACCGCCCTCCCACCCCGTAGATCCATCAGGAGTTTAGGGTCGCCAGAGCCTCGGCTGTTAATGGAACGGGATTCGCCACGGGTGGGTGAGGTTGACAATTGCGTTGAAGCAAATATATATTGCGATGGCAACCTCTTGAGAGGGTAGCGCTACACAATCCTTTTAATCGATTTGGTATTTTTGTCGCCTCTTACGACAGGCGGGTATATTCCAAGCCCCCTAACCTGCTGGGGCGTTATTAAAATACGGCGGTGAAGAGTTTGTAAGGTGCATGCACCAGCTTCTTTGTAAAATATGGCCGGATGAGTACATGCGTGACAATTAGAATTTAAGTGTTCTTTGCCAAATTCACAAAAAGCGGGGTCCTGCAAACTTCGCTAACTACTGCGGAATCAGCCATATTAGTATCTTATATAAGGTCCTGTATACTGAATTGTATGAAAGTGCGAAAGTGCGGCTTCAGACCTGGTAAATCTACCATAGACCAGATTTCCAAAATGCGCCAAGTCTTGGAAAAAAACCCGTGTAAAGAGAATCGACACACATCACCTCTTCGTCGATTTTAAAGCCGCCTTCGACAGCACGAAAAGGAGCTGCCCAAATGCCGCTATGTCTGAACTTATACGACTGCACAAAATGACGTTGATGGTCCTTTGCCGGATGCAGATACGGTACGTTCCGTTGACAAGCACCATAAAGGTACTAGTCCGACCATCTCGGGAACGATTTGGTATGACCAGGTCCTGTATACTGAATTGTATGAAAGTGCGAAAGTGCGGCTTCAGACCTGGTAAATCTACCATAGACCAGATTTCCAAAATGCGCCAAGTCTTGGAAAAAAACCCGTGTAAAGAGAATCGACACACATCACCTCTTCGTCGATTTTAAAGCCGCCTTCGACAGCACGAAAAGGAGCTGCCCAAATGCCGCTATGTCTGAACTTATACGACTGTGCAAAATGACGCTGAGCAACACCATCAGCTAAGTCAGAATTGGGAAGGACCTCTCCCAGGCGTTCGGAACTGAACAAGGTTTCAGACAGGGTGACCCCTATCGTTTAAATTCTCTAATTTTATGCTGGAGGATATAATACTAGCTGCAAAACTTAACCGCTCTGAAACAATATTCTATAAAAGTGTGCTATTACTGGCATATATATATATATATATATATATATCATTGGCCTGAACACCCGCGCCGTTAGTTCTGCTTACTCCAAACTGGAAAAGGAATCGGTAAAGATGCGTTTGATGGTTGAATGAGGCCAAAACGAAATATCTGCTGTCATTGAGCATGCGCCCTGGCAGCCACGCTACTATTGGTAGCTATAACTTCGAAATAGAAAAAGACTTCATTTATTTGGGAAGCAGTATTAATACTAACAACAACATCAGCTCTGAAATCCAGCAAAAAATCACTCTTGCCAATAAATGGTACTTTGTACTATGTATGTAATTGAAAAGTTAAGTCCTCTGTCTGCAAATGAAAGTCATGCTCTACAAGTTACTTATCGTACCCGGTGCAGAAGTATGGACCATAAAAACATCAGATGAAGCGGCTCTGGGAGTGTTCGATAGAAAAGTTCTTCGAAAGATTTGTGGACCTCTACGCATTGGCCATGACTAGTTCCGATGGAGATTTAATGATGAGCTGTACGAGCTTTATAGAGACATAGTCCAATAACAACAATATAGTCCAGCGAGTTAAAACGCAGCAGCTAAGTTGGCTAGGTCATGTTATGCGAATGAACGACGACGGTGCGGCTAAGAAAGTGTTTCTATCGGAACCCGGCTATGGTAGTAGAGGAAGACGGCGGCCCCACTTCGCTGGAAGGACCAGGTGGAAAACGTTTTAAACTCCCTTGGTGTGACCAATTGGCGCCGGTTGGCATAGTGAAGAAGCGACTGGCGCGCTTTGTTGGACGGCCATAACCTTTTAAACGGTTAAGCCCCAATTAAGTAAGTAAGTAAATAAAAGACTTCGTTTATTTGCCAACCAGCATTTACACGAACAGCGACATCAGCTTTGAAATCCAGCGAAGAACCACTCTTGCTAATAAATTCCTCTCTCTGTAACAGAAATCGTGCTCTACAATGCGCTTTTCGTACTCGCCCTGCTATGTGGTGCAGAAGCATGGCCCATGACAACATCAGATGAGGTGGTTTTGGGTGTTTTGGAGAGAAAATTTCTTCGTAAAATTTACGAACATCTAACCGTTGGCTTTAGCGAATACCGAAGAAGATTTAATGGTTAGCTATACGGACCCTAAGCGGACATCAATACAATCCAACGAATTAAAACACAGCAGCTATGCTGGTTAGACTATGTTATGCAAATAAGAAATAATTCTTCGGATAAAAAAATATAATTGAATTGGAACCCGTCTATTAAAGCAGAGGAAAAGGGCGGCCTCCACTCCGCTGGAAGGACCAGCCGAAAAACGAAATGAGCTCCCTTGGTATGACTAATTGGCTTCAGTATATATGCCTACGTACATACATATTGTGACGAATATTAGCAACACTAAGGGATACTATCATCTCTAAGCCGATACTAAGCAGTGACTTGTATGCACGTAAAGAAATCAATCATTAAGTCCATACATATGTCCATACAAACAGCGGAGAGAAACGCACAAACACATGCATATATCTGAGATACTCCCAAAAGTAGGCAATCATCGGTGGAAGTATCACTCACATATACACGCGCATATGGCTATGCGAGAAGCTATAATCGTGCATCTGTAGTTTGTAGCTGATAAGTTTATAGCAGGTAAACAAGTAGTAAATTCTAGAAAAAGAAACGCCTAAAAGTATGCGAACGAGACATCAGAGAGTATAAAAGGA
Organism: Eurosta solidaginis; assembly: GCF_040869045.1. Taxonomy (NCBI): domain Eukaryota; kingdom Metazoa; phylum Arthropoda; class Insecta; order Diptera; family Tephritidae; genus Eurosta; species Eurosta solidaginis. Next base: position 292,549,035 of record NC_090319.1, read on the forward strand.
GTTAAAGCTGAGTAATCAGTTTCAGTTTGATTTAAGCAAGCTATTGGTTGTGAAGTATCAGTGTTAGTTTGAAGTACTTTAATAAATGCCATTTTGCATTATGGAATATTGGAGTTATTTATTCAACAGTTTAGCGATACGAACGTTAGTAGAAGGTTGCAAATAAGCGGAATTTCCTTAAATTCGTTACGATATCTATGTACGTAAACATTAACTTAAGCTACTTAAAAATTTCTTTATGTCATTTGTAGGCATTTGTTTTATACTTTTGCATCAAATTTGTATAATTTATGTTGGTACTCAAGTTCCTTGGATAAAATCAAAAAGAAAAATTGTCATTGCCACTGCCCCATTCCAATTAAAATTTTCTTCAAATTAAGCGAGAAATGTATATTTGCTTAAATGATTTGAGCTTTTTTTACTCGAATAAATGAACATGCGTCGGTATATATATATATATGTATGTATACTAGACTGGGTCGATTTATTAACCTATGTCACGCCATCGATTATTCGATAGGATTTAGGCTCAGGAAAAAAGCTCCACTACGCATACCCAAAAAACAAATTTTCGAACCTGCGAAAAAAATGCCGAAAGGGTCAATTTTTCGACCAAACCACTCCCCAAAACCCAAAAAATATATTTTTTTTTTCAAAAACTGTTGTAAAAACGTTGATGATAACAGTTGTTTGAAAAAAAAAATATCGACCCAGGTTAATGTATACTATACTATACTAGCTATACCCGGGGTACGTTGTAACGCCCGAGATCGAATGTTGCGTTATTTTTTCTGTTCTGTTTTTTGATAATTTAGTTTATTGTTCTGTAAATTGAAGTGAATTTTGTACGCATCTTTGGTGAAATTTTCGTTTAAAATATTTTATTAATGTATCTTATGGTAATGCATGTGGGTACATAATATTTTTGGTTTTTTCGGCCGGTGCAAAGATAAACAAATTATTGGCGTTCCAACTCTAGAGCAGGCAACATATAGCTGGCCATGGGAAAAGCACGGACTCTCTAAATTTAATCCTGCAACAGTAAGCGATTGTCTTTGTGCTTTGTTCATTGTAATTGCAAAAGCAAGGCGTACAGGAAACTGTAAGCGCTTAAAATTGAATGGCAAATGTAGGAATCATTGGGATCCGTGGTATGAGCACATCTTCACCTTTTGCTGATGATTGTTGCTTCGATTACATTCGGCATTAATTTCTAAACGCAAAGTCTGGTTCCATTGCACAATTTTGGCGGGTCTAAATTCCGAAGAAGCATGATTGTTGAGCCAATTTTTAAAGTTAATATATGCGCAGGCATTCCTTTTGGTTCTAAAGAGTTTAGAAATTCAATTGGATAATTCACAATAAAGTTGATCTTCATCTGTAACTGTGTCACTTCACCAGGAATTTGGTTTTGATTACGATCATTGATTTTGTTAACATGATCCTTTTTGAGAGCTAAGATTGCTCGTTCGCATAGGCAAAAAAACTTTAAATTTAAAATTCTTAATTCTGAAATATGAAAAACCTTCGTCTTGATCGAAGCAACCTATAGCCAAAAGTTGGTGATGATAGAAGTGTTGGAAATACGTTTCGATAGGGAACACACACACAGAATTGGATTTTTATAGAAGATGTATATAGACTGAGGCTAACAATTTTTTTTAATGACGGCGGATTACTAACCGTCTAAAAGGAATAACAGCCAAACTCAACAATGCAGTCAAACTTTAGGTGTTAAAACAACCAAAGATTTTACGGCAGCCATATTTCTGAAAATCCCATTTGTAGGGACGGTGCCACGACCCTTTTTTCCCAATTCCACATTTTAATTGAGGTGTTAGGACTTAACGTCATATAGGTCCTTACCAATTTTCATTATTCTACCATTACTACATCCAGAGATATGCAGTATGATATATTCCATTTGTATGGGAGGTGCCACGCCCCCTTTTTCCCAATTCCACATTTTGTTGGTGGTGTTAGGTATTGACTTCATATAACTCCTTACTGAATTTCAATGTTCAGAGTTATGCAGTACCAAAGATATCATTTGTATGGGAGGTGCCACGCCCCTTTTATATATCGAAATTATTTTTAGCCTAAAACCTTCGTGTTGATAGAAGGAACCTATAGCCAAAATTTGGCGATGATTGAAGTGTGAGAAATACGTTTCCATAGCGATCACACACAGAATTTGATTTTTATATATATAGATAAGTATATACTAATAGATTAATTACTCATTCACACACATTGGGCTTACCCAAATTGAATGCAATTGCCGAACATTGAATTTCAGGCAAATAAAAGTTTTGAAGTCTCGAAAAATATATTTTAATTTTTTTGTATCCTTGGAGGCGAAATTCTTTTCTTTGTAACTTGACAACTGGGTATCTCATGTTTAAAATTTATATCAGGGGCCGAACCTGTTATTCCTTTTATAATATAATTCCTTGCAAAACTATTAATTTTGGACTTTTAATATATTTGGATCAAGATAAAAATTATTTTCGGATTTTTATTATTTTAATTCGTATAAGCCGTTTCTTTGTTTTCAAGCCGGACTTTTATTTTGGCCTTAAAAAATAAAAGTCCGGATTTAACTTTTATTTCCAGACTTTTATTTTTAAAAGTCCGAGTTTAATTAGTTCTATCGGACTCAAAAAATAAAAATATGGAAAAAGTTTGAAAAATAAAAAGGATGCATGATCTGACATGATATTGCTATAAGGATACTTGGGAACTCAAACATTTTCACCTAGGACAATTTTTTGACCAGGACTTTTTCGACTCCGAAAAAAAAATTTGTATTTTCCGTCCCCGATTTATATGTCTTAATTTTGGTGTTGAAAAGTTCTTTAAGTCTTTCTTATGTCCCTTAAATCTCTGTAAGTCGCGGAGCATACTTTAGGGGGCTGCAATTGGTTTAGCAATCAAAGCTATATGAAAACGGCTTAAGAGCTCAGAACCACGTTAGAAGCAAATATAGAGCTTCTCGATAACAAAATAATGGCATTTCAATTTTGAAAATCGGCATCCTCGAAAGGTATATACGATCGTATCAACCGCAATGACATAAAAGCTTTCCTTGGAATGACTTTAGGCTGATCAACCGTGCTTGAAACATAATCATTATCAGAACCAGATTTAAACATAATAAAAAAATCCATCACGCTATAGCTATATTAGGAGGGCATATCTCCGACAATTTAGATGTGGGTCTAAAAAACAAATGTCCTCGATAACAAGTTGGTAACACTCCAATAAGAAATTTAAAACTCATCGATATCAAATTGATAACTTTTTAATAAAAAAATCGATGACATGCTGTTAACAATTCGATAAGTTTGTGATATTATTTCGATAAAGTTTAAATAAATAACCGATGCCTTTCACTAGTAAATCGATTACCTTTTTCATACACATATCGTTAACTTTTTGATAACTTTTGCAGAAAATTCGATAGCTTTTCGATAAATATCGAAAATAAGTCGATGCATTTTCTATAGCAAACGATAAAATAACCTTGTTATCGATAGCATCTGTATAACAGTTTGATAATAGAACTATAACAAATTGACAAATCTTCCTAAATACCTCGATAACAAAAGGAGAGCTCTTGTTGTCTGAAGTTAGGTTAGGTTAGGCGGTAGCTGCCCTGATAGGGGAAGCTCACTTCGACAGCACAAGCTCACTTCGTTGTCATACCAAATAAAATAACGGTGGCGGAGCTATAGCTTCTTAGAGAAGCTTTGCGTAGCAATGAGATAGTTTATAATGGGACCGATCTCCTCCGAAGATCCAAGTGCGTCGCGAACAAAATACTTTCGCCTAGTTCTGGCAAAATCTGGGCAATGAAGCATAAAGTGACTCGGTGATTCCACATCATCCAGTATATTGAGACGTACCTCATGGACTCGCATTGGACAGTGCCCTCTCAAACCCACAACGACTATTGATACATGAGCCTTAGTGAACCCAATAATTTCGGCATACCTCCTGCCAACCACTTGCGACCAGTGGGGTCTTGCTACCCTGCAAGAGGTGGTCTCCGTCCAAAGCTTGCTGAGCTGACTCGACGCCCATCCATGCAAGAACAGACTACATGTGGCCAACGGAATCCCAAAATCCTTACATCACATCTTCATCTGGTTCAATTGTACCGATTCAGGCTAAGATATACGCTTGACAGTTGCCCGGGATATCACTATGGCCGGGAATCTAGATGATAGTTCGATACAGTCGCAAGCGAGATCAGGCACTCCCAGATCACCCTCGATCGCACTACAGTTGAACTTACATTTTTGTCTTACCTTGCCTCAATTTTCTATCTCATTTCGCTCGTATCAACTCTAGCACGTGTTAAACCACAGTGTAGCTGTGTAGTGACTAAGCTTATGCTTACATTCTGTATTCCACCATATAGCATACCGCTTACGCTTACACTTACTTCGCGCTTGCATTTTAGTTTCCCTCATACCGTGAGCAAAGATGTTTGCACATCAAAAGTTAAGAAAGGATATACTCGCTTTGTCAAAACCAAAGTTTAAGTCGAAGGATTCATTGCAAACCTGCTCTTGTTCTTTTTATAAAACTTCAGATATATTTTGAGCGACTGCTGGCTGCTTTCATCGCTCGTACACGCACAGCTTGCTGTTCAACTTAATTCAATAAAAGCCATTAATTTTTTACTGAACGTTATCCATCAAAATGAACAAACATTTTAACTTATCTATATATTTATATGTAACAAAAAAGTTACAACGCGGTAAAAGCAGCTAAACAGGATGTTGTCGCCAGGCATGTACACGTTTGTGTGTGTGTGTGGGTGCTTTCGCCAGTTTGTTCAACTTTGTTATGTAAATATACAGCATACAGCCTTCATAAAATAATGAGAAATGAGAAGAAGAAGAAAAATCGTGTTACAAAAAAAAAATGTTACCAGGAAATTACAGAGTTAAGCAGCAACAAGAAAATTCAATTGTTTAAGCATTTAGCTGTATGCATAATTTATTAAAATTGCACACCTGCCGCACGTGTCAGGATCAGCCAAACGACAAAGTAACCACAATATTTTGCAGGAAACGCTAAAATGATACACACAAAAAAAGTAGATACTTGCACCTCACACTTCAGCAAACACAGAGCGTTAACATGAAGTGATGCTTCTTTTGCTTTTGATGTCAGCGCGAGGGCGAGTTAGCGTGTGTGTGTGTGTGTGTGGCTATGTTGTCAACATTAAAAAATTACAAAATTGATATGCAGCAACCAGGACCAAGCAACGCATGACAGATAGACGGAACGCGAAAGGACAACAAATTTAAGCGTGCGAGGCAAGGCGGAAATGAAGAGTCAGTAATATGAAGAGTATGAGTAGTTGTTATGTAAGAGTTGCATTTGCTTACTTATTTTACAGCCGGATATCTAATGGGAAGCAATTATGTTCGTGTCATCTTACCTTTTAATATGGCATCATGTTGTCATTGCTGGTCTGTATTTGTTGAAAGTTTTCTCTTTTACATCCTACTTTTTTAGTATAAATTGAATTGTCACTAAGTCCACTTGTTGTGACTTATATACTTAATATTTACAGTGCTGCGAATAAATATAAACTCAAATATACTTTTTCATATATTTTTACTTCCTTTATATTAGGTCGGTTGAATGTTTGACAGCTTTTCAGAGAAATCTTGCAATCGATTTTTAAGTAACTTCTCATTGAGCTACAAATGTGAAACTTTACACATAGATTAGAACACCTGACAGTGCAACAAAAGGAAAAAATCTGTTAGGTGGCGCACGGATCGAAAAAATTAGATAATAATTTGGAAATTTGAAAGCGGATTTCAAGGAACTTTTCGATAAGCTATAGGCTAAAAATTTAGAGCTTAATTCACAGGTCGATGACTGCGGATGACACAATACAAAAAGTTTCGCCAGGGGGCGCACGGACTGAGATATTTAGAAATATCAAACGGAACGGACGGAATTTTGGGATTGACTTTTATGTAAGTTCTCATTGAGCTAAAAACATAAAACTTAACAGGTAAGTTAAGACACCGAGAAAATGTAAGAAAAGGAGAAAATAAAAATAAAATAAAAAAATTTTAAGCACTTCCTTTATATAAATGGACAAAAATCAGCGAAAGATGTCTCCTTATATAAAGACATATTCTTGCTAAACTTTGATTTTAAAATTTTGGCATAGAAATTGCAAAAAATGTTATGAGAAGTAAAAATATAAAGGTAGAGCGCAATTGATTTACTAATAATATCTTCTTTCCTACCAACTTTCCAATCCAAGTAATGTGTGCTCCACTTTTATACTTTTACTTCTCATAAATATTTTTGCAATTTCTATGTCAAAATTTAAAAATCAAAGTTTATCAAGAATTTGCCTTTATATAGAGAGACATTTTTCACTGATTTTTGTACATTTATATAAAGGAAGGCTTAAAATTTTTTTGTTTTATTTTTATTTTATTAAGAAAATGAATGGAGCTATACCTTCGTACATGTACATATTAAACATAACATATTAAATACTTTTAAATATTTTCGTTGAAACTAAACAGAATCCGCTTATTCGTACAAAAACTTGAGAATAATTATAAACTTACTAACTTATTTTTGCCTAATATTTTGTGGACCGACTCTGGTTTTTGAGGACATCCACTAATCGGCGGGGAACACTTTGAACAAATTTATTTAGAGTACCACCAAGAACCTCCCTCCACCAGCTTGTAATTCTGCCCTTGAGTTCAGACAGTGTCTCGATTGAAAGTCTTTACTGATCGAAAACCTTTCTTGACAGGATTCACCCAAAAGTTTTCTATAGGGTTTAAATCTGAGCTTAAAGCTGGCCATGCTAAAACCAGTACACCCAATCTCTCAAACCACTTCTTTGTTGTTTTTGCTGTGTGAATGGGCGCATTATCTTGCTGGAAAATGAATATTTCATCTTCTGATAACATTATGAAAGGAAGGAGGTATTCAAATAATGTCAGTTGGTATGATAGCGCATTCATCCTGCCAGAAACAAATGCTATTTCGGACTTAAGTTCACTTTTAAAAGCTGCCTAGACGACGACAGATCCTCCTCCCTGTGTATGTTTAGACATTGTTCGAAGGTCGTTGCGTAAATCATGCCAGTAGTAGCAATATCCATCTGAACCATACAAGTTGAACTTTTTTTCATCACTGCATATAACGTGAGACCAGATTGTTCCATGTTGTACGTGCTCTTCTGCAAATTTAAGCCTTGCCTCAATGTGCATTGGTCTTAAAGCCGGTTTTGAAATGCATTTACTGTATTGCAGATTTTCTGAAAACGCTGCCCATTTTCTCAAGATACTAGGATGACAGTTTAGATTCAGTCAGCTTACAATTTTGGATGACGATGCTCCAGTGGCCGAAGTTTCCCGAAGGTCTGCCCGTTTTGTGGTGGAAGAACTGTTTTTAGGACGGCCTAAGAGTTTTTTCTTGGCAAAGTTTTCACGGCCAAGCTTCAAAAAGTTTTCAACAACACCTTGTGTCCTATTTACTCGAAAGCGATTTGTCTTTGTGTTTTTCCGCATTTTCGTAAGTCTAATATTCTTTGTATTTCAATTTCACTCAATTGTTTTCCACGTTTCGATAAACGCACTAATAAGAGAACTGCAAGACTGGGTTGTCACTTAATTCGAAAAGAGCAATGGTAATATCACCATTCAGTGAAAAATCTCACTAAAACAAAATTTACAGTTACAAAGTTCAATTACGTCTAGAGTTTGTAATTATTCTCAGCAGAAATCTGTTCTCACTCCTCCTTTCCATTAAAATAATGGACAATTTCTACTGGGTAAAGGCATCCAGTGAGGTAATTTTATAAGCTTTTATTTAGTTTCACTTTTGTTGTCTGTAATGGAATCTTGCAAGTTAAATTTGATACACTTCCCGGTGTCCGAATGAGCTGAAATTTTGCACACATGTATAACTCCGATGAAAATGCAATATTACTTTGTTAGAATTCGATAAATTAATCGATAACACAGTTATCGGTAAAGATTTGTATTTACTTTGGCATAACAGCCTAAGTCCCATACAAACCCGCCGGTACCTATCCGTGGATTGTGATATTTGGACGTGGTGAATCTCAACGCTTGTGAAAAGCGGAGACACAACCCTCTGTTGTATTTCTGTATATAACCAACATAGCTGAAATTTTAAGGCTGTTTAACTCTGTAATCTTTTCTGTAATTTATTTTGCTTTTGGAAAAATTACCTATTTGAAAAAAGCTGGCTGAAAAATATTGGCATAACAGCTTAAGTTAAATCAAGGATGGAAAAACTTGGAAAATTTGAGCAGATGTGGCAATTTTGCGTGTCCGTTGAACGAAATATTGACAATCTATTGATCATCGCTAGGAAATTAGCGACATTCCATCAACTTAGCAGCACTTTAGCAATACTACTGTTATTATTTGGCCGCTCAAACACACCCATATTAATTTGCATTAAATTAAAAATATACAACTCAAAAATGACTCCGGTTGTTATGTCCGCAGCATTTATTTGGTGCAAATACAACATAATAATTTACACGGCCAAAGCCATAATAATTTGCACGGGTCATCAATTCTTTCTCTGATTCAAAAGCTGAACTACCAGCGCTACCGCCATCAGCTCAGCGTCATCATTGTCAGTAGCGCCAATAACACCAAACTCGTGCCTGACACACAAAATTCGTTTCACTCAATAGTGCAAGTGAAATTTACTACGCACTCACTACTAAGTAGCGTCATAAATTCGATTGGAGTCATTTCGTCAATGAGCTACCATTGAGCTGGCACCGCATAGGCGCTGGCGCCGTGCAATTTACATCACTAAAATTGCACGAATGTCCAGGCTCATGACTTTGTTAATCCAGATGGTGAAAACTAAGACTCAAAGGAATGCAACCTTGCAAACAACAGCCGTCATTTTCAAAGTGTAAAAATTCTGTGGATACAACGAACGCTAACGCCGTTAGGCTGTTATCGGTAAATGTTGCATACTTTTCTGCGCACTTGATTTTGTTTTACAGATTATTGGCGATGGAATTTTAGCTAAGCGGAAGTAGGAATTTTATTTTAAAACAGATTTAACCCACAGATGAGAGATCTGCAATAAGTAGTTGTAAACAGAACGCGGCATAGGCAAAGTTAAGTTATTTAACACTGTTTGACACAATTTTATATGTGCTCTCTGTCAAAAATGCTTCAACTAACTTAGTCACATTTTATTTCGATTATGAATATGCCCCAATATATTCGGATTATGATATAATAAAATTAAAGAAAAAAATAAAATTAAAGAAAAAAAACCTTTTTTAAAAATAAGCTTTTATTATTGGTTAATAAAATTAACTAAAAAGTAAACAATAAATTGACTCTAAAGAAATATAACACTTTATAAGTTCATTGTAAGCTTTAACGATAATTAGGCTTTTTCGTCTGCGACAAAAGAATTCTATATTGTACATAATTATATATTTTTAACATTAAAACTTTACACCTAAATTATTAAACCTTACAGTATATCACAGTCCTACTTGTTCTAATAAAAGCGTGTTACATTGCGATAGCAAGAAAAGGAGATCCTAAATGTTTTTAATTATACCATCAAAATTCAACACGTTTTTTATTAGAACAATTAGAACTGTGATATAAACTGTACGGTTTAATAATTTAGGTGTAAAGTTTTAATGTTAAAAATATATAATTATGTACAATATAGAATTCTTTTGTCGCAGACGAAAAAGCCTAATTATCGTTAAAGCTTACAATGAACTTATAAAGTGTTATATTTCTTTAGAGTCAATTTATTGTTTACTTTTTAGTTAATTTTATTAACCAATAATAAAAGCTTATTTTTAAAAAAGTTTTTTTTTCTTTAATTTTATTTCTCAATAACGTAATACTATTTATACACCGTAGCTTACATAAAAATGTTAACATCTCCAAATAGTAGAAGTAAATAATATATCGTTAGCTTAATTTGAAAATATGCTCAGGCACTTTTTACGAATTTTACAGGAGACTGAATAATTTTTGAAATAACCTTTTTTTCAAAACTGTGAATGAGGATACCTTAGTTGCAATACTTTGAGTGCAGAAGCTTTGAAAAAGATAAATAAAAATCAGGTATGCTAACCCAGCAGCTATTTCTTGACTTAGCACAATTTCCTCACTCAGAACAAATTTTTTTCCTGACTTAGCACTTTTTACTCAACATGTTTCCCCATCACTCTCCCCTTTAATGATTGAAATATAACACTAAAACTATATATTTCACAAAAAATACTGTTTATTTGCCAAACTATTTCTAACTATTGGCGGCCACCGTAGTGTGATGGTAGCGTGCTCCGCCTACCACTCCGAATGCCCTGGGTTCACACCCCGGGCAAAGGAACACCAAAATTTTAGAAATAAGGTTTTTCAATTAGAAGAAAATTTTTCTAAGCGGGGTTGCCCCTCGGCAGTATTTGGCAAGCACTCCGAGTGTATTTCTGCCATGAAAAACTCTCAGTGAAAACTCATCTGCCTCGTAGATGCCGTTCGGAGTCGGCATAAAACAAGTAGGTCCCGTTCCGCCAATTTGTAGGAAAAATCAAGAGGAGCACGACGCAAATTGGAATAGAACTCGGCCTAAAATCTCTTCGGAGGTTATCGCGCCTTACATTTATTTATTTATTTTATTTCTAACGGTTCTGATCTGGACCCTTTTGCCGGATGGTGCGCAGACAACAACTTATTTTTAGATTCAAACAAATGCTGTGTTATGTCTTATTCCAAAAAGACAACTTTACATACAACTTTATCTACAAATTAAACGCTAAATCTCTTAATCGTTGTGAAGAGAGTAAAGACTTGAGTGTAATTTTTGACCCCAAACTCTCTTTTTCTAGTCACATTGATTTCGTTGTTTCAAAATTGGTGGCAATGGTTGGGTTCAGTAGACGTACCACCAGTGACTTTAGGGACCCTACGACGTTTAAGGCACTTTATATATCCTTGGTCAGAAGTGGAGTTGAATATTGCTCAATAATATGGAATCCTTTCTATGAATCTAACTCCTATAAAATTGAGAAAGTTCCAAAAAATTTTACAAAATTGCTTTACGTATGCTTCACTGGCCAGACGGCCTCCCATCATATACCACCAGTCACAAATTGCTTGGTCTTCAGGCTTTGCATGACAGAAGAACTTTTATCTCACTCATGCTTGCCTATAATGTAATAAACTTTAGCACGAATCGCTCTGATTTATCTACTTTGTTCATTTCATATATTCCACTGCGTTATCTTCGGCATAATAGATTACACAAGTATACACGGTTTTGGATCTAGGCAACTAAAAGTAATTTTTAAGACAATTTATGACGCTGAATCCGATTCTTCATTCCGTTTTTTAACAAATCAGAAATGAAGATTGGTGGAACTTTGCCTTTTGTATTGTTTAGTATCTGTTTCGCGTATTAGTGTCCAACAGTAGTCGCTCATCATGCCTTCATCCCAAAATCCTTGGTATCGTTTTTCAATGTTGGCTAGATCTTGATGTAGCCGCTCTCCTTGTTCGTCACTGGTATCACCTAAGTCTTCGGGAAAATAATCAAGATGGAAATGCAGAAAATGCATCTTTATAGACATTCTAACTTATGTTGTCTTCTTTTTAAAGAACGGTGGAAGTGCCTGATTTTTGTTTCTGTATACAATAACTTGTGTTCAAGAGTCTAGATATTTCCATTGCTGCAACCGTGATGCTAGCAACTCTGCTTTTTGTTTGACAAATTCAAATCGAGAATCAAATCGCTTAGTTCATCTTGCGAAATTAAATGTGTCGCTTCCATGACAAAGTCGCTTTCACTACTCGGGGGTGATAGAGTTAAAGTTTCCAGGACGTTTCCACTTATACTTGGACAAACTGGCAATGAATCATTAGCATTACGTTTAACTGGCTTGGATACTGATGATACATCAGGAAATTTATATTTTTTTTAATTTTTTTGCATTTATACCCGTAACTTTCATCAAACAAAAGTAGCAATCATCTACATGGTTTTTAGGGACTCTCCAGAGCGCTGGAATTGAAAAGGAAAAGTACTCACGTTGTACTAATGGCCACTTATACAGCTTTGTTTTGCATGCGTTACAAATAAATTTCGGTATCGATGACTTATGAGTGTCTGCTACTCTGAAACCAAAGTAGTGCAGATACGCATCTTTGATCGCATTTGTTATTATTTTGCCAATTTTTTTAATCATATAACAACCAAAAACGTAACAAAAACACTTTGAATCAACTTTGCAACACTGTCTGTGCATTTTTATTTGCTCTAATCGCTTATATTATTTTACAGTTACAGTTGAAATGACTTATCAAGTGGTGTCACTATTTAAAAGCTGCTATAACAGCACAATGGTGCTATCATGCGAGAACTCGGAAACTAGAATCAATCTTAAAAAACTGAATGCAGATTCGAATTCAGCATATCAAATATAGTTAAGAATCGTTCTTATCTGCTCAGATCCAAAAGTTGACATGAATTTGTAAACTTGTGTTATTTATCGAAATAACTCATAAACGAATTGTGCTATGAATGAACCTACAACTAGGACTATACATCTAGCAAATCGATTCAGTAGTATTATTAATTTTAATAACAGCTTATATAAGTTTAAGCTTGAATTGGTTTCTATTTTTCACTAGTCTGTAAGAAAGCATGCGGTTATCGATAGATTATAGTCGGCGCAAAGCATTTATCATACACCAAAGGCATGTCTCAATTGGGGAAATCCAATTTCAAGGGGTTGTATTTGCAACCCTCTCAAGGGGTTTCCAGCACAATATATAGCTTCTCCAACCCAATTGTCAACTCACCTAACCGTAGCGAATCCTGTTTCATTGACAGCCGAGGCTCTGGCGACCCCAAGTTCCTCATGGAACTAGGGGGTGGGGAGGACGGGATGGCCTAGAAGGTTTAATGTGAGCATATAAATCATTCCCGAGATGGTCGAGCTAGTAGTACCTTAATAGTGCTTTGTTACCGGAACGTCCCGGATCTATATCCGGCAAAGGGCCATCAACATCGGTAACACTCCCCAAAGCCTTCGGGGAGTGCCTTTATTGTTAATACAAAAACAACAACAACAAAGCATGTACTTTTAGACTGAATGAATTAAATAAATAAATAAAATGCGCGCACAAGAAATTACTAGTAATTCAGATTGATATTATTGACAGGTTGACTTAGCACATTTTTTTTAACAGCTGACGACTTAGCACATTTACACATCATTGCCCGCCCACAGCACGTACAAATCAAGAATTTAAATATTTTTTTTTTTTTTTTTTGTGATCGATGTATTTTGAATTCAGTTTTAAAACTGTATTAAAATACAATTTTTCAAAGTGACTTAGAACATTTTCACATTAAGCTAACGATATTTGAGTTTATATTTATTCGCAGCACTGCATTTATCGGAAACAAACGGAGCCATCCTTTCTAGTTGACATTTGACTGTACATTGAATTGCTGCTACTCTTACTTTGAAGCTAATCATAAATCCGTTTAAGCATAAGTATATATAGAAAAAATTATTTGGAACTCAATGAACCTTGATTAGTTTTCGGTTGCTGTAGTCTTTAAAGCTAAGTGCAAACTTAGTCTATGTACGATCCTCATGGAACGGCCAGGTCAACGTAACTTAACTCTCAATTACTGTTTCGCGTCTTCTAAAAGGGTTCGCTCACACTGAAGGGCTTTTCAAAATTTCGAACACGGTCTTTAGTTAAGGTTTTTAATTTTAGTGGTGCCAAATTGGTGTAGTTGAATTGATGACAGTGAGTCCCAATCGCCACTTCTGTGTCCTCTTTTGTACACTTTGGTCGACGTGAGAAAACTATAATCGGGCGAATACATTTTCTTCTTCGGCTTACGAACTTACACAGTGGCGACAACAAAACAGAGCTGGAGACGTAGATATGATGCTGAATTTATGGTGGAAAAGAGGCTTTCATTAACTGTAGTTTAAAATTGGTAAAAATCGTTCCATTACAATGCGCATCAAGAATTGGTTCGTAAATAAAACGGTTATCAGCGCTCACGCACCTACAGAGGATAATGCCAGTACGGTCAAAGCTATTCTTCTCCATTTCGTTCCTACAGCTTAGACAGAATTCATTCCTTGGTTCTCATGCCTTCGCCTTGTCCGCCCATCCGACACTGAATGAGTCCAAGGAAGGATTATTAAGCTTAATTATGAACATATTTCTGTTCATGAGTGTCCAGGTTTATCGACACCTCACATATGTGTTTCAGTATCCATCTGGTAATAGCTTTATCTGTGAAAACAGACACCAGTCAGTATGTGCTTAACACGGTCTTTTCAGCAGTACAGTTTACAGGTTCATCACTTTGATAGTTTTGATCAGTGTTTGACGTGCAACCTCCGTTGTGGCTGTTAGTTCGGCATGAAAGACACTACGGTGTCTCGGCACGCGTCTTCTTTTTAATTTATCCACGACATGTTTTTTCCAGTTTAGTTTATGGCTCAAGCTAACGCTGAGGTATTTAATTTCCGTTGAAAGTTTAGCCTCACTTCACTAAAATATTACTTTTTGTAACGCCATTTTTGATATGACATTATGTTGGAGTCTTTTTTTTTTTTTCAAAACGTTCCCATGCCAGCCGAGCGGTGTGGAAGCCCTCTACATTTGGGTATGAAGTGAGGAAACGCAGCGGGCTAGCGGCTTAGGCCCAGACCAAATTTGGCGCATAAGCCAACTTTTTTGCCAGTCCTGGCGTTAAAATCGTCAACGACTTTGATATTATGACAGGAGCAGTCTCCTCCGATGAAGCGATGGTCGTGCTTTGTTAGAGGAAACCCCCGTTTGAACATTAAAGTGCTTATTAAGGTAGTCCAAGTAACAGCATCTTCAGAAGGATGCATGGAAACACATCGGGAGATTTATTCTGTGATAGCCACGCCTAAAGTATTTCCCAAGAAGCGTCGCTTACCACGAAGAAGAAATGGCTGGAACGATGTGATTTAATTTCAACACAACCGTCTTGATGATTAAATGAAACACTTTTAGTTAATTAACTAACGAGCACATATTTTTAGATAAGAAGTTTCACCTTTGTTTCACTCTTTCCTAAAATCATTAAAGACGCCGAAGAATTTCGTATAATGTTTTTTTGTCGTAATAAGAGGATTTTGTACCAATTAAAATAAAATCAAAAGTTCAAACCAATTAATCTTGAGGTTTGCTGTTTTCTAGTTTAATTCCAACATATCCAGAAATGTTGCAAACGGTACTTAGTGTGCGACATTACGAACCACTAATGCAAGAGCTCAAAATATTTACCTCCCGCCAATTACTTTTTTTTTCTGGAAGCAGGAAAATACCTGTCACTCTTTTACAAATACGCCATATAGATAAATTTATCCCTGAAACCCGAGTTTTTGGAATTTCTTAAAAAAATGTCTACCAAAGTAAAACTAACAACAATAGCAGCAACATGAACAAGGCAATAAAAACAACACCAACTCAATGGCTTGTGATGATGACGAGCGGCAACAGCTTTTAATAAGAAAGTGACAAAACATCAACCAACCATGCAAAAAAAAAACAACAAAGAACATAAACAGAAAATAGAAAAGAAATTACAGCTCATTAGAAAATTAAAATGCAAATAAAACATGAGTAAGAAAGAGACCTGAAACATGTTTAATAAAAAACAAGTAAGGGAGGCTAAGTTCGGGTGTAACCGAACATTACATACTCAGCTGAGAGCTTTGGAGACAAAATAAGGGGAAATCGCCATTTAGCAAAATTAACCTAGGGTAACCCTGGAATGTGTTTGTATGACATGTGTATCAAATGAAAGGTGTTAATGATTATTTATAACGTAGTGGGCCTTAGTTCTATAGGTGGACGTCTTTTCGAGATATCGCAATAAGGGTGGACCAGGGGTGGCTCTAGAATGTGTTTGTACGATATGGGTATCAAATTAAAAGTATTAATGAGGGTTTTAAAAGGGAGTAGCCATTAGTTTTATATGTGAAGGCGTTTTCGAGATATCGACCAAAATGTGGACCAGGGTGACCCAGAACATCTTCTGTCGGGTACCGCTAATTTATTTATATATGTCATACCACGAACAGTATTCCTGCCAAGATTCTAAGGGCTTTTGATTTCGCCCTGCAGAACTTTTTTATTTTCTTCTACTTAATATGGTAGGTGTCACACCCATTTTACAAATTTTTTTCTAAAGTTATATTTTGCGTCAATAAACTAATCCAATTACCATGTTTCATCTCTTTTTTCATATTTGGTACAGAATTATGGCATTTTTTTCATTTTTCGTAATTTTCGATATCGGAAAAGTGGGCGTGGTCATAGTCGGATTTCGGCCATATTTTATACCAATATAAAGTGAGTTCAGATAAGTACGTGAACTAGGTTTAGTTAAGATATATCGATTTTTGCTCAAGTTATCGTGTTAACGGTCGAGCGGATAGACAGACGGTCGACTGTGTATAAAAACTGGGCGTGGCTTCAACCGATTTCGCCCTTTTTCACAGAAAACAGTTATCGTCCTAGAATCTAAGCCTCTACCAAATTTCGCAAGGATCGGTAAATTTTTGTTCGACTTACGGCGTTAAAAGTATTCTAGGCGAATTAAATGAAAAAGGGCGGAGTTACGCCCATTTTGAAATTTTCTTTTATTTTTGTATTTTGTTGCACCATATCATTACTGGAGTTGAATGTTGACATAATTTACTTATATACTGTAATGATTTTAAATTTTTTGTTAAAATTTGGCTTTAAAAAAAAATTTTTTTTAAAAGTGGGCGTGTTCGTCATCCGATTTCACTAATTTTTATTTAGCACACATATAGTAATAGGAGTAACATGCCTACCAAATTTCATCATGATATCTTCAACGACTGCGAAATTACAGCTTGCAAAGCTGTTAAATTACCTTCTTTTAAAAGTGGACGATGCCACGCCCATTGTCCAAAATGTTTCTAATTTTCTATTTTGCGTCATAAGGTCAACGCACCTACCAAGTTTCATCGCTTTATCCGTCTTTGGTAATGAATTATCGCACTTTTTCGGTTTTTCGAAATTTTCGATATCGAAAAAGTGGGCGTGGTTGTAGTCCGATTTCGTTCAATTTAAATAGCAATCTCAGATGGGCGCCCAGGAACCTACATACCAAATTTCATCAAGATACCTCAAAATTTACTCCAGTTATCGTGTTAACGGGCAGACGGACGGACGGACATGGCTAAATGAATTTGTTTTTTCACCCAGATCATTTTGATATATAGAAGTCTATATCTATCTCGATTAGTTTATGCCGTTACGGATTACCGTTATGCGAACAAAGTTAATATGCTTTGTGAGCTCTGCTCAGCTGAGTATAAAAAAGCCATAAAGATTGATTAAAATGTCATATGTGTAAGGGACACGTCGAAGTATTCATATAAAGGTGGCATCATACAATAGCAGCAAAGCCAATTGAGCTGAGATGAGTGTTGTCTGGAGTATGGGAAGCGAGCAACTCCACGACACTTGAGCACGGCACATCAAGTGTGGCATTGCACCCACTCAAGTACCCATACTCCCCCAACATTCTCAACATTGCAAATATATTCTGTGTGTATGTGTGTGTGATTGTTAATGTTTAAGTGTTGCTTGTTTGTCATTGTTTGTTTGTTTTGTTGTAGATTTTACAAATCTCCTGAGTGTGAGCGGACTTTGTGCGGCAGCAAGCAAGGATAATGCCGTTGATGCGCGCTTGTTGCTAACGTAGTACAAGGTAAACGAAATATGTATCTCTTCTATCAAGCATACAGCCACTCAGGCAGTGTAACAACAGAAGCAGAGGCAGCAGCTTGGTACCGTAACGTTTAAATAGCAATAAATCTCGCATAAAACGCTACCAAGTCAAGCAATTTTTTCATTTATTTGCATTATTTTTTATACCCAAATGTGATGTACATTTTTAGCGGAGAATTTGAAAGAAGATTTCGAGCCTGGTTGGTCAACAACTTATGTTGTGATGTTTATAGCATAATTTAGTTATGTACGGAACACTTATCCTCCTCTTAGCGGAAATGATTTCATCTACTTTCTCGATGACATAAGATAATGCAAAGTTTTCTAAATCCACTTTTTATTTTTGGCTTTATGTCACATTGGCAATAGTTCCCTATGTATATTGGAATGGTCCTCCGTCATTTCCTGTCAAATTTGGTTTGGAGACATACCAGTTTTGCCGTTGTGCCATTTTTCGTGCTCGGAAAAACAGCAAAACGATATTTTCCATGAATCGCGTTTTGCAGATAAAACCTGGACTTATACTAGCAGACACGGCAGACGTTGTTCTGCCCTAACTTTGCCTACATTTGCATAACTGTTAAGAAGTTTTTACTTCTTGCTCTCCTTACCTCTCTCTCCCCTTTTCCTTATCCTTTTATTCACTCCTTTCCTTTCTATGCGTCCCTTTTTTCCTATCCCATCCCTATCTCTCCATCATCGTCTTACTTTACGTCTTTTTGAGCCCCTTTCTCCTCCCTCTTTTCTCCTCTCTCTAGTTGTTCTTATTCTTCTCTATCCTTTATTCCCAGCCTTTGTCCTAGTTTCGGTACCAGTCGCAACTAGTCGCTGGTAGATTTTCTGGAAAGAAACTTTCGTTTATACTAATCAAGAGAAAGGGCTACCTACATATGTACCTCGAACCATGAATAGAAATTTTTTTCGAATAGATCGGCTGGTCCCTGGTCCACTTCCCGGAAAAAAGTTTCTTTAGCACTAAGCAAAGGGTTACCTATATACCAAATTTCAGACAAATCGAACTGTGAATAGAATTTGTTCGAATAGATCGGTTCCTGGTTCATTTCAAAGAAACCCCATAGAAACATCCTCCGAGTTGCTGTGAAGCTATCCTGCAAGTTTGTATATACTCGGGGGAGTGGTCTTGGAGTTCATAAGCTGCATATAAACACACATGCATTCTTTATATAGATACAAATATGTAACCAAAACCGAGTTTCAAATTGCGGATGAAAGAGAACACTGGTGAAAATTGCCAGAAACGACTTTCTTAAGTTTCTTGGTCTTAGTAAATGATAACCGGCTTCGAAAAAAGATTGGAGGTATACAGAGTAGAAATTTGTATGTCCTCATTTAGGCTAGGACACCCAATAAGGTATGCCAGTGTTCGAAATCTTAAAATCCCGAAGGTTTTATGTCTCAACTCTACAACTCATACATACAGTTTTACTTTTACTTGTCCCCAAATGATCCTACTCCAATATTCAGGGCTAAGCTAGAATCAGTTGAAGACGATGTCAGGAAAACTTAAAATCTGATCGTAGAAGGAGATTTAAATGCAAATGCCATCGATTGGGGAGTGTCGCAGTCAAACAGCTGGGTAAACATTTTCTTTTATAAGGCAGTCAGATTCGACTGGATCGTACTGAACACTGGCAATACAAAAGCCGTCAGTGGCAATGCGGTGGCTGAGGCCGTTGAAGAGACTCGCTGCAGCAAACTTTCGGAACTACTGAATATGTACCAAGGGATACGAAGACTAGAAACCTGCGCAACCGGCAAGGCTGTGGCTGTGGAAAAGTCGGAGGAGTACAAGGGAGTGGAGAAAGCTCTCAGCGCTGCTATCACAGAAAACCATTTTATGGAGCGAGATCCTTGGGAACAAGTATATTTAAGAGCAGTGAGGAAATTCCGTCTCACCGATTGGGGTGATGGATTGGGACAATATGAAAAGGCGTTTTATTTACCACGGCACCACACAAAGAGGATGTGCATGTTACTCAAAAATAACGAAACACTTAACTTTTCCCCCACTGTGATGCCATAGCAGAAGTTATAGATGCTGTCAGTAATGCGACACAGCGTGCCATCAAGCAAGACCGACAGTGCTTTGCCACGAAGTTCGTTAAAAATGCTTTTAATTCAAAGTACCTTAGGAGGCATGTATGTCCTATGTCCAAAACTCCACATGGTCAAAAAAATGTATGACGATAGGTGGGAGAAGCCAGGATTCACTGCAAGGCCTGACAGCAAGCTTACCTTCTCGGAGCAAAGTCGAAGTGCCTGTGAAAGAGCTGCGCACACGAAATGCCATCCAGAGCCCTGTGCAAGGAGAAGCTAACGCCAGCAACAGGTTTTATACTTTTATCTAGTGTAGAAACTTGGGCGAAAAATTAAAGAAATTGCCAACATCGGCGCAAAACCGAGCAGGGTTATTGTTGCCATACAGATGCGAAAATAAACGATCCGATGCTGGCAATGGCAGAAGAGTCAGGACTGTAGGCAACTTCCCCATATTAAGAAAGTTTGGCACCCCGAACTATTTATACTGTAGAGGTACTGACGAAATAAGCCGCACCCTCTTTGAATGGGATCACTTCCCTCTACAGTAAAAGGTTCTTGAGAACATTTTAGTTCGACATTTATTGAAGGAATATTTATGATGAGCTATAACAGCTTTACACTGATTGGCTAATCAAATTCCATCGGATTGACTGGCTAGTTCTTGTTATGCGAACTGATTAAGACGCTCTGCCACAAAACGTACTCCTTTCGGCAACCGACTTTGGCAGTAGAGGACGGAGAAAACTTCCAGTGAGTTCGAAAAAATGTATGGAATAAGTTTCTTTCTTCCTCGGCGTTCCGAATTTGGTTGCGGTCATGATTTTTGTAACTGGGTATATAGTGCACGGTTGTGAAACAACCTCGGCACCTCTTTACCAGACTTTTATTTTTCTTCATACTTTTCTCAATATTGGCTGCTGTATTCTTTTATGTTTTCTTCGCTAATTTTTACTGTTGTTGCAACCGTCAATGTTACTTCAAGTTGGTTGTCATTGAAGCTTGTCGTTTCCTTAACAGCTTTACGACATTCTGACTTGCTGCCTGCTGCATGCTGCCGCTGCATTACATGCTATAAGTTTTGCTGGATTGCTATTGTTATTGTCCTTGTTGATGTAAATAAATATTTACTATTGTTGTTGTTTATATGTTGGTTGGCAGGCACTAACGTGAGTCGTTTTTAATATACATATGTATGTATATACAAACGAGAGCTAACGACTTTGTGGCAACATATTTGCATCGCTAATTTAGCGTAAGTCATGCCATGACAGCATATTATGTGCATATAATATAAGATACCTACATACATACATATTTATACATATGGGAAGGTAGCAAAGGTATTCCTCGTTACCGGAATCAAGCGGAAAGTTAAAACAGAGATCTTAGATTTGAAAATTCGAAAATAAGCACTAAATTAATGTGCGCCCTTTGTTCTATCTTTGGTTTAGTCAAAGTGGATGGCTTGAGGCACCTAACGAGGTCCTTCGAACAAGCACTTTAGTTTCTTATTACGACGAAGCTCGTTTCTCGCAAAATTTTTCTGTTAAAAAACTACGGCCTTCTTTGTTGAAAAAAGGCATACGCTTCATTTTCTGAACACTTACCATCAAAACTTAGTGAGTAGGATCTTATCTTGTCTGGAAGAATAGTGCGATACGACCGCTATTCTGTTATCAACAAAATCTAGGTATACAAAATCAGCTTGCAACTAGGCTAGGTTGAACTGGCCGGTCAATAAAGATCTCACATAGACTGAATGTGTCCATGGTGTTACCAGAATTTGTTTGACGACCAAACGGAAGAACCTCAATCGGGTGTCAGGACATATGTTATAGAATAACTCCGTCCTCTTGGCAAATACTAGCAGTTTTCTAGGACTCAGCTCATTGCTGCCTCAAGATCTGGAAACTCTGCCGCCCCTAATAGCTGGACTCTTGATCTGGCGAGCGCAGGACGTGAACACAGAACGTGCTCAACCGTTTCTTACTGCAACTCACACTTCCTACACTTGCTTTTACTGACGAGGCCTAACTTATAAGCATGTGACGCCAGAAGTATGCCCATCGTGAGCTTGCAACTAATCAATGCAATTGCATAAGCCACTTTCGTAGATAAGGTTCGTCTCCCTAAACTGTCGGAGATGGATAGATTGAATAGATAAAGTGGGCGACTCCTGCAGTAGCTATCACTGCTGGTTCCAGAGTGTTCCCTATCCTTTCTCCCAGATGTGCAAATAACAATTTCTTGCTTGCGTTAGGCTATATTCTATATAAACGATTGTTTTAATATTACCCTGGGAATATCGACTTTGTAGTGTGTAGTGTGTAGCGAAACTTCTTTAATTAAATCAAACATTCACTGAATGGAAATTTATCACTTGGCTGGTTTAACGAGTTTCCCGTGTCCAATTAATAACACCACTATTCGTGATAATCTCACTTAAGACTCTGAAGGGCTTCAGCTCATATACCAAATATTAAAGACTCACTCACATCGAGCTCTACCAATTTGTAAACGCTTACTGTAAATTTTTATTTATATGCCGAAAGACGCTTATTTATTTCCTGTCGTAGAAACCTTTTATATCGAAAGCAATTCCGATAGCTAAAAGCGATCCTACAATGGCCTGAAATCATAGCCAAACTATCCCAAAGTATTTTTATATGGGTATAATAAACTGGAGATAGCCCCGATATGATGCCAAAATGATGCCGAAGCTGTCTTGAAATGATCAGTGCAATAGTCCGGAGTTCTGTTCATTAATAACCACTTACGTTATATCAATATATATGCTGGAAGGTGCGTATTTCTTTTCGAGCGTAGAAGTCTGTGGTCCGGAAAACAATTTCAATAGCATAGAAACGATGCCTGAACGGTCACAAAATCATAGCAGAAGCAATCCCAATATGTTTTTGAGATGATTTGAATGATGCGGGAATACTTACTTACTTACTTAATTGGTGCTTAACCGTCTAAACGGTTATGGCCGCCCAACAAGGCGCGCCAGTCGCTCCTTCGCTCCGCCAACCGGCGCCAATTGGTCACACCAAGGGAGTTTAAGTCGTTTTCCACCTGGTCCTTCCAACGGAGTGGTGGCCGCCCTCTACCTCTGCTTCCATAGGCGGGTTCCGATAGAAACACTTTCTTGGCCGGAGCATCATCTTTCATTCGCATAACATAGCTTAGCCAGCGCAGCCGCTGCGTTTTAATTCGCTGGACTATGTTGATGTATACGCAGATAGCTATGATGTGGGGATAGCACCGTTAAAATCCCCAAATGATCCCAAGGAAGTTCAAAAATTATTCTTGCTATAATCCGGAATTTCAAGACGATACCGAATGGATTGGAAAGAGTTCTGTTATGATAGTTAGTTAAGTTAACGTTTAACTGGAGTATATCAATCCCTCAAATGCTTTCATTTGACATCGCCAACGCAGTGTGACCAATCCCTGCCTTCCCCCCCCCCCCCCTCTCCCCTTAAATCGATAATTATGAATATTTTGTAGAATAGATCGCAAAAATCTATTGTGACTAATTGAAGGCGGTGAAAATGGCCTTAAATTATTGCCCATATCAAACTTATCCTAGGCTAGAAATGATCATTTAGGGTATCCCAAAATTGTATTGAAAAGGTTCCGAACACATTTCCGAAACTCTCCTCAAATATTCTAAACCTATCCCTTATTAGTAAAGAATTTTTCTTAAAATAATAAAAAATATAATTTAAAAAAACCATCGCCAAATAGTGCGGAGATCATTTTGAAAGCAGCTCAAATATAACCACGTATTAATTTCCAAATTATCATCAAACCATCCTTCAGTAGGTTCAAAATTACTCCGAAATGGTCCCAAAATGGTTCCGAAGTAGCCACGATAGCCCGTTAATGATCCCGAAAACAATCTTACATCCTGAATTTAATCGCGAAATGGCCCCGAAGAAGCCCGAAAATTATACCAAAATCACGCCCGAGGTAGAGCCGAAATGTTCCCGCAGTAGCTCGGATATAATCACGAAAACAAACACGAAATAAGTTTGAAGTGGTACCGGAATATACCTGAAGTAATCCCCAAAGGCGGCCGCCGGGTGTGATGGTAGCGTGCTCCGCCTACCACACCGAAGATCCTGGGTTCACACCCCGGGCAAAGCAAAATCAAAATTTTAGAAAGAAAATTTTTCAATTAGAAGAAAATTTGTCTAAGCGGAGTCGCCCCTCGACAGTGTTTGGCAAGCACTCCGAGTGTATTTCTGCCATGAAAAGCTCTCAGTGAAAACTCATCTGCCTTGCAGATGCTGTCCGGAATCGGCATAAAACGAGTAGGTCCCGTCCCGCCAATTTCTAGGAAAACTTAAAAAGGAACAAGACGCAAATTGGAAGAGAAGCTCGGCCTAAAATCTCTCTTCGGAGGTTATCGCGCCTTGCATTTATATTATTTATTTTTAATCCCCAAAGCAATCCCACACTATCCGATAATAGTCTTCAAATGGTATTAAAAAGTTCCGAAATTATCCCAAAAACAATTCCCAAATTAATCAAAAAGAGTTATCGATATCGTTCAGAAATAATCCTGAAATTATCCAAGTACGAGATACTTATTTGTTATTTCAAACAAATAACAATAACATTAAGCCGCGATTTAATACTGCACATAAAGTGATTGTAGATATCATCTTGTGTTTTGGAAATAACATTGGAATTGAAATCAGAATTTGACAAGAATGTAGTCTTTTTATTTTGATATTTTCAAAATCATAATTCAATTACTAAATTGGTTCTTTCAACCAGACTCATGACGGGTATTCTGACTAGACAGTGCCTTCTGGCGTCACATGCCTTTAAATTAGGCTTGGTCAGTTATAGCAGATGTAGGAAGTGCGGGTTGGAGGAGGAAACGATGGAGCACGTTCTGTGCTCGTGGACTGCGCTTGCCAGGCTAAGACTCCAGCTTTTATGAGTGATACAGCTGTCAGATCTAGAAGCAGTAAGTGGCTTAAGTCCTAGGAAGCTTCTAGTATTTGCCAAGAGGACGGAGTTATTTTATAACATACATACATATGTATGCCCTGGTTTTTTTATATGGTTTTATTATGGTTCATCCTCACAAAGAGACGTATTCCCACTACCAGGAACATGATGGTTGGGGACCAGCTAATAGAAACACTCGCTTCAACGAAATATCTGGGAGTGAGGTTAGACAGCAAACTCAACTTCTCGGATCACATAAGAGGAGCCTGCGAAAGAGCTGCACGCACTATAGTGAATTGAGTAGATTAATGGCAAATACAGGTGGCCCAAAGCCATGCACAAGGAAGTTGCTTGCATCAGCCTCGGATTCTATACCCTTATATGGTGCAGAAATCTGGGCGAACGTAATGAAACACCGGAAGAACGGAGTCGCCCTCACCTCGGTCCAACGCAGAGGGGCGCTGCGAATATCTTCGGCTTACCGCACGGTATCGCCTGAAGCTGTCCTGGGCGTTGCGGGAACTATACCGATATCTTCTCGCTGAGGAAAGAAAAGCAATATACGACAACGGATCGCAAGCAAGTAGAGCTGCTGTTGCCATGCAGGCGCGAGAAGAATCGATCCGACGCTGGCAAAAATCAGTGGAGCAACAGCATCGTAGGAAAGTTGACTAGGGAACTAATCCCTGAACTGAATCCATGGTTGAAGCCACCACACGGAGAGGTAGACTTTTACCTGACCCAGTTTCTAACGGGATACGGTTACTTCCGCAAATACCTACACAGAATGGGCAAGGTTGATAACCCGAGCTGCCTGTACTGTAGGTAAATAGACAATGTACGCCACACTTTCTTCGAATGCAGGCACTTCTCCGAGCAGCGAAGGAGGGTCGAAGAGGTACTTGGCGACCTATCCCCGGGCAGTGTCATCAAAAACATGACCTGTCGAGGAGACAGATGGGATACGGTCAGCACATATGTGAGGCATATACTTATCAGTAAACGAGAAGATGGATGCCTAGCCCATTAGCATGAGAGTATCCTTAGAGCTCACGTAGCGCGCACCGTACCCGAAGTTATGCTAAACGCGGTCCCAGGTACGGGTATTTGCGCGGGCCGTGGGAGGTTAGGCTTTAGTGGGTAGGCCTTTATGGAAGATGGGAGTCCTACACTCGGAGAGTCTCGCAGTGAGGCTTAAATATCCCGGTCATTCCCTCCTTCCACGAAACACAAAAAAAAAAAAGTCGACATATCGATATCATATCACTTTACCAATACATAAGACTTTTATTCAGGTGGGGACTCAACTTCTGAATAAAAATCCGCATACTCGCCCAAGCCTTTGTGAACAATAACGTCAGATTGATAGGTGATAAAGCAATTTTCTGCTTTAATATTTTGTAAAGGGAATAAATTAATTCATATCATTTTCAATAGCGATTTGGATAGCCTATGTATTAGGGTGGAGCGAAAATTTTTTTTCATCAGACTGCAATGTAATAGTGAAAATCTGGTGTCTTTTGGGCTTAAATTACGTCTGGCAAAATTTTGTCCAATTCGGATTAGAGTAACTGCCTCCGCAGCGGTGAAAATATGAAAGTTCCCAATTTTGCAAAACACTATTTCATATAGGTACGTAAAAAATTTGAATTTTTTATTTTTTCGATTTAAACATTTTTTGCCTTTAACTCTATAAGTATCTTCAGTAGTTTGGCCACTATGCCAAAAAACGTTCAAAAACTTTGAAAAATAATGATTTTTTTTTTTTAATTTCAGATTTAACCACTTTAAAATCAGAAAAAATCTATGGACGAAAAAAAAGTATCCCTTCTGTGTTGTAGTAAATTTAATTATGAAAATTTTAAGCGTACTAGTACGACATTATGATGCGCCCTTGACTTTATAAGCCCTGCTATATTGAAAGTCTTCAATCAAAAATGTTCTGTTTTTACCCAAGAAATTGTATTTTTGCATTCGTTAAAAGAGTATGATGTTTCCTAAAACACTTGTTGCATAGTATTAATACTAAAAAATAGTAGGCGAGATAAAAAATAGTGAAATTCTTTGAAGCAATGCAAATAGAGTCATTTTTAAAAAAAGTTTGTTTAATGTTGGTGCGCGTCGAATTCTCGTAGGAAAACTTAACTGAGCCTCCACTTTTGAAAAATTTATCAGACGCAGATATTCATGGCGTTGTAGAATCTGGTGGTGAGAACAAACCATTGTTTTTAAAGCTTCCTTGTCATACTCAAGCTGTTGAGAGAGCTGTGAAGGTAACGACGGAATCTGTCGTTTATCAGTGTTCAAGAAAGTTACGATTAGGTGGAATAAAAGCCATGTTGGAATCGCGGAAATTGATGCCTAAGTTCGAAACAAAAAAGGATTTTCAAGCCAAATAGTTTATGTAATTTTTAAAATTTTTTTAATACTTCAATATTCATTCTCAGAATAATACCTTAATAAATAAACAAGTTAAATATTACATATATGAATAACTGTATGTGATATTCGGAATCAGGAGACGATTTTACATTATGAAAATGTACTTTCATTCTTGGAGAGATTTTTTTTGTCGAGTAGTGTTATAAATTATTTGAATATTTTACCATATACATTTTAGCGTTCTTATAAATTTTGAAGGCACTGCGGAGGCAGAAGACATTGACCGATTTCAATAAAAAAGAGAGGGTATTTTTTTGTTATTATAAGGCACCTATCCCCCCTATTAGAACTCTGAAGCTTGAAAAAAACTTGTTTCCATATGTTGACGCTCCAGCCTACTATGTATTTATCTGCATTCATCATTACTCAGCAATGGCAACGCACTCAAATGTGAAAACTCATTCACCAAAATATATGCTTATGCGCTAAAGACCAATAATAAGCATGACTTAACAAAAACAGCAAGTGTAATAATAATAATGCCAACAATCGGCCAGCAATGTGGCAGGCACAAGGAAAATATTAAAAAATTAAAATTTTGCGCATGACAACTTCCCAGCATACAAAACACATACATATGTATGATGCAGCAAATTTTCTTTCTGTTGAAACTTTTAGTCATGTAATAAAATATGTTAACGGAATCGTATTTACCATTAGACAGTTCAAACAAGTAACCACAAATTTTTAAACGTTTGTTCAAAAAAAATAAAATAAAATAAAAAAAATTTAAGCCTTCCTTTACACAAATGGACAAAAATCAGCGAAAAATGTCTCCTTATATAAAGACATATTCTTGCTAAACTTTGATTTTTTAATTTTGACATAGCAATTGCACAAATATTTATCAGAAGCAAAAATAAACAAGTAAGGAAGGCTAAGTTCGGGTGTAACCGAACATTACATACTCAGCTGAGAGCTTTGGAGACAAAATAAGGGAAAATCATCATGTAGGAAAATGAACCTAGGGCAACCCTGGAATGTGTTTGTATGACATTGGTATCAAATGGAAGGTATTAAAGAGTATTTTAAAAGGGAGTGATCCTTAGTTCTATAGGTGGACGCCATTTCGGGGTATCGCCATAAAGGTGGAATGTGCTTTTACGATATGGGAATCAAATGAAAGGCGTTAATGAGTATTTTAAAAGGTAGGCCTTAGTTTTGTAGGTCGACGCCTTTTCGAAATATCGCCATAAAGGTGAACCAGGGGTGACTCTAGAATGTGTTTGTACGATATGGGTATCAAATTAAAGGTATTAATGAGGGTTTTAAAAATGAGTGATCCTTAGTTTTACATGTGAAGGCGTTTTCGAGATATCAACCAAATGTGGACCAGGGTGACCCAGAACATCATCTGTCGGGTACCGCTAATTTATTTATATATGTAATACCACGAACAGTATTCCTGCCAAGATTCCAAGGGCTTTTGATTTCGCCCTGCAGAACCTTTTCATTTTATTCTAATTAATATAAAGTTATATTTTGCGTCAATAAACCAATCTAATTACAATTTTTCATCCCTTTTTTTCATATTTGGTATAGAATTATGGAATTTTTTCCAATCTAATTACAATGTTTCATCCCTTTTTTCATATTTGGTATAGAATTATGGAATTTTTTTCATTTTTCGTAATTTTCGATATCGAAAAAGTGGGCGTGGTCATAGTCGGATTTCGGTCATTTTTTGTGCCAGATAAAGTGAGTTCCGATAAGTACGTGAACTAAGTTTAGTAAAGATATATCGATTTTTGCTCAAGTTATCATGTTAACGGCCAAGCGGAAGGACAGACGGTCGACTGTGTATAAAAACTGGGCGTGGCTTCAACCGATTTCGCCCATTTTCATAGGAAACAATTATCGTCATAGAATCTATGCTCCTATCAAATTTCACAAGGATTGGTTAATTTTTGTTCGACTTATGGCATTAAACGTATTCTAGACAAATTAAATGAAAAAGGGCGGAGCCACGCCCATTTTGCAATTTTCTTTTATTTTTGTATTTTGTTGCACCATATCATTACTGGAGTTGAATGTTGACATAATACTTATATACTGTAAAGATAATCAATTTTTTGTTAAAATTTTACTTAAAAAAAAATTTTTTTTTAATAGTGGGCGTGTTCTTTGTCCGATTTAGCTAAATTTTAGTTAGCACATATATAGTAATAGTAGTAACGGTCCTGCCAAATTTCATAATGTTATCTTCAACGACTGTCACATTACGGCTTGCAAAACTTTCAAATTACCTTCTTTCAAAAGTTGGCTGTGCCACGCCCATTGTCCAAAAATTTACTAATTTTCTATTCCACGTCATAAGGTCAACCCACCTACCAAGTTTCATCGCTTTATCCATCTTTGGTAATGAAATATCGCACTTTTTGGATTTTTCGAAACTTTCGATATCGAAAAAGTGGGCGTGGATATAGTCCGATTTCGTTCATTTTAAATAGCAATCTGAGATGAGTGCCCAGGAACCTACATACCAAATTTCATCAAGATACCTCAAAATTTACTCAAGTTATCATGTTTAGGGACGGACGGACCGACGGACGGACGGACATGGCTAAATGAATTTCTTTTTTCGCCCAGATCATTTTGATATATAGACGTCTATATCTATCTCGATTAGTTTATGCCGTTACGGATTGCCGTTATGCGAACAAAGTTAATATACTCTGTGAGCTCTGCTCAGTTGAGTATAAAAAGTGGAGCGCACATTACTTGGATTGGAAAGTTGGTAAGAAAGAATATATTATTAGTCAATCAATTGCACTCCACCTTTATATTTTTACTTCTCATAAATATTTTTGCAATTTCTATGTCAAAATTTAAGAATCAAAATTTAGCAAGAATATGTCTTTATATAAGGAGACATTTTTCGCTGATTTCTGTTCATTTATATAAAGGAAATGCTTAAAATTTTTTTATCTTAATTTTATTTTCTCCTTTTCTTAAATTTTCTCGGTGTCTTACCTATCTGTGAAGTTCTACAATTGTAGGTCAATGAGAACTTACATAAAAATCAATCCCAAAATTCCCTCCGTTTCGTACGATTTTTCTAAATATCTCATCCCGTGCGACTCCTAGCGAATCGTTTTTGCATCGTTTTATCGGCTGTCATCGACCTCTGAATTAAGTTTGAAATTTCCAGTCTCTAGCTCATCTAGAAGATATTTAAAAGTTGGTTTGAAAATTTTCAAATTCTTATATAATTTTGTCGGTCCGTGCGCCAACTAATGGATTTTTTCCTTTTGTTGCATTGTCACGGTGTTCTAACCTATGTGTAAAGTTTCACGTTTGTAGCTCAATGAGAAGTTACTTAAAAATCGATTGCAAAATTTGTATGAAAAGCGGACAAACATTCAACCGACCTAATATAAAGGAAGTAAAAATATTCAAAAATGATTCAAAATAGAGGATTAATCTCAAAGTATTCAACACATATCTCAATTGTTTCTCAATTATGGGAAAAAATAAAAGTTTATAAACAGAGTAAGGTTTTTGCTTATGAAAAACTTACTTATGCGAGTTCTCCAAAGGCATTTGTATTCCAGGATCATCCCATTTACTTAATTCTGTATAGACTCATGCCCATATACATATCAATCCATAACCGCCAAATAGCTTCGAACGGCAGCTGCAAGGAGAATGCATTTTCACTGAGAAGCTTTTCATGGCAGAAGTAGACTCGGAGTGTTTGCCTAATCACTATCTAGGGGCGACCCTGCTTAGAAAAACTTCTTTCAAATTGAAAAACAATTTTCTACATTTTCGTTGTTTTTTGGCAAGGACTTGTACCCGGGATCTTCGGTGTTGTAGGCCGAGCACGCTACCACCACAACGCGACGGTCTAGATTTAAAAATTTTAAATGAATGAAAATTCGTTTACTGTAAAATTTTCTGTATGTCGCTTAAGCCTTTTTAGCGGCAAGGGCTCGACACATGTTCATATTTTTACGCATTTAAAGCATTTCTTTTTATAGCCGATTGCGCATTTGACGTTATTTGCTTTGTCACCATTACGTGATTATTAAACTGTTTTTGTTTTTTGACAAAAGATTAACTGCCATTGGACATATATTTACACTTATGTAGACATGTGAATACCCACCATAAAATTTGAGCCTTAACATTTGGAAACAAGGCTTTGAATTTGAAAAAAGTATCACTTGTATGGGATGTTTCTTAAAAATACACCTAATAGTTCCTAAGGTTTAGCTGAAACAGCAGTGAATAGTAAAAGGGCAGTGACAACTTTAGTCGAATCACGTTAACTAAATTTTTCTTTTTTATCGTCGATATTTTAAGAAGAAACTGAAACTGTGCAAACCAATCACAAAAGGTTTTTCAAAAAACACTCGAAAGCTCGAGAAAATTTTGCGAAAAATATGAGTCGCTTATTTGGAGCTCTGTAAATTGTTTTCAGTATGCAGTTTTGTAGCCGAATCATTTTTAATTTGATAAAATAACAGTAATAGGTCCCTCAAAATGTTAATGGGTTCTTAAAATTTGTTTGCAATCTTTCAGATTTTGCACATGAAGCGAATTCCAAAAACCCTGTGGGTCTATGTGTATGTGTAGCTTTCATTATCTCTGGTAGCTTGGTGTGTGGCGGGAGTTTTCTTATTGCATGGTGATGTGCTATACTTGATATCATTCGGTATAATATTTTTTATTGATAAGCACGTTGTTTAATTAAACACCAACCAATTACGCAGAAGTATATCCGCACCACCTGAAAATATGAGTGCCGGTGCGTATACGTAACATTTTATTATTATGTATAAACATATCGTCGCTGCGCTAACGAAAACAGTTATGTGTTTTTTGTCAAAATTTTTTTATTGCATATTTCATTATCACTGTATAGAGCCCACATTTCTGCATATGCCGTTTTTTTATATCTCTTTTGGTTTAGAAGTGACCGAAAACGGCTAAGTGCTCACAGTCCTAGAAGTACTCTGAAAAAGGGTTGTGTACTTACTTGCTTATAATTTTTTTTAATCGCTGGCGAAAGTGCTTTGATTTCAATGTAAAAAATAATTACAAACCATCTTGCTTCCAAAGGCAGCCGGTTCTATGAGCCGGAGCAACTCGGGATTTTTCCCGACCAAGGGCTGTTATTTCAGTGTAACCCCATTTAATTTGTTGCGTCCCTCCCACGAATTGGGATCCCCCAGCAGATCCTTGCAGCGGGACTCTCCTGCTCCGGGTGGGTATCGAACCCAATCCCGGACCTGTGCCTGACCCCGGTCCAGATAAATGGTTTTGCTGCGTTTGCCGGAAAATAATCTTTTTAGGACGGTCACACTCTTGTCAGTGTGTCACGTGCACGGGATAGTTGCATCGGTCAGGATGTTCTGAGCTAGACCCCAAAACCCGAAATCCTCGTAACTTTTACAAATTTTTTGTGGCTCCTTGCTGTTTACGCCCAAGGGCGTCCCGTAGTCTGCGCCTTAGCACCCCCACTGCCTTCTAGTTGCCCCGCTGCTCAGCAAGCCACAACAACACAGAATTCTGTAGTTAAACAATAATGGTTTAACTGGAAGATCACGGAGAGAGTTGATTTCATGAAGCGGCATAACATCCGCATTGTAGCGATCCAAGAGACCAAACACAAAGAAAGATCTGCTCTGCAGACCTGCTCTGGACATAACGTCCACAAAAAAGAATGCGAGAGCGGATATGGAGGCGGTCTCGTGTTAATCACTCACCCCTCAGTGCAATATAATCTATTTGGTCCCGACATCGACATCACGCTACCGACTGTCTTACACCCTAAAATCTTGGGTGTGACGTTCGATCAGGATCTACATTTTGAAGAGCACAAAACCGC
This sequence comes from Eurosta solidaginis, assembly GCF_040869045.1. Lineage (NCBI taxonomy): Eukaryota > Metazoa > Arthropoda > Insecta > Diptera > Tephritidae > Eurosta > Eurosta solidaginis. The sequence goes on from NC_090319.1 coordinate 292,582,215, forward strand.
AATTGTATCGAAAATCCAGAGCCGTAATAATCATTACTCATTACAAAGCATTTGGCCGGCCGATTGCATGCTACGCTTCCCCGATATGGTCGCCAAGCTAAAAGGTTTCTCACCTGAATAAAATACAGGCCTGCAATGTCCCCAGAAAACCACGTACACAATTAGGCGAGAGTACTCCCCATTAGAGAGAGTAATGAAATGCAGAAACCTGGGCATCCCAACAGATATCTGATTGATGAAGCTACACCTTGGGGCTTAAGGGATCATCTCCGCAAGCATTATGAGGAAATATGGACAAATTTCATACATTTCCCTACCGCCAAATGCAAATTTTAATCATGTTTGAAAGCAGCTATGTGCTTTAAAACGGCGCAAATATTTATCACGTCGTAGTGGGTTAAAAAACATGATTTTTTCCTTCACACATCAATGACATACTTTCCATAAAATATTGCAAAAATACGACATTTGCACAATTTTGCAAATGGACCACAGAAATAAGTTTTTTTGATCTCCTGAACAGTTACTGAAACACACATAACTGTTTTTGTGAGCGCAGCGACGATATAAACATAAATAAATGTAAGGCGCGATAACATCCGAAGAGATTTTGGGCCGAGCTTCTCTTCCAATTTGCGTCGTGTTCCTTTTACTTTATCTTACAAATTGGCTTTACGGGACTTGTTTTATGCCGACTCCGAACGGCATCTGCAAGGCAGATGAGTTTTCACTGAGAGCATTTCGTGGCAGAAATTATCTCGGAGTGCTTGCCAAACACTTCCGAAGGGCGAACCCGCTTGGAAAAATTTTCTTCTAATCGAAAAATTGTATTTCAAAATTTTTTATTTTGCTTTGCCCGAGGCGTGAAGGCAGGATCCTCGGTGTGGTTGGCAGAGCACGCTACCGACACACCACGATGGTCGCATATATAGAAGAAGCTAATATGAGCGTGTTAAAATTAGTTAATTAATCCATGTATGGATGTATGTATGTAACGGAATTGTTTAGCATTTCATCAATTCCCAGAAGTTAGAATAATTTGAAACTTTGTATACGTGTCAAGGACCGATGATAAGGCAATATTTGATGTTGTTGTGACACCAACCAACCTCAAATGGCCATAAGGTCAACTGAAACTTTGCACACGTATCATGGACCGCAGATAATGCTATAATCTAATGGTGTGGTGATATAAGGTCAACGGACTTAAGGCAAATGACCTTATGACCATTTGGAATGGCCATAGGATTAATTTAAACTTTGCACACGTACTAGGGACCGATGAAAATTGCTAATTTGATGGTGAGGTGACTTAAGGCCAACGGAAATAAATTCGATTAATCTTATAACCACTTCAAACAGGACATAATGCCAAATTACCTTATGAACATTTAAATTGATAATAAGGGGGATTGGCCATTTTAATTGACTTAATGGCCTATCGAAATTTGGTGTTATATCCATTTAAGAAATTTCCATTTGATCATGTTACCATTTCAGGGAAAAGGCCATAACCATATTTTTCATATTTTTACTGAATTGAGACCAGAGACTGGCTTTAACTGTGAGTTTAAGAGTGTGCACTGGAAATTGTGTAAACTTAAAAATTCTGACTCTGCAAATCAAAATTGTGAACAAGAAAACTCTCTGATAAAAACTTCGTAAGTTTTCATGACAGCTAGTGTACACTATTGTGAAATTCAAAACTCATACGTAGTGTTGCAGATTGACTTTTTAATTTCCATGGCGTTTGATAAATATTTTTTTTCACTGACATATGACTTTTACATTCAGCGTTCATTCAGCAAAACAGTTTGCACAATACCTTACAAGTAGATAGGTGAAATGGCTGCGACCCTGGTCGCACAAGTAGCTATTTAAAGCCGTTTTGATACCATATAACTCGTCTAAAACCTACGGAATGTTACGGTCAATATATTACAACCAGCCAGAGTTGTTGATAAAATTAAGAATATTCGGGATTGCTATCACAGATAGACCTCTGAGGTCTTCTAGAAACGGGGTTCCAAGGAACCTTAGTCGGGCTCTAGCTAGAGCCGGACATTTACACATAAAGTCTGCAACTGTCTCCTTGGCATTTGGATCTTTGCAGCTACTGCAGTAGTCGTTATACGGAATGCCCATCTTTTCCGCATGCGTGCCTACTTCCCTATGACCGGTGCAGACTGCTATCAGTTTGCGGGTGTTGGCCCTGGATTTTTTCAGAAGACTTCTCGTCCTCCTTCCATCATAGTTTGGCCAAATGAATTTTGATATTGCACAGGTGGTGATGTTATTCCACTTTGTTTGTGCTTTCTTCAAGTAGAAGCTTTGGATATTCCCCTTGGCTACTGCTAAGGGTATGCCTACTTCAACACTGGTGATTTCCTCGCTCATCTCCGATGAGCCCCTGCGTGCCAGCTCGTCGGCCTTCTCGTTACCCCCCTATGACCCGGGACCCAGATAACGCATAGTTCTAGATTGGTGGATAACTGGAATATGAGTCGCTTACAAGCCCTTACACAATCGCATGAAAATTTTAAAGTGTAAATTTTGTGTGCAAATAAATTTTCAATCAGTGTACATTTTTCAGTTTTGCACAGCTAGAGAAACCAGGAACCAGAAAAAAATCGAAAATTATTAGACTACGAAATAGTTGGTAAAACATTTCATTATGACATGTCCACAAAAAATAAACTGATACGTTGAACTTAAAAATTAAAAATAAATATAAGTTAAAAAAAAGAGAAAACAAGTAAGGAAGGCTAAGTTCGGGTGTAACCGAACATTACATACTCAGTTGAGAGCTATGGAGACAAAATAAGGAAAATCACCATGTAGGAAAATGAACCTAGGGTAACCCTGGAATGTGGTTGTATGACATGTGTATCAAATGGAAGGTATTAAAGAGTATTTTAAGAGAGAGTAGGCCATAGTTCTATGGATGGACGCCATTTAGGGATATCGCCATAAAGGTGGACCAGGGCTGACTCTAGAATTTGTTTGTACGATATGGGTATCAAATGAAAGGTGTTACTGAGCATTTTAAGAGGGAGTGGGCCTTAGGTCTATCGGTGGACGCCTTTTCGAGATATCGCCATTAAGGTGGACCAGGGGTGACTCTAGAATGTGTTTGTACGATATGGGTATCAAATGAAAGGTGGTAATGAGTATTTTAAAAGGGAATGGGCATTAAGTCTATAGGTGGACGCCTTTTCGAGATATCGCCATTAGGGTGGGCCAGGGGTGACTCTAGAATGTTTGTACGATATGGGTATCAAACGAAAAGTGTTACTGAGCATTTTAAGAGGGAGTGGGCATTAGGTCTATAGGTGGACGCCTTTTCGAAATGTCGCCATTAGGGTGGGCCAGGGGTGACTCTAGAATGTGTTTGTATGATATGGGTATCAAATGAAAGATGGTAATGAGTATTTTAAAAGGGAGTAATCCTTAGTTCTATAGGTGGACGCCTTTTCGAGATATCGCCATAAAGGTGGACCAAGGGTGGCTCTAGAATGTTTGTACGATATGGGTATCAAACGTTACTGAGCATTTTAAGAGGGAGTGGGCATGAGGTCTATAGGTGGACGCCTTTTCGAAATGTCGCCATTAGGGTGGGCCAGGGGTGACTCTAGAATGTGTTTGTATGATATGGGTATCAAATGAAAGATGGTAATGAGTATTTTAAAAGGGAGTAATCCTTAGTTCTATAGGTGGACGCCTTTTCGAGATATCGCCATAAAGGTGGACCAAGGGTGGCTCTAGAATGTTTGTACGATATGGGTATCAAACGAAAGGTGTTACTGAGCATTTTAAGAGGGAGTGGGCATTAGGTCTATAGGTGGACGCCTTTTCGAGATATCGCCATTAGGGTGGGCCAGGGGTGACTCTAGAATGTTTGTACGATATGGGTATCAAACGAAAGGTGTTACTGAGCATTTTAAGAGGGAGTGGGCATTAGGTCTATAGGTGGACGCCTTTTCGAGATATCGCCATTAGGATGGGCCAGGGGTGTCTCTAGAATGTGTTTGTACGATATGGGTATCAAATGAAAGGTGGTAATGAGTATTTTAAAAGGGAGTAAACCTTAGTTCTATAGGTGGACGCCTTTTCGAGATATCGCCGTAAAGGTGGACCAAGGGTGACTCTAGAATGTTTGTACGATATGGGTATCAAACGAAAGGTGTTACTAAGCATTTTAAGAGGGAGTGGGCATTAGGTCTATAGGTGGACGCCTTTTCGAGATATCGCCATTAGGGTGGGCCAGGGTGACTCTAGAATGTGTTTGTACGATATGAGTATCAAATGAAAGGTGGTAATGAGTATTTTAAAAGGGAGTATTCCTTAGTTCTATAGGTGGACGCCTTTTCGAGATATTGCCATAAAGGTGGACCAAGGGTGACTCTAGAATGTTTGTACGATATGGGTATCAAACGAAAGGTGTTACTGAGCATTTTAAGAGGGAGTGGGCATTAGGTCTATAGGTGGACGCCTTTTCGAGATATCGCCATTAGGGTGGGCCAGGGGTGACTCAAGAATGTTTGTACGATATGGGTATCAAACGAAAGGTGTTACTGAGCATTTCAAGAGGGAGTGGGCATTAGGTCTATTTTAGAGATATCGCCATTAGGGTGGGCCAGGGGTGACTCTAGAATGTTTGTACGATATGGGTATCAAACGAAAGGTGTTACTGAGCATTTTAAGAGGGAGTGGACATTAGGTCTATAGGTGAACGCCTTTTCGAGATATCGCCATTAGGGTGGGCCAGGGGTGACTCTAGAATGTTTGTACGATATGGGTATCAAACGAAAGGTGTTACTGAGCATTTTAAGAGGGAGTGGGCATTAGGTTTATAGGTGGACGCCTTTTCGAGATATAGCCATTAGGGTGGGCCAGGGGTGACTCTAGAATGTGTTTGTACGATATGGATATCAAATTAGATGTATATCTGAAGGCGTTCTCGCGATATCGACCAAAATGTGGACCAGGTGATCCAGAAAATCATCTGTCAGGTACTGCTAATTTATTTATATATGCAATACCACTAACAGTATTCCTGCCAAGATTCCAAGGGCTGTTGATTTCGGCTTGTAGAACTTTTTCATTTTCTTCTACTTAATATTGTAGGTGTCACACCCATTTTACAAAGTTTTTTCCAAAGTTATATATTGCGTTAATAAACCAATCCAGTTACCATGTTTCTTTCATCCCTTTTTTCGTATTTGGTATAGAATTATGGCATTTTTTTAATTTTTCGTAATTTTCGATATCGATAAAGTGGGCGTGGTTATGTTCGGATTTCGGCCATTTTTTATACCAATATAAAGTGAGTTCAGATAAGTACGTGGGCTAAGTTTAGTAAAGATATATCGGTTTCTGCTCAAGTTATTGTGTTAACGGCCGAGCGGAAGGACAGACGGTGGACTGTGTATAAAAACTGGGCGCGGCTTCAACCGATTTCGCCCATTTTCACAGAGAACAGTTACCGTCATAGAATCTATGCCCCTACCAAATTTGAGAAGGATTGGTAAATTTTTGTTCGACTTATGGCATTAAAAGTATTCTAGACAAACTAAATGAAAATGGGCGGAGCCACGCCCATTTTGAAATTTTCTTTTATTTTTGTATTTTGTTGCAGCATATCATTACTGGAGTTGAATTTTGACTTAATTTACTTATATACAGTAAAGATATTAAATTTTTTGTTAAAATTTTAATTTTAAAAAAAATTTTTTTAAAAAGTGGGCGTGTTCTTCATCCAATTTTGCTAATTTTTATTTAGCACATATATAGTAATAGTAGTAACGTTCCTGCCAAATTTCATCATGATATCTTCAACGACTGCCAAATTACAGCTTGCAAAACTTTTAAATTACCTTCATGTAAAAGTGGCCGATGCCACGCCCATTGTCCAAAATCTTACTAATTTTCTATTCTTCGTCATAACGTCAACCCATCTACCAAGTTCCATCGCTTTAACCGCCTTTGGCAATGAATTATCGCATTTTTTCGGTTTTTCGAAATTTTCGATATCGAAAAAGTGGGCGTGGTTATAGTCCGATATCGTTCATTTTAAATGGCGATCTGAGATGAGTGCCCAGGAATCTACATACCAAATTTCATCAAGATACCTCAAAATTTACTCAAGTTATCGTGTTAACGGACAGACGGACGGACGGACGGACGGACATGCCTCAATCAAAATTTTTTTCGATACTGATGATTTTGATATATGGAAGTCTATATCTATCTCGATTCCTTTATACCTGTACAACCAACCGTTATCCAATCAAAGTTAATATACTCTGTGAGCTCTGCTCAACTGAGTATAAACACGCATTTATAGCTAGCCGAACTTAAAATTATTTAATCACAAAAAGTTTATGTTACAGTAGTAGAAGGTCGAACAATTTACCATAAATATTTAATTTTGATGAAATTTAGTAGCCTTGAATATTGCAATTAATTCGATTAGTTGAGCTAAAAGGCCACGGTTATTGAATAAAACTTCCGTTTGGTTTGTTTTATATTCATAAATTTTAATTTTGGTCGATATTTCGACTTCAATTTGAAGTCATCATCAGCGACATATGGACATGTATGATCGATTGTCCATCATAATAAATATTTAATGTATATTGGAACGATTTTCCGTCATACCTTGTCAAATTTTGCCTCGAAACCAAATAAAAATAAGTCATAAATATTTAACTCCAACGTAAATTTCTTATCATAAAACTTAAGTTATTAACATAATAATCGAATTTAGAGTTAAAACCATCATTTTTTTAGGGGAGTTCAGGATTTTGTGCAAATGGTCTATCATCATTGTTTTTGCAAAGTGGTATAGTTTATTTGCACATTTGATACGTCATTGGAAATCTGCAACATCAAAAACCGAAGAATCTTGTATACCCAGCTGTACTTGCACACAGGGTATTATAAATTTTATTGACTTGAGTAAATATTGAGATATCTTCACCAAATTTGGAACACGAGCTTATCTGGACCCGAATAGATCGATATTGAAAATGAGCGATATCGGATGATAACCACGCCCACTTTTTATATATATATAACATTTTGGAAAACACAAAAAACCTGATTATTTAGTAAATAATACACCTAGAATGTTGAAATTTGATGTGTGGACTGATATTGAGACTCTTGATAAAAATTTGAAAAAAATGTTTTAAAAGTGGCATGGCACCGCCCACTTGTGATAAAATCAATTTTACAAATATTATTAATCATATATAAAAAATCGTTAAAAATATTGTAACAAAATTCGGCAGAGGTTGTCTTTACTATAAAGAATGCTTTGAAGAATAATTAACGAAATCGGTTAAGGACCACGCCCACTTTTATATAAAAGATTTTTAAAAGGGTCGTGGACGAATAAAATAAGCTATATCTTTGCAAAAAAGAGCTTTATATCAATTGTATTTCATTTCCCAAATGGATTTATAACAATAAATAGGAAAAACTTAAAATTTAAAAAAATGGGCGTGGCACCGCCCCTTTTATGACTAAGCAATTTTCTACGTTTCAGGAGCCATAACTCGAAGAAAAATTAGTTCAGAATAGAACCATATGTACATATGTATATGTATTATTGCGCAGTCTTTTAACACACAAAACAAACAACAACATCATTTCAAGCAGGGATGCACCTTAACGTTAAGCTAATCGTTTATCAAAAAATTTCCACCGTTTCCGTTGAAACACTTCGAAATATTATCGATAAAGAAATTATCAAGATAAATTGCATCTCGTTTTTAACCGAAACGAAAAGCTTTCTTTAACGTTAAAAACGTTAACAAAAACGTGATACTTTATGTTTGAATTGTGCTGGCAATGCTATAGCCATGGTGAAGCCGTAAGGTGGTAACAGCGAGCGGACATACACACACAAACTCCATGTAATTTGTTTGTGTAATTCGTTGGTGGTAATGTCAAAAATACTCTGAGAAATGTTCGTACTGTCAAAATTCATGAGAAAAGTTGCAATCAGCTTGGCTAATGCTTTCACCTTTAATGACTCCGCCATCAATCAGCTTTGCCAGCATAGTTTGAAATAAATAATCAACATAAACGATTTGATTTCGTTTTGATAGGGCAGAAAACGAAACAAAATCATTTCGTTAATTTGACGTTCTTAACGTTAATAAACGAAACTTAATGACTTTGTTTCGTTTATTAACGTTAATTATCGTAACGAAATGATATCGGTTCGTTGGTTAAGCATGCCTGATTTCAAGTGTACAGCTGGGTATGTAATGTTCGGTTTCACCCGAACTTATACTTCCTTACTTGTTTTCAACTCTGAGTAGTATACCAGCAACTGCAAATACAAAATAAATAAAAAAGGAAAATTCAAACTAAAAAAGTTGTTCACGATATTTAGCTTACACTTGCTAAAGCAGCGCTTCTAATATCAAATGTACAAAGCTCTGAACTGCCTTATTATATTTTCAGATAGATAGTTGCAAATAGAATAATTGTAACATTAAGGCCCGGCTTTTCAGTAGTTGGTTAAGCTAAGCTTAAACTAAGTTTGCTTAAACTCAGTTTTTCAAGCAGTTTTTCAGTCACAGTTTAAGGTCGCCTTGGGGTAGGCTTTTTTGTACCGCAACATTGGTTTTTTAGTATCTAGATAATTTGTAGATACGGCAACAGCTGGATTTTGTTTACCCAACAAACATTGAAAAAATATTTCTCCAGCGATATATATATCTAGTTCCGGAGGTGATATCCAACATCATTATTTAATTATTCTTAAACCAGTTAGCTCTCGAGTTGATATACAACTTCGTTCAACGGTCATAATCCAACCTTTGAAAAGTTTTGTTAAATTTAAAATTTTCGAGTTGATCTCCAACGTTATTATCATTATCAAACTTCTATCCAACCTTTGAGAGATTTTGAGAAATGTACAAATGAACATTCAACCCATTTCTCCAGTTGATATCCTACATTGGATACCGAGTTGAGGTGGAGTTGAAAAAAAAATCTCTAAGGTGGTAATACCAAAACCAACAGCTGTTTATTGTGAGAAATAAACACCTGGTTGATAGCAGTAATGAAGCGTGATTAATCAAAAACAAAAAAAATTTATTTTATTTTATTTTCATGAAAATACTATAGTAAGGAATATTGCATTCGAGTCCAGTTAGAGAACCACAAGTTGGGAATTAAATTTTATCAACTTAAGTAATGTCACTTTTTTCTTTATAAAAAATTCCCGCTTTTGCTGTGTACGCTATGATTCTCGAATTGAGCCACTGTTTCGAAACAGCTCTTCAGATTTTAGAAATATGCCTAGTTATCAACATGAGCTCTAATGGTACTCAAGCCCAAATGCTTGTTAGGTATATTCGACGCTATTCGAACGAATGCAAATAACTGATAGGTTAACTGGAGCTTAACCCTGCCAGATCGGCCGCAAACTTCAGTAAAGTAGACTGAAAAACTGCAGAATAAGTTTCAGCGTAGTTTAACTGCCAAACTAAGTTGAACTTGTACTGTAAAACTGGGCCTAAGTGTATCAAGCACCCCCACGTGGTTTTATTTTTATGTCGATTAGCTGTAAAAGCGTGGTTTTTTACTTTGTTTAAATTTTTATTTATAATTTCATTCAACCGCTTACACCATTTTCTGCTGGGTAGGTATTCTACTAAACACTTTAACATTACATAAATTTTAACATCGCAGGGACGAAAATCATCACTTATAATTTATACGTTTTACTATTTTATTTGCTGCCGTTGTTCCGATGTCAATAGGTTGGTATTACAGCCAATGGCCGGGTAAAACCGATGCATAATTGGAGAAAATCGTGCGCTGGCTACTTTTAAATTGGTTTGTACAAAAGCTGCATTTTTACTAATTTTTAATTTTTCTTGTTTTTTACGTTATTAAAAAAAAGTCCCCCCCCCCCCCCCCCCCCCTAGAACATAAAAAAGCAAGAAAAATTAAAAATTATTAAAAATCCATGGGTGATAAGAAACTACTATGTAGATTAGTATTATATACTTCATTACAGTCAATACAAAAAAAGTTCCCCCCCCCCCTGGAACCGCGCATGATTTAACTGATTTTTTTAAGTATCGCAGCTGTAAAACCTCGGGCGCTATATATTGTGGCGAATGTTGTCATCACTATGCTGTTAGTAAATAATCACCACAACAAGAACGGCAAGCAACACTTACGTACGTAGAAGGCGACGAAGAATATCTCACATACGCATATCATCATGTAAGAGAAGAAGTAGTTACTCACACATACATACACATATGGCTGGAAGAAAAGCATAAACTACAAATATACATGTATACAACTAAACTACCAAGCAGGAGATACAACAGTTCAAGAAGGTGAAACGTCTATACCTTAGGAGCATATATCATATATAGGAGACGAGGCAACAGAGAGTATAAAAGCAGCGCAAGCTGAGAAATGACTATTCAGTTTGATTTAAACACGCTATTAGTTATGAAGTGTATGAGAACAACACCTACCTTGGCACTGAATGTCATGCTGAACATACATCCACTAGATATTGCGGGAAAGGCAGCCGCGGCCCGGTCGTTGGTCAGGCTTCGGTATATGGGTTATGGACTCTCTGACTTCGGACACTCTAGCCTTCTTACTAGTTTCGACTTTATCCCGAACAGGACGGGATGAATGGGGAAGAGGAATTATCTCGGGCATGGGACCGATTAACTTGTTCACGGATGGGTCGAAGTTGGACGGAAAGGTTGGCGGGGGGTCTTTTGTCAAGAGCTAAATGTAAGCCGCAAGTTTAAGTTGGCTGATCACTGCAGTGTATTCCAAGCGGATGTTGCTGCGATTAAGGCTGTGGTGAATGGAGTGCTACTACGGTTAAGCAATTTAACATCTACTCTGATAGCCAAACGGCTATAAAGGCCTTGAGCTCAGCTACAGTGTGATCGAGGGTGGTCTGAGAGTGCCTGACTTCACTTACAGTTGCATCGAATTATTTTACAATTAAGATTATCTGGGTCCCGGGCCATCGTGATATTCCGGGTACCTGTGAAGCGGATCTCTTAGCCCGAACCGGTACAGCTGAACCGGATGAAGATGGCTGTAGGGATTTCGGGATTCCGTTAGCCTCCTGTGGATTGCTCCTCCATAACTGGGCTTCGAGTCAGCTCAGCAAACGTTGGACGGACACTACGCCTTGCAGGGTAGCAAGATCTTTCTGGCCGAAAGTGGATGGCAGGAGGTCTGCTGAAATAACTGGGTTCGCTAAGGCTCACCTATCAATGGTCAATGGGGTTTTGACAGGGCACTGTCCCATGGGTATCCATGCGGTACGTCTCAATATATTGGAAACTCCATCCTGCTGCAACTGTATGGAGGATGATGACGTGGAATCACCAAATCACTTTATGCTTGATTGCCCAGCTTTTGCCAGAACTAGGCGAAAGTATTTTGGTCGCGACTCATTTGGATCTCCCGAGGAGCTATCGAAGGTTGAGATCGGGATCATTCGGAACTTTATCGTTGCTACCTAACGATTCTCAAAGTAGTTATATTTACGTCACCGTTATTTTAGTTTATTATATGTGGTGTCACAACGGACCTTCATGTTGTCCAAGTGAGCTTCCCCTATCAGGGAAGCTACCACCCAACCTAACCTAACCTAGCTATGAAGTGAAGTATAGTTGTACCACTCCCAAAGTTGTATAATAAAGACCATTTTGTAATAATAAATATTGGAGTTATTTATTCGACGGTCCAGCGATTCGAACGTTAGCAGAAAGTGTATAAATAATCGGAATCTCCCAGAATTCGTTACAATATTATTACACCAGCCACCTCATTCTGCTCAATGAGCCTACTTCAACACTTAGTTTACATAAATAAATGTTGTGTCTTGATACCATAAGCTGCCAATCCCAATTTTTGTATTACAAACCTCCCAGATACACATCCGCAACTTCATTATATTATTCAAGATCGTCAGTCGTCTCATTGACGTCAGCTGTATCTTTCCATGTTCCTTAGTTGTGGACAGAGTATCACTGAAGATTCAGCCGTTCAGTTCCTTTGACTAAAACTTTTCCATTTCCTCTCAGGGAAGGGAAATAAACCCTCCAATAAAGGAAATACAGACCTAAGGCATTATTTTCCTGCACGTTACTTCATATTTCGGGAAGGCATTCATGTAATATTTTTTAAGATACTAAAAAAATCAGTGCTGCAGATAAGTCAAAAAGCAATACTTAAATTTATGAGGGCTTGTTTTTTCAAATGCGTCTCCTTTTTGTAATATTGACTTCACCTGTCTGGTCTTATTGCGTCATGCTCTGAGTAAATATCTCATAGAACACTTTTCATGAACATTAATGCAGTATTTTTTTATGATACTGAAAAAATATATGCCGCGGATAAGTGGAGAAGCACAACTCAAATTTATGAGGGCGAATATTATCAAATCCGACTCCATTTTGCATTATGGACTTCAACCGTCTGGTTTTATTGTTTCATGTTTCAACCCGACGTAAGCTGTAGCTCAATAAACGAAACTAATATGAGAGTTTCAAAGCTCTGCTGTCATTACAGAACAAACCTCTGAACCAGTCAAAATAATTAAGCAAAACTATGGCTTGTAAGGATTTCAAGATATATCTCTGGCTACCGTTAAAATTTTTGTAACTTTTAAGTTCTAGCTAAGCGTGGGGCCGTTGAGGGCGAGCAGTTTAATGTGAGTTATAAGGGATTACTTTGATGTACTTGTAGGCGTATGAGTCGTGGCACAGTGGATGACGTACCCGACTCAAAAGCTTGGGGTTGCGGGTTCAAAGCCCACTGCAACGAAGCATTTTTTTTTTAATTTATAATTTTATAAATTATTATTTTAATGGACTGTATTTTATTTTCATTGAGTTTATGGTGTATTTAAAACATGGGACGATGCAAAGCATCGGTACACCTTTATTTATTTAATTTGGGGCGAGCATAGGAAACTCTGAGGTTTCGCTCTAATGAGCCACCTCATCTTCTATTTGAAGACCCCTTTAAAAATGTGATATGGAGGCGAGCACGGGCTCTGCGGTATTGGCACCCCATTTTCTACTAGAAAACCCTCTATTAATTTAATTTGGGGCGAGCATAGGGAACTCTGAGGTTTCGATCTAATGAGCCACCTCATCTTCTATTTGAAGACCCCTTTCAAAATGTGATGTGGAGGCGAGCACTGGGCTCTGAGGTATTGGCACCCCATCTTCTACTCGAAGAACCTCTTTTTTATTTATTAAAAACTAAAACTATGTCTTTAGAATATTTCATAAGCCGGATAAGAATTTCAACGCTTATGAAACAAACGAAAGAAAAAACTCATAGTTTAAGTCGCTTAAACAGTTCTCATAGCAACTTTTTTGCTTATGATATGTGCCGCCACGGAAATAGCTCAACCAGTTCTGAAATGTGAGTCTAAAAGGTGACCTACTTGAACTAGTACTAGAAGCTGGCAGACTCCTTCTATAATAATTAAGCTGCCGCTCACGACCCGTTCACATCCCGGATGTATGTGAAAAGGCGTTTAGAATCTGCAACTTCTACTTCCATAGATTTTCGCAAACTTCTTTTAAATACGGGTTAGAAAAATTCTTGCTTTTCTGGCTGTGGTCTTGAGCACCAATACATTTTGAAGCATTTTTATATACATGATTTTTCATTCGTGCTCCTTTTATATCTTACACAACGTCAGCCAATACCATAAACAACCGCTTTAATTGAAGCTTTTAACGATTTTTATTTTGTTGTTTTTCAACATTTTCACACTTTCACACGACTTTCCCTTAAGTAGTCAAAGTGCACCCCAAGGAACGCAATTACATTAGTCTATGTACGTATGTAGGTATGTATATGAAGTTTTTACTGTAACTGCTGCAACCAACCACTTACACCGTGTCAACCTCAATCTGTGTAAAACCTTTTGCCAATACCAAATGTCACTTAACGCCCTTTAAACTAAATGCAGTTTATGTATCTTAACGATTCGGATTTAAATTGCACTGAGAAATGTAGAAAAAATTGAAAGTGTTGCTATTTAATGCAACAAAAATAAGTACAAGTTTACGTGCTCCTAAGAATTGGACTTAAGTGAAAGGGGAGAACGAATAGTGCTGGCTATTGTCCTCCAATATATATTACTTAGTGTCATCTGCACGTCTTTGAGTTATGGTAGACAACTGTCAATAAAAGGGACCCTTTTTGTGGAAGTACAATAAGTGAAATAATTGGTGGTATATTGACTGATTTATAAAGTAATGATCTTAAGGCTTTCAAAGAAGGATAATACAATTCAAATTCATTCATTAACTTATTGGCGCTTAATCGTCCAGGCCGTCATTCATTGCTGAATCGAGGTAGCTGAAGCCAATTAAGAGCACCTAAGGTCATTGGACCTTCGAGGCCATCCCGCCTCCCCACCGCCTAGTTCCATGAGAAACTTGTGGTAGTCAGAGCCTCCCCTACTAAATATCTCTATGATCCCTCCATATTTGTAACACGATTCCCCTTGGGCAGCAGCGAAGCAATAAAGCTTTGTATTGCGCTTGTCAACCCCTTGAGTACGAGGTCCGAAGGAGATTAAATTTTCCAACGCACGTTTCTTCGAGTCCTAATGTTTTTAACCATTCGTATAATGTGACGTTAGTCAGCGAATTCCTTGGGCTTTTATTAGATGCACTATGTTTTTATCCGAGTTTCGTTCGTACAGTTCTGGGTTAAATGTCCTTCGACACACGCCGTTCGAGTAATATTCTCTGCAATGCTCTAAGAGTCGACATCTTTTTTCTAAACCATCTATGATTTCGGCCCATATATGTATTAGAATTCATATTTTCAAATTTTCAAATTGGTAAATTTTTCCAATTTGCTAAAAACAAAGTGTCATTTTCAGTTGAATTTTGCAGTTGGCATTTTTGTCGGAAGGAATGTTGAATTCGACGTAAGTAATCTAACCAAAACCACTCCGACCTATATGGTCTAAGGAATAGCTGGAGGGTCCCATCAACAGCGTCTGATCACCATGAAATGCAGATGAAAGTGAGCATCCGGCTTGGATCAAACGACTCAAAATCGGACGAGTAAAAAATCATCGCCTTCGGAGAAGGCTCTGCGCTCCAAAAACAATAAACAAAGAGCCTCGGATAATGAGACAACCGTTTTTTGATGACGACCCTTGTGACCACCTTAAGGTCGACAAAGTCATTACACACACCTGTAATGCCCGGAGCTTTGGTGTCGACGAGGCTACCGCTATCTGACTGATTTATTTTCTTGTGAATGTAACAGTTGACATCATTCCGTCATCATCGTCCATGCTCCGACGGAGTAAAGGGACGATGGGGAGAAGGACGCATTCTTAGAGTGCCTGGGACGCATATAAGAGCGCTGCCATGTTTTATGATACTCTATCATAAAAGATATTTTGGTTGGCACGCACCTAAAAAGACAATGCATGGCCTCCCCATCAGTGTATGTGAACCAGTGCCTTTATTGCCTGCATTCAGAAATCGGCTGCATTTTACGCATAAATTCATTAAAGTGTTTGGAGTGTCCATCATCTCCTTTTTCTTACGCATGGCGGTTTTAGGACCTGCGAAATTATAGAGGAGTAATTTAAAAGGGCATGTGCCTTTCTTTCTTTATTATGTGTTTAACATTCTTAGCCCATTTGTGAATGTGTAGGTATGTGTCTATGTATTTAACACAATGATTTTTTTACGACAGTCAACAGTTCAAGTGCATTAAGGGGATGAGTTCGACTGTTGGATGTAATAATCTCCGGCCACTTTTAGTCACAATGCGACAATATCCGTAGACAATAAAGAAATTGGAGAATTATGAACAAAGGACAAAGGGTAATGTCAATACTTACTCTTTACATTAAATACCAGCGTACGTATGTATGTGTGTATATATGTGTTTATATATGTAATATATGTATAAGTGCATATGAGTACTTATGGTACAACATAAGCCCTATCTATATGAGATCTTATATTGGGTATATCTTTTCCAATGATAAAACACATACTTACAAGTGTCAATGCGTAGATAGGGCACATATCGGATGCAAAAACACACATATTTATCTGATGTGTCTGCTCTTGCTTCGTATATATAAAGTGTATATATAAAACGTATCTACATTTGCTGATATTAAAACATATCTACCAGAGTTAGCACATCATAACCTGCAGAGATCAGCAGCAAAAAAATACATTGTCGATAATGTTTCCTTCGAAACTTCAAATTCTTTTCCCGCTCATGATATTTATATTTATGTAGAAATACGTATGTGTATGTGTAAAAATAGTAGCATGAGTTTCTTACATACGAGAGTAGTTAGAGCAACTCGTGTTTTTATTTTATTTTATGTTTAGACATTTTTAAGAACAAACTCTTGGGAGTACCAGGGAAGATATAGTCTTCCTCCGACTGTTCATTCCATTTCGGCGGAGGCCCCTCCCTTTCACTTTATGGTCTGGATTGTCTTCCGTCGCCAAGAGTCCGGAAACACTCCATGTGCCACCTCATGGGATGCTTCTTTTTTATCTGTATATTGGTTTTCGGACTTCAACATGGTCGGGTGGGCGAACATTAATTCCATCACCATCGATTCGTCGTTGTAGCTATTTGAGAGGGCATAAGTGTTCTCTGGACATCGGTTTTCGTTTTTACAAAAGTTCTTAGAATTTTTGGGGCGGAATTTCTGGCGGCTAGCAGCTCAAATTCTTCGCACACACGCCCTTCTGCTACGTTTTCTTTTCTTCCTACAAAGGCATCTCGCCTCGCATTTTAACTCGCAATAGTGTCCACACACTCTTCTTGTAGCGTTCGATTTCAATGTTGCCCTATAGGAATCGTTCTTTCATTCGGTTGCACTGAGGCATTCTTTATTATTTCCCCGTAATCCCCAGTTACAAATTTTCCCTCCGCGTACGAAGTTATTTAGAGATTCTCCTGCAATCCGACGGTTTGTCTTATGCTCTAGAAATCTAGCTTTCCTTGTTTTTAGCCTTGCAGAGGCGGGTGGGTATTTAGGCTGCAACGAGATAGTGATCCAAGTCGCTGCCAGGCTAGGATCGTGCGTACATCTAAAACACTGTAGACGTGCCGCCCGTCTATCACAAGGTGGTCGATCTGATTGCGCGTATTTCGATCGGGGGACAATCATGTAGCTTGATTTATATTTTTATACTTAAGCCTGGTGCTGAATGAGACCAAGTGTGGGGCACCGGCTAAGTGGAACTGAAATTTCCTTGCTTGGGCCGAAAACACCTTCCTTGCCCAGCCTATCGTTGAAGTCGCCTAAAAAAATAAAATAAATGTAAGGCGCGATAACCTCCGAAGAGATATAAGGCTGAGCTTCTCTTCCAATTTTCGTCGTGATCCTCTTGCTTTTCCCTACAAATTGGCCGGACGGGACCTACATGTTGTATGCCGACTCCGAACGGCATCTGCAAGGCAGATGAGTTTTCACTGAGAGCTTTTCATGGCAGAAACACACCCGGAGCGCTTGCCAAACACTACCGAGGGGCGACCCCGCTTAGAACAATTTTCTTCTAATTGGAAAACCTTATTTCTAAAATTTTGATGTTGCTTTGCCCGGGTTGTGAACCCTGGGCATACGGTGTGGTAGGCGGAGCACGCTACCATCACACCACGGTGGCCGCCGTTGAAGTCGCCTAGCATTACTTTTTATCATGGTGGGTGACAGCACTCGTATATGCGTTCTAGGCGCTCGTAAAATGCTTCTTTTACCTCATCGTTGTTGTTCTTGTTGAAGCGATAAGGACACTCCCCGAATTCCTTGGGGAGTGTTCTCGACGTTGATGGTCCTTTGCCGGATGCAGATCCAGTATGTTCTGGTAATAATTATTACTTAAGCACCATTAAGGTGCTAGCCCGACCATCTCGAGAACGATTTGGTATGATCACATGAAACCTTCTAGGCCATCTCACCCTAACGCCCCCCATATCCCTGAGGAAATTGGGGGTCACCAGAGCCTCGGCTGTTAAAAAACAGCATTCGCCACGTGTAGGTGAGGTTGACAAATGGGATGAAGCTTATATATTGCGCTGGAAACCCCTTGAATGGGTTGCGCTACACAACCCCTTGAATCAATTTAGTATTTTAGTCGCCTCTTATGAAAGGGATACCTTCCACGGGTATATTCTAAGCCCCCTGACTCTCCTCCATCGACGCATGCGAACCCCGCACCGAAAGTCGGCTTATTTGCATGAACACTCCAGTGAATTTCACATTTCAGTACCATCCTCTTTCGATATTTCATCCATCGCATCTCTTGGAATGCGGTGATGTTAGCTTTGTGTTCACTAGGACATCAGCCAGCCAGGCATTGGCAGCAATCGTTTTATGGGAACTAAAATGCTTACTGCATTATTTGAGTGCCCTCGTAGCTAAATATATGCATTTAAGTTTTTCTATACCTATATGGCGATAGAAGTAATCTCAAAGGGAAGATTACAATGACAATATCCGAGATATGTTACCATGATTGCATTTATGTGTATGAAGTATGTATTTATGTACGTGCAGTATATATAAGTATGTATCTATGTATTAGGGCGGTTCTTGTTTGGGTGCTCTTTTTTTTTTTTTGTAATTTACCCGAAAAATATTTTTCCGTTCGTGCTCCCCAGAAAGCTATTTTAATATTTGTAATGGGTTTCAATCACACATATGTAAATGTAGTTAAAACAGGAAATAGTGTTTTGTTGCTGTAACGATAAGTTCACATGTCAAAGGTTTAAGAGGGTGCTATCCATGCTGATAGTTCTTTCCTTCCTCTTGCTTTCACATTTCCTTTCCATTTTTTTAATAATGTCATACTTTCGTCAGGCCGGCACTGGCAGCCATTACATCAGGCCTCTATAGTAAGAAAGAATATTACAGGTTATATGACTGATTACCGTTTAACCGTCTAGCAATTTTAGCCATTGTCTAACAAGTCACGCCAATCATCCTGATTCACGATAACTGAAGCCGGTTGGAAGCATCAAGGGGGATAAAGTCTTATTCCACCTGTACCTCAAAACTTAGTGGAAGTTTGCACTATTCCTTACTTTCTCTACTTTCAAATACAGTTGCTGATTGGGATTACTTTCTGAGCCGAAACGCCTTCTTTCATTCACATAACATGACGTAGCCAGCAAATTATCTGGGACGTTATTTTGGCCTTATTTTTTTATCGTTAACCTGGGCCTACCACCCAAACTCTCTCATTTGGGTATTTGCGGCAATTTTCAAACCCATACTTTACTATGTTTGTTTGTATGGAGTTTGGTAGACAGCTATACAAAGAAGTACGTATACCAAAAAGTTGAGGGGGTATGCAGAGTGTCATTGAGTAGCTTAACGGGAACCCTAAAAGCTTAACGGGAACCCCGACAGCAGCATTGCATGCCATTCTACACATCCCACCTGCATGCCTAATGGTCAAAAATATCGCGTTAGCCACTGCAACAAGGCTTACGGCCTCGGGGTAGCTTGAGTGCACGCGTTATGGTCATAGCAGTATAACGCCATCTAATTTCGGGCAAACGGAATATATGGTCCCTGGCCAGAGCTTCGAAAAAGATCTTGAGGCAACAATTGAACCGAAGGGTTGGTGCCAGGATGCAGAAATGGAAGCGCTCGAGTCTCCTGTTTACTGTGTCGATACAGAAACAAGTAGATCCTACGGGCTGCCTTATCACTGCAGCGTCTTTTAGGTGGAAATTATAGCCGTGAAGAAAGCAGCATAAACTCTGCAGGTGCTTAAGCTGCAGTCGCGACAATATATATATTGATAGTCAGGCGGCGATCAGAGCAATAATCTGACACAGTACTTCATCAAGAAGTGTTCTGGAATGCAAAGACGCATTGGAAAAACTTCGCTCAGGTCGGACCATACATATATACTGCGTTACCGGTCAGAAAAGGATAGAAAGTAACGAAAAGGCCCATGAGTTGGCAAAGGAGGGTGGAATCAAAAGACGACATGAGTTGCATATGATCCATCAAGCAGAAAATACGTGGACAGAAGCGCGGGGCTGCAAAATTTCTAAGATCATGTGGAAAGCCTCCGATATAAGACTCACCAAGTGGCTCATATCTCTGAATAGAGAAGACTTAAGGCTCACAAGGGGCATACTGACTGGACACTGCCTTCTAACGTCACATGCTTATAACTTAGGCCTCGTCAGTAACAGCAGAATTAGGAAGTACGAACTGCAACAGGAAATGATTTAAATGCGTTCTGTGTTCATGTCCTGTGCTCGACAGGTCAAGGCTCCTGCTATTATTATAACATTAAATTGGAAAACACTAAAATTTCTGAAAATGGGTGTGGCACCGACCCTTTTATGACTAAGCAATTTTCCATGTTTCGGGAGCCATAACTCGAAGAAAAATTAACGGATCGTAATAAAATTGGGTACACAAATTTTTCCTATTGCAGAAAATATTTCTAGTAAAAATGAACGGGATCGGTTAAAGACCACGGCAACTTAAATATAAAACAAATCCAAAAGGGTCGTAGACTAGAACAATAAGCTATAACTTGGCAAAAAATAGTTTTGAATCAATGACATTTCATTTATCAAGTTTTATTGTAAGAGGAAATGGGGAGACATTTTTTTTTAAACGGGCGGTGCCACGTGTTATGTAGAAAAGTAATTTATCTGAAATGAAATGTACAATTCAAGCTCACGCTGAGTATATAATGTTCGGTTACACCCGAACGTAGACACTTTTACTTGCTTTTACATGATATATAAAAAATGTCGCCAATTCCACTTCTGAGTGGAATGTCACCATATCTCAACTGCTGTTTCGAAAACGACCTATCTTAAAATGTTTCGAAATTTGGTGTTCTGTCGAGTAAGGGTGATATTCCACTCAACAGTGAATATATAACAACACATTATTTAAGATATATTGGTTCTTAAAAAGTTTAAAACTCTTTCATTTGTTACATCTGTAAATAAACTCGAAATATTGAGTCTATCACAACCAACTTGTGCCACCGCACAAAGTTGGCTACTCACAATTGCCCCTGCCCCAGAATCTCCAAAACACAAATTTCCAATTAAAAACTTGTTTCTTCATTTTTGATGTTACTCTGCCCAGGAGTTGAACCCAAAGACACCACGTCGGCCACCTCGATGAATTATAGCTTGTGTAAATTTTTGGGTCAAAGTGCCTGCTAAAATTAAAATTTTATTTATGGCAAATACAAAAAGCTTATTAAGCGTTTATAATGACATTTCCATATAAATTTTCTGTTATAGGAGCCTAATAAGCATATTTAATTAATAACTATATTGGAAATTTTTAATTAGTTAAACAAACAGATTGATATTTACGCGTATTCCAGCGAAAGAAATGAGCGCGGCTTTGACAAAATATTTTGTTATACTTTTTCAAAAGAAAATTTCCTAGTAATTGTTTGTTTATATATATGTATATTTGCACAGTTGAATTGTGTTATCAAATTGAAATGTGTATAATAACTGTATTTTAGTGAATAAATACAGAAAAGTACAGAGGGTACGGTACACTTAATATATATGTATGTATATTGAATCTTAAAAAGTCTCTAACTCTTTTATTTGTTAGAATTGTGTGAATTGAATTGAATTGAATCTATAAATAAACTTGAAACACTGAGTATATCACAAAACCCGTGTGCCACCGCACAAAGTTTGTTATTCACAATTGCCCCTGCTCCAGAATCTCCATAATACGTACCATTTCCACTACGTCCAGCACAAATGATTGTGTTTGGTAGAATCATCGGTGGCTCTAAATAGCCATAAAAGTTCTGGCAGTGATATTTTCGTATTATAGGCATTTCAGTAGTTTTGAGAAAAGAATTGGGAGACATATCAATCAAAGTTACCAAACCCCATCCACTAACTTGCATATCCATGCCCGGTACTAATACGAAATCGCAAAGGTTTACTGCTGTTACTCTCTGAGTCCAAACAAAAGGACCACAGCTATATCCATATATAGTGATTTTGGAGTAAAAGCAGGATCATGAATTATATTCTGGGCTTTGCGTTGTTGCCCCCTTCCTTTGTTTACAGCAAATATATCGGTTACACCAGCTGTAACCAAAGTGACTAAGGAACCAACGCAACGATACTTGAAACAAAGAAATATTGATACCGAATGTGGGATGTCCTTTATTTTTATATTTCCGCTATTTATCATGCGAAATTGCGCATTTGTATAGGTTAAAGTGCAGCTTAGAACGACAAACAATATCGCCAAATAAATGCGCGAATTCATTTTTATACTCAGTTGAGCAGAGCTCACAGAGTATATTAAGTTTGATTGGATAACGGTTGGTTGTACATATATAAAGGAATCGAGATAGATATAGACTTCCATATATCAAAATAATCAGGATCGAAAAAAAATTTGATTGAGCCATGTCCGTCCGTCCGTCCGTCCGTCCGTTAACACGATAACTTGAGTAAATTTTGAGGTATCTTGATGAAATTTGGTATGTAGATTTCTGATCACTCATCTCAGATGGCTATTTAAAATGAACGATATCGGACTATAACCACGCCCACTTTTTCGATATCGAAAATTTTGAAAAACCGAAAAAGTGCGATAATTCATTACAAAAGACAGATAAAGCGACGAAACTTGGTAGATGACTTGAACTTATGACGCAGAATAGAAAATCAGTAAAATTTTGGACAATGGCGTGGCATCGCCCACTTTTAAAAGAAGGTAATTTAAAACTTTTGCAAGCTGTAATTTGGCAATCGTTGAAGATATCATGATGAAATTTGGCACGAACGTTATCCTGTTACTATGTGTACGCTTAATAAAAATTAACAAAATCGGAGAAGGACAATTTTTTTAAAGTAAAATTTTAACAAAAAACTTAATATCTTTACAGTATATAAGTAAATTATGTCAACATTCAACTCCAGTAATGATATGGTGCAACAAAATACAAAAATAAAATAAAATTTTAAAATGGGCGTGGCTCCGCCCTTTTTCATTTAATTTGTCTAGGATACTTTTAATCCCATAAGTCGAACAAAAATTAACCAATCCTTTTGAAATTTGGTAGGGGCATAGATTTTATGACGTTAACTGTCTTCTGTGAAAATGGGCGAAATCGGTTGATGCCATTTCCAGATTTTATACACAGTCGTCCGTCTGTCCTTCCGCATGGCCGTTAACACGATAACTTGAGCAAAAATCGACATATCTTTTATGAACTTAGTTCACATGCTTACTTGAACTCACTTTATCTTGGTATGAAAAATTAACGAAATTCGACTATGACCACTCCCACTTTTTCGATATCGAAAATTACGAAAAATGAAAAAATTCCATAATTCTATACCAAATACGAAAAAAGGAATGAAACATGGTAAGGTAATTGGATTGTTTTATTGACGCGAAATATAACTTTAGAAAAAACTATATAAAATGGTTGTGACACCTACCATATTAAGTAGAAGAAAATGAAAAAGTTCTGCAGGGCGAAATAAAAAACCCTTAAAATCTTGGCAGGTATTACATATATAAATAAATTAGCGGTATCCAACAGATGATGTTCTAGGTCACCCTGGTCCACATTTTGGTCGATATCTGGAAAACGCCTTCACATATACAACTACCACCACTCCCTTTTAAAACCCTCATTAATACCTTTAATTTGATACCCATATCGTACAAACTCATTCTAGAGTCACCCCTGGTCCACTTTTATGGCGATATATCGAAAAGGCGTCCACCTATAGAACTAAGCCCCACGCCCTTTTAAAATACTCATTACCACCTTTCATTTGATACCCATATCGTACAAACATATTCTAAAGTCACCCCAGGTCCACCTTTTTGGCGATATCTCGAAAAGGCGAACACCTATAGAACGAAGGCCCACTCCCTTTTAAAAATACTCATTAACACCTTTCATTTGATACCCATATCGTACAAACAAATTCTAGGGTCACCCCTGCTCCACCTTTATGGCGATATCTCGAAAATGCGACCACCTATACAACAACCACCACTCCCTTTTAAAACCCTCATTAATACCTTTAATTCGATACCCATATCGTACAAACACATTCTAGAGTCACCCCTGGTCCACCTTTATGGCGATATTTCGAAACGGCGTCCACCTATAGAACTAAGGCCCACTCCCTTTTAAAATACTCATTAACACCTTTCGTTTGATGCCCATATTGTACAAACAAATTCTAGGGTCACCCCTGGTCCACCTTTATGGCGATATCTCGAAACGGCGTCCACCTATGGAACTAAGGATTACACCCTTTTAAAATACTCATTAACACCTTTCTTTTGATACCCATATTGTACAAACAAATTCTAGGGTCACCCCCGGTCCACCTTTATGGCGATATCTCGAAACGGCGTCTACTTATGGAACTAAGGATTACTCCCTTTTCAAATACTCATTAACACCTTTCATTTGATACCCATATCGTACAAACGCATTCTAGAGTCACCCCTGGTCCACCTTTATGGCGATATCTCGAAAAGGCGACCACCTATACAACAACCACCACTCCCTTTTAAAACCCTCATTAATACCTTTAATTTGATACCCATATCATACAAACAAATTCTAGGGTCACCCCTGGTCCACCTTTGTGGCGATATCTCGAAATGGCGTCCACCTATGGAACTAAGGATTACTCCCTTTTAAAATACTCATTAACACCTTTCTTTTGATACCCATATTGTACAAACAAATTCTAGGGTCACCCCCGGTCCACCTTTATGGCGATATCTCGAAACGGCGTCTACTTATGGAACTAAGGATTACTCCCTTTTCAAATACTCATTAACACCTTTCATTTGATACCCATATCGTACAAACGCATTCTAGAGTCACCCCTGGTCCACCTTTATGGCGATATCTCGAAAATGCGACCACCTATACAACAACCACCACTCCCTTTTAAAACCCTCATTAATACCTTTAATTCGATACCCATATCGTACAAACAAATTCTAGGGTCACCGCTGGTCCACCTTTATGGCGATATCTCGAAACGGCGTCTACTTATGGAACTAAGGATTACTCCCTTTTCAAATACTCATTAACACCTTTCATTTGATACCCATATCGTACAAACGCATTCTAGAGTCACCCCTGGTCCACCTTTATGGCGATATCTCGAAAATGCGACCAGCTATACAACAACCACCACTCCCTTTTAAAACCCTCATTAATACCTTTAATTTGATACCCATATCGTACAAACAAATTCTAGGGTCACCCCTGGTCCACCTTTGTGGCGATATCTCGAAATGGCGTCCACCTATGGAACTAAGGATTACTCCCTCTTAAAATACACATTAACACCTTTCTTTTGATACCCATATTATACAAACAAATTCTAGGGTCACCCCTGGTCCACCTTTATGGCGATATCTCGAAAATGCGACCACCTATACAACAACCACCACTCCCTTTTAAAACCCTCATTAATACCTTTAATTCGATACCCATATCGTACAAACACATTCTAGAGTCACCCCTGGTCCACCTTTATGGCGATATTTCGAAACGGCGTCCACCTATAGAACTAAGGCCCACTCCCTTTTAAAATACTCATTAACACCTTTCGTTTTATGCCCATATTGTACAAACAAATTCTAGGGTCACCCCTGGTCCACCTTTATGGCGATATCTCGAAACGGCGTCCACCTATGGAACTAAGGATTACTCCCTTTTAAAATACTCATTAACACCTTTCTTTTGATACCCATATTGTACAAACAAATTCTAGGGTCACCCCCGGTCCACCTTTATGGCGATATCTCGAAACGGCGTCTACTTATGGAACTAAGGATTACTCCCTTTTCAAATACTCATTAACACCTTTCATTTGATACCCATATCGTACAAACGCATTCTAGAGTCACCCCTGGTCCACCTTTATGGCGATATCTCGAAAAGGCGACCACCTATACAACAACCACCACTCCCTTTTAAAACCCTCATTAATACCTTTAATTTGATACCCATATCGTACAAACAAATTCTAGGGTCACCCCTGGTCCACCTTTGTGGCGATATCTCGAAATGGCGTCCACCTATGGAACTAAGGATTACTCCCTTTTCAGACAAAATTTCACGAATTTTAAATAACAACAATACATCTTAGTTAAAGTCAAGGCTATACAATAAAAAATCTTGTTTGTTTCCACTCGGTGCATTACAAATAAAGTAAATAAATATATACAAGGCTCGATTACCGCCGAAGACATTTTAGGCCGAGCTTATCTTTCAATTTGCGTCGTACTTCTTTTATTTTTTCGGTAATAGTCTAGAACAGGGGTCCACTGCTAATATGCGTATTGTGGGAGAGGTCCGAAGGCGGGAAATAAAAATTTCAATTCGTTTAAAAGATATTTGCTAACTTAAACTGCAAATATCTGCCGACAGATATAAAATTTTTCTTTTCCACCTTCGGATTATTGTTGTCGAGATTAATACGCGTCTCTTAAAACATCTACCGATATTTTTGGACACGTATTAGCAGTCGACCCCTGTTCCACACTTTTACCAGTTTTTTTTTCAAATTTTTAATTTAGCATGCACTTTCACCCAAAAATTTACACAAGCTATAATTGATCGAGGCGACCGCCGTGGTGTTATGGTAGCATGCTCCGCCAACCACACCGAGGGTCCTGGGTGCAACACCCGGGCAGATTAACATCAAAAATGAAGAACCGAGTTTTTTAATTAGAAAAAAGTTTTTCTAATATATTTCTGCCATGAAAAGCTCCTCAGTGAAAACTCATCTGCCTTGCAGATTCCGTTCGGACTCGGCGTAAAATCATGTAGTTGTCGTCCCGCTATTTTATTTACGGCAAATACAAAAAAGTTATTAAGCGTTTATAATGATATTTCCATATAAATTTTCTGTTATAAGAGCCTAATAAGCCTATTTAATTAACAATTTTAATGGAAATTTTTAATTAGTTAAACAAATAGGTTGTTATTTACGCATATTCCAACGAAATGAAATGAACGCGACTTTGACAAAACATTTTGCTATAATTTTGCTTAAGAAAATTTCCTAGTAATTGTTTTTTTATATAAATGTATATTTGCACAATTGATATCTGTACAATTACCGTATTCTTAGTGAATAAATACAGAAAAAACGAAATTAATTTTATATGTTTCCAAACTGCTAATAGTTTCTATTGTATACTGCCACAAAACCAGAGTTGGGAACAGTGCACGAAATTCTGAGCAAGAGAACGGCTCGAACTTGAATGGGCTGACATAATCAATACCTTTCGTGAAGTTCTAATGAGGCGTTAATTTATTGTGGATTTAAACATCTGTTCATCTTTCACATATTCGTAAAACTAGTCTAAAGCCGCGTCCCAGTCTGCACTATATGCCGAAATATGATCTTGAAAAAATTACCGAGACCGTCCAGAAAATAATCTTTAAATAGTCCCAATAAATCGCGAAATACTCACAGTCACGGAGATAAGCACACGGTGATAAATAGAAGGAAGGATATAGTGAAGTTCTTAAAAAAGGGGATAGTTAAAAAATATTCGGTGGCAGTCCTTCCGATATGATTTCCTAAACATTCGTGAAATTCTTTCGAAAACAATCTTGAAACTATATGGAGTTAGTCCCCAAAAAGTCTAGACGATATTATTACGAAAATAATCCAGAAACGGATCCGAAACAGCCCCAAGATTTCAAGCATAGGCTCTAAACGGTCCCGAAATAGTCCTAAAAATTTTTTAAATAGTCCCGAAAATGTCACTCAAATAAACCCGAAACGGTCCTTTAATAGTCTCAAAGTATCTAATCTATAAACAGTTCTGAAACGATTCTGAGCACAATTCCGAAATAATCCTGAGGTATTCTAAAAGTAGTTCCGAAAAGATTCCAATCACGGTTTCGAACTGGCCCAAATAGGTCCGATTTCATCCTGAATAATATCCCAAACAGTCTTGACATCTCGGGAGTACGGAAATGGTTACGGAATGATGCCGAAATTGTCCTATAAGTCAACAGAAGACACAATCTTTTAGACTAACAGCTATATAAACCATGAACTGTGCATATATCTTATCTTATTAATATTATAAACTAGGCTTTACCCGCGGCCCCGTCCGCAAGGAGAAAATAAAATATATGGGCTATTCACGTTAGCCCGCTTATCAAGTTAACTGTTTAAAAAAAAATTTCTGTCTAATGTATTTCATTTTTGTAATAGATCCCGATGATCCCGAAATTATCCAGATGAGGCCACGAAGTGACCCAGACTGTATCGCGGACGGATCCCGAAAACCATCCAGAAATGCTCCCGGAAAGGTCTCCAAATGATCCCGAAAAAGTCCCGAAATGACAACGAGGCGATTCTAGAGTGATCCAGAGAACTACACAAAAATGATCCCTGAAGGGTACCCAAATGATCCCGAAAAAGTTCCGAAATGACCGTGACGGGCTCCCGAACGAATCCCGAACACCATCCAGAAAATATCCCAGAAGGGGCCTAAATTATCCCGACATAGTCCAGGAAAAATTCCGACTTACCACGATGGGATCCCGAACGGATCCCGAACACCATTCAGAAATGATCCCGGAAGGGTCCCAAAATGATCCTGAAGTAGTCCTGAAAAATTCCCGAAAGGACCCCGACGGGATCCCGGACGGATCCAGAAACTATCTCGGAAGGGTCCCTAAATGAGTATTAGATTGAAGAACTCGGTAAAGCCTTCCTTGGTTTTAAATGACTCGCGGAAATCTGGTCGATAGTACATTTGAAACTGCACAGTAAGGTCCAATCAATTTTTTGCGGGGTTGGCTTTCGTTTGATTTGGGCAGAACATAGGTATTTTCAATCTGAAGGCATGCGTTTTCCGAGCATATTTTGCATAGAGTTGGACTAATGTCGTTTACCAAGTCCTCGTCACCAAACAATTATTAGTAGCCCAAAATTGAAAACCACCCTAATACATGCCACAAGTATTTTATTTACACATATACATTTCCCCCTTTTTTTAGCTCTGCTCACATCCTGAAGTTGCAGCCATTAAATCGACCATCAGCTATCAACTGAAAGCAATGACCGCTATTATCGTCCAGAAATTAAAGTGGAAGTCCATGTGAATTGGCTTCATTCGGTATAAAAAGTGCTTCTTACATTCGTCACCATAAGATGTGATTACTCAGAGACACACAAAATCATACGCACCGTCCAACGAAAGAGTGTTTAAGTATCCAAGACCATGATGATGACAGCCCATCGCCATCGCATTCGCCACCATAATCATCCCCATCTGAAAGTCAGTTGTTATCATCTGTTCGCCTCTAGCACTTATGTACTCAATACGAATATGTTTAAACTGGCAATATGTATTGTTGTTGCTATTTTAACTTTGTGGCTTTATCTACGACAAAATTAGATTGACAGTTTTTTGGGGAGGTTGTTAAGTGTGGTTGGTTCTATACATTTAATGATGCCTGAACATATTTTCGCCATCTCTCGTATTTTATTTGATGCTTTCAAGAATTGAGCATATTAGCTGATGCGGAAAATTTATAGCAGAGATCTAAGTTTCGAAAGCTACTTTAAGACTAATTGACCTCAAAACTCATCTAAGTTCAAACAGGCCGCCGTGGTGTAGTGGTAGCGTGCTCTGCCTACCAAACCGAAGGTCCTGGGCTCAAGTCTCGGGCAAAGTCACATCAAAAAATTTGGTAAATAATTTTCTAAGCCTCGGAAGTTGGTAGGCAAACACTTCGAGTGTATATTATTTGCCATTAAAAACCTGCTCACTGAAAAATCATCTGGCTTGCAACTGCCGATTGGATGGACAGTCAAGCAGTGAAGTGTCTTGATAATTCCACCTCCTCATCCTGCATGCAGCTGCAGCAAAAGGTATTTTTCAGTATGTTGAGGCGTACCGCATGGAATCCCATTAGATAGGATCCGTCAAAACCCCAACCGCCATTGATAGATGTGCCTTGGGTAAAAGTCTAGTTGAGGGGTCGACTGCTAATACGTGTCCAAAAATATCGAGAGAGGTGTCAAACGACGTGTCTTGGCATCAGTATTAATAATCCGAAGCCGGAAAATAAAAATGTTAAGTCTTTTACGCGTCTTTTGACACCTCTCTCGAGCGTATTAGCAGTCGACCCCTCAACTAGACTTTTACCATGCCTTGTTGAATCCAATAATTTCGACAGACCGCTTGGTAACCCCTTCCGTCTAAAAGGATTTCTCCACCCTGCTAGAGGTAATGTTGGCCAGCGGTTGCTTAGCTGAGACGAAGCCCATCTATAGAGAAGCAGACCGCAGGTGGGTAGTGGCACTCCATATTCTCTTTAGCTATCAATAGCTATGGTTCAGTTGTACCCACACGCTAGGAGATCCGCGTGGCAGTTGCCAGGAATATTGGTTTATTCCGAGACTCAGATGATATTAATATAAAAATAATTCACCCTAGATCGCGCCTCGTTTGAACTTAAGCCTTAAAAAGCCGCTTGACTAGCGGAGTAAATGTAGAGTCCTCTAACCGTAGTGGCACCCCATGCACCGCATTACTAATTACGATAACCTCCGCTTGGAAGCCGCTGCAGTGATAAGGCAACTTCATAATCGAACTCCTCGAAGAAATTCCCTCCTTTAACGTTTCCGGCCAACTTCAACATGTCTGTGAACTGTCCAAAGTCCACTGTCCCTTATAATTTCCTTTTCCCACTCCTCTCTGGAGGTTATAACTGCTCTGAAGCTTGCACAGGGGGCAATTGTTGGCAATTGTTCAACCTGTCTGTGAACTGTCCAAAGTCGACTGTCCCTTATAATTTCCTTTTCCCACTCCTCTCTGGAGGTTATAACTGCTCTGAAGCTTGCACAGGGGCCAATTGTTGGCACATTATAGTTGTCTTATCTGGGATGAAGTCAAAAGTGTGTAAGAATTCTGGAATGCCCTAGATTAGAAATCCCATAGCTCATGTCACAAAGCCTAATCAATGACCGGGCCGCAATATCCACCGGATATATGTTTAGCTGACATTCAGTGTTAAGGCAGCTTTTGTTCT
This sequence comes from Eurosta solidaginis, assembly GCF_040869045.1. Classification (NCBI taxonomy): domain Eukaryota; kingdom Metazoa; phylum Arthropoda; class Insecta; order Diptera; family Tephritidae; genus Eurosta; species Eurosta solidaginis. The sequence goes on from NC_090319.1 coordinate 292,613,360, forward strand.
AATTGGGCCACTGATTCCAACCAGCGATTGAACTGCCACTAACATTTTGGTAATAATACTCGTCGTGTTTAGTGCGTCTTACCAGACCACTACCCCATAGAGCAAGATCGGCTTGAATACCATTTCGTAAAGACAGTTCAAGCAGGTCCTTGGCGAGTCCCTAGCTCTTACCGATGGCTTCCTGCAGCACTACTACGCTACTGAGGCCTTCCTAGTCTCATCCACCATATTACCTCTCCAGAACAATTTCTGTCCAATATAATGCCCAACAGCATTCCCTCAAGCGAGGTAGTTGTGAAAGCGGAGATCTTGTATCTCCTTTTAAGAAAAACCGTAACCGATTTTCGCGGGTTATTACCAGTCCACATGACTTAGCCCACCTATTAACCGAGTCCGCAAAATATCGCGAAAGGTGTCGAGAAATTTACCTCTCACAATGATATCTGCGAACCACGGATGTACATCCCTGGACACTGTGCTTTCCATGTCTGAAAGATTTTGGGGTTGCGATTCTGAGATCGTCAGAGTCTAAATTCATTGTCGGCCTAAAGATTTCGCCAGCTACGTAAAGTAACGCCTATTCCTGTTTCGTTATAATTGATGCCAAATTGGGATCACGAAGGGAGTTCAAAGTCTTGCATCACCTGTCCCCACAAATTCATTGGGGGTTTCCCAACTTCCCCTGCTTCAAAATATAAATACTATGCTTGTGTCTGCGTAAATCTTTTATAGCTCATCTTCGATACTCTCTCGACATCAGCCATGATTCAGAGCAATACGTCAGGATAGTATTGCTGAAAGTCTTAAAAGAGACTTGTTTTCCATAGTTTTCGTTGCTAACTGGTTCCCAGAGACGGAAATCCTCCTCAGCCTTCTCGACTGATTGGTTTAGAGCGGGTGCTACAACTATACTTTCTACCAACGACGTGTTTTGTTACGAAAAACTTGGTTAGATCATTACTAAGTCCCAACGGAACTGATGCTGTTACTCAATTGTATTTGAACAAGCATAAGCTTCCCAGAGAACTTGAATGCAAATACTCCTTTTCGAGCATTCGAAAGGTTCTTTGAAGTCGAAAAAGATCTAATTCGATTTAGTCGATTGTCTTATCATGGAGGGCTTCGCTATGTTGTTGTTGTTGTTGTAGCAATGCTTCGCCCCACCTAACAGCCACGACCGATCACAAATTTTCATCAATATCCTCTAACGGGAGTCCAAGGAAACTTGCTGTTTCAACAGGGGTGGACCATAAGGAAAGGGGTGTTAGAGGCGTTGGTTCCACATTACAATTAAAGAGATGGTTGGTGTCATGTGGGGACACATTGCAAGCGGGGTATACATTTTGTATGTCGTGGTTCATTCTGGATAGGTAAGAGTTTAACCTGTTACAGTATCCAGAACGAAGTTGAGCAAGAGTGACAGGCGTGTCCCTGGGGAGTATGCGTTCCTCTTCCGCGAGTTTTGGATACTTTTCTTTGAGTACTGGATTCGCCGGGCAATTCCCGGCATAAAGGTCCGACGCCTGTTTATGGAGTTCACCAAGGACCTGCTTGTGTTTTTTCGCTTCATACGGCTGGGTTCTCAGGTGCCGTATTTCCTCAAAATGCTTACGGAGATGACTCCTTAAGCCCCTAGGCGGTGCTGGTTCATCAATCAGATGTCTGTTGGGATGCTCAGGTTTCTGGGTATTCAACAGAAACTGTTTGGTCAGCATCTCATTTCTCTCCCTGATGGGGAGTATTCTCGCCTCATTATGCAGATGGTGTTATGGGGACATTAGAAGACAGCCCGTGGCAATTCTGAGGGCAGTATTTTGGCAGGCCTGTAGCTTCTTCCAGTGGGTAATTTTTAGGCTTGGCGACCATATGGGTGACACGTAGCACGTAATCGGCTCGCTAATTGCTTTGTATGTAGTCATGAGCGTTTCTTTATCTTTTCCCCAGGTACTGCAAGCGAGAGATTTCAGGATTTTGTTACGGCTCTGAATTCTGGGAACAATTGCGGATGCGTGCTCACCAAAATGTAGATCCTGATCAAACGTCACACCCAAGATTTTGGGGTGTAGGACAGTCGGTAGCGTAGTGTCATCGACGTGGATGTTCGAAATGGTCGACATTTTGGAAGTCCATGTTATAAATAAGGTCGCGAAAGATTTAGTCGGTGATAATGCCAGGTTTCGCGAGCCAAAAAACTGGAGAGATCAGGGAGGTAGCCGTTTATTTTATTGCATAGCTCATCGATCTTTGGGCCTGGGCCTGTGGCCATCATTGTGCAGTCATCGGCGTAGGAAACCATTGTGACTCCTTCCGGTGGTGAAGGTAGCTTAGATATGTAGAAATTAAACAAAAGTGGGGATAGGACACCACCCTGTAGCACCCCTTGTTTAATTCTCCTTGGTTTTGATGTTTCGTTTCTAAATTGCACCGATGCCTGCCGACCACCCAGATAATTTGCGGTCCACCTTTTAAGACATGGGGGAAGGGTAGACCCTTCCAGGTCTTGCAGTAACGAGCCATGGTTGACCGTATCAAAAGCTTTTGATAGGTCTAGCGCTACGAGTACTCTTCTATGGTGGGAGTATTGATTTAAACCGCAATTTATCTGGGTGCTAATGGCATTTAGCGCGGTGGTAGTGCTATGGAGTTTTCTGAAGCCATGCTGATGAGAGGCTAGCTGCAAATTTGCTTGGAAATAGGGGAGCAAAATGGCTTCAAGCGTCTTTGCTACTGGCGATAGGAGAGATATCGGACGATACGACTTTCCTATGTTAGCTGGTTTCCCAGGCTTTAGTAGCGGGACCACCTTGGCCATTTTCCATTTCTCGGGTATGACAAAGGTGGAAGGAGACAGGTTGAAGACATGCGCTAAATATTTGAAACCCTCTTTCCCTAGGCTTTTAAGCATCGGCATAGCTATGCCGTCTGGGCCCACTGCTTTGGATGGTTTAGCGCGACCAATGGCGTCCTCAACCTCTTTAGCGGTGATGGCGATTTGTGTTTATGTGCGTGTCTATTGGCCCTCCGTCTATCTTTGTCGACCGTAGAATTGTATTGTATTTTGTATTGTATTTGTATTGTATTTTATTAAACATTTTCCAGATGCATACTTATTAACCTAAGATTACAATATTACATTAAATAATTTCAAATTACTATGCAGCATAGGAAAAGTATATGGCATTTTTTATATTAAAGTTTAACATAGTTCTAAATGCCAGTCCTAGCTTTGGTATATTGTTTTGTGTGGGGTGTACAAAAATAAAAATTGCATAAAGAGTTTATGTTATACATTAAATTAAATCATCAAAGATATGAAAGAGAATCAATACTAAATATTTGCAGCTTCCTAAGGTATGTACGGTTTATAGGGTCATCCTCAGCATCGTTTCTAATTCAAAGTGATTATAACCAAAAAGATACAGCTTAACTTCTTTTTTAAATAAGTTGACATTTCTTATTACCTGTACAGTGGCAGGAAGGGAGTTGAAAAATTTGCACGACGTGTATGTGTAAAAACTTCTAAAGTGCGACGTCCTAGTATGCGGAATTTGTACCATCGGAAGTAGATTTCTTCGTAAGTTGTAGACTTCCGAAGGAAAGCTTTCCAGGTAGCCACACCGTATAAAGAATGTTTTTAAAACTTTGTAAAGATAGAGATGTCGACACGGAAATATATCTAGTTTCCTAAAATATAGCATAGAGTGAGACCTATAGTTTGCACTACAGATTCGCCTTATAATCCCCTTTTGAATTGTTACCACTGCTGACAGCTTATTAGCCGAAGCGCCGCCCCAGCATGTGATACCATATTGCAGTTTAGATTGAAATATTCCGTAGTAAACTGTTTTTAAAGTGGATATTGAACATAACTTTTTCAGACGATAAAAGTGACGAGTGGTATATAGAAAGTATTTTTTTAATGCATTAATGTGCTCAGACCAACTCAAGCGGTTGTCTATTATAATTCCTAGGTACTTGAAATTCTCAACAACTTCAACCCTGAAGCAGCTCTCACTACAGTTTCTATTACAATCAAAAGATCTCATCGCATAAAGCGAGAGCACACTGCGGAGTGAAATATGACATCATAAGTTGGTTGTTCTTTGAGAACATGACTGAAATACATAAGTCTAGTTTTACTACTTACAATCAGTTTGTGTGAAGCGAACCAGGTTCGTAACAAATGTATATCATGGTTAATGTCACATATTAATTCAAAGTAATTCGGTGTACTGTACGCAATTGCAAGATCGTCTGCAAAGGCAGTGGCCTTGCCTCTCAATGGAAGCTTAAATATTGAATTAATATAGACCAAGAACAATATTGGACCAAGAACTGAGCCTTGGGGAACACCCAGATTAACAAGCTGTAATCTACTGTAGCTACATTCTACTTTAACTTTTTGTGTTCTGCCCGATATATACGATTTAAGCCACTTATGCATAACACCGCGGAATCCTGCACTATATAGTTTATCCAATAGTACACCCCTATCGACCATATCAAAAGCTTTTGTTATGTCCACAAAGAGACCAGCGCAACTTCTTTTTTCATCCAGAGCTTTGTAGACGTTGGTGCAAAAATCTAGCAAAGCGTCTTCTGTTGAAAGGTCAGAACGAAAGCCAAACTGCATGGAGCTAAAAAAGCTCGCTTTATTTAGAAAATTAACAATTCTGGTTTTAACAGCCTTTTCAAAAACTTTAGATATGGCCGAGAGTAGTGAAATAGGTCTGTAATTATTAACATCTTTTTTATCCCCTTTTTTCAAGATCGGAATTACAATCGCACATTTCAAACCATCGGGAAAAATACCCTGAGTAATGCTGGTGTTGAATAAGTATATCAGTATATCAACCACATTAAAATATATCTTTTTTAAAATTAAATTGGAAATACCATCCTCACCGCATGAACTAGAGTTTTTTAAGGTTTTTATAATGCTTATAATTTCGAAACCTGTGATAGGGTCAAAAAAGAAGCTATTTCGAGCATCTTGGCCCGATGGTAAATGGGTCGCAAACCGACAATTGCAGTTAGTTAATACTGTGTTCCCAACCGTTGTAAAGTGCGTGTTAAGTTTATTAGCTACTTCCACAGCATCCGTAATCGACTGACTCCCAGCTTGTAATGCTATTCGCTCATTATCTTTTTCACCGTTTCGATTAAGAAGATTATTGACAACTTCCCATTCTTTCCTAATATTACCAAGTGCTGAATTAAACTTGTTTCGAAAGAAGTTTTCCCGCGTCAGTCGTATGGCCTTATTGGTGCTATTACTTATTTTGTTGTATCTAGTGCGGAGCCTTCTATTACTAGGATACTTAGCACACTTTTTTCTTAGTTGGTTTTTGAGCTTTATTTTCTGTAGGAGATCCCGAGTAATCCAAGGCTTAAGTCTCACATTTTTTTTACGATCATTTACAGTATACGAAGAGTTGAGAATGTGCGCGTTTAAGGTATCTAAAAATATGTAAAAAGCTACTGATATGTCATTTTCAGCGAGGACATTCGACCAACTTTCGAAACATAGCTTATGGTTCAGCATAGGGAAATTAACTTTGGTATATGATTTCTGAACGCGATTTGCTTTTGGTTTGTCGAAAACAATTCCAAATATTTGCAAACCCGTCATCGTGTGATCAGTTACTTGCAAGTCAATGTTAAAACTATTACAATATCTATATGGTACGGCATTAAAGCGGCAAAAAATATGATCAATACACGTACCCGAACTTAAGCGCGTCGGCTCATTAATATAGGAAGTATAACCATTTCCAGCCATCAAGGCCAAATAATCATCAGTTGTATTACAGTGATGCAAAAGGTCTAAATTAAAATCACCCAGTATGAAAAAGTTTGTAGTTTCTTCACACAGCACGAAACTGGAGTATTCTTGAATAAATACAGAAATAGGAACAGATTGTAGTCTGTATACCCCTAGGAAAACAAATTATTCGCCTTTTATATTAAGAGAAAGTTGTAGCATATCAGCACTATAAAGATTTTTACTTACTGAGGTACACTCATAAGTATCGCGCACAAAGGCTCCAACACCTCCCGCACTGTATCTATCATTCGCATTGGCATAAAAATTGAAATGAGGTATGCTGTAGTCACTTACTTCATAAGAATATATCCAAATTTCCGTTAAAAATATAATATCTGGTAGGCAACCTAATGCATCGATATGACTTAAAAATAAATCAAAATTCTGCCTAAGGCTACGTATATTCTGATGCACAACTTTTATATCGTTAGAACCTACTGAGGGCGCTTTATGAAAAAAATTTTTGCTAGCGATGATTGGGTTATCATCAATCAGAACGTCAACAAACATCGAAGAAAAATAAATGAAGAAAAAAAGAACAAAGAGTATAGCTACAGAGTAGCTAATCAACAATAAATTTTATGTCTTCAAAAGTTCTGATGTTGATAACCCTCTCATTTTCTGCTCTTTTTAATAGGAAGCTCGATTTCCCTAACCATAAATATTTGTAGTGTTTCTCTTTCTTTAATTTATATGCTGCCGTAAACAAAGCTCGATTAAAACCCGTGAGTGCATCATTAATATATATTTTGTTATTGCTAGTTCCATCAAACATTCGCGCTGAAACGTGCCGAGGCGGATTCAATGACCTTACGGAAGGCACGCTCCCCTTGGCGGGCATCAGTCGGGATAGGGAGGGCAGCAATGAGGTTGTCCGTAAAAGATTTATATTCTTCCCACTTTCCTTTTTTGAAGTTTATGAAAGTGCGTTTTTGGGTGACGATGGCGAACTGTGACAGCTTCCTACCATACGGGTGGGGGCGTCTCCGTTTATTGTGCGGAACGTCGTTTCTTCTATTTGATACGCCAACATCTCACCCCTACTGTCCGCCCGCAACTTTCAGTGCCATAGATCGTGATGGGCATTGAAATCGCCTAAGATAATGCGATTGTTGCCGGTGAGTAAGGCTCTGATATTATGGCGGTATCCACTGGGGCAACAGGTGGCAGGAGGGATGTAGATGTTGATGATTTCTAGATTTGCATCGCCTGACCGGACAGATAGGCCTTGACGTTCTAAGACATTGTCCCTGCGGTCAATGCCAGGATCAAATATATAATATTGCACAGAGTGGTGTATGATAAACGCGAGGCCGCCTCCATTTCCGCTCTCGCGGTCTTTCCTGTAGACATTACACCCAGAGCAGGTCTGCAATGCAGATCTTGCTGTGAGTTTAGTCTCTTGAATCGCAGCAATGCGGATGTTGTGCCGCTTCATGAAATCGACTATTTCCGTAATCTTCCCAGTTAGTCCATTACAGTTTAACTGCAGAATTCTGAAGTGCATAAGGGGAGACGCCGCCACTCTGGGGGTAAGTGACGGGTGACTGCGCCTGGGTTGTGGAAGGCCAGGACGCAATTGCTGTTGTGGCCCTGGGACTGGGCGTCCTTGGGCAAGCATTGGGGTACCCGGATGATTTGGGTTTGCGACCTGGCAACATGGCGCGATGAAACCCGTCAGGGGGTTTCCGTCGCGAAGACCAGAACATCTAGGAAAGTGGGCGGATGTCGCAAACATATATATTCTGTGCTGGCAAACGGTGCAAACGGAGGTAGGGACTAAGAGTCTGTTTCCCTGACCTACACGATTGCTGCTTCGCTATGTGAATGGCTTCGTTAACCTCTGTGGTAGTCATGATAATGGGTGCAACTTTAATTTTATGTTTGAACGCCAGTTTAATGGCTCGCTGTCTGACTTTGTTAGCCGGAGAATGCATCACAAATTTCAGGGTTGCATAAGACCATATTGCTCTCTTAAGTTGGCCTACAAACTGTCTGACCTCCAAATTGAGCTCTTTTGTTTAGCGGTTTTGCGTATTGACTTGTAACAAAGGATCACGTCCTCTCGCTAAAGCTGTAGGTTCGGCTGGAAAATGCGTCAGGACTTCCGGTAATTTACAAGTTGTTCCTGGTAACTCACGTTCGACATGTTGGAAATCAAAAGGGCCGAGACCAGCAAAAGGGCGCTTTGTATATTCTTTCAAACAGTCTCAATTAGTTTTTTGAAAGTTAATGTAGGTTAACGCTCCTAAAGTATGTAATCGGCTAGCCGATTTAGAGTGGCAAGTACGGCGACCCCTGATAATTTCCTACGACTCACCGCGCTGATGTTGGGGCAATATCAACACATATAACACCACATTGCTCAAATCAACAAATACTCGATTCGAAAGCCGTCAAATCACATATATTTGTTTTTCAAACTCGAAAGAAATTTCTTTCGAATCGAGTTACATAAGGCCTCAGGTAACAGAAAGTATGAGATGTTTATGATTTCGAGGTCGACATCGCTTGGCCATGAACTGACATGCTAAGGTATTGTCTCTTCGGTCAATGTCGGGGCAAAAAATTCGCACTGCACTGTGTAATAGGTGATAAAAGCTGGACCGGTTCATTCCTTTTCTATCGGATCTTTCATAAGAGCATGGTAGTTGTTGTTGTAGCAGTATAGCCATCACAAGCTATGGACCTGACCTGGCGGTTGTCTCTTGCATTGATGCGATACATTTAGTTGTGTATGTTATCTTCCTAGTAAAACCGGCGCAAGCACACAGTTCGAGGCTTCGTGACAATACAATTTACAGAAAACAACATTCCGCTAGGTGGCGCGCTAAGTGAGATAACTACAAATCCTTGAAAAACGATGGGAATCTTGCAATCGATTTTTGAGTAACTTCCCGGTGAGCTGGAGATATGAAACTTGAGCCGTAAGTCAGAACCCGGTGACAATGCAATATTTTATCAAAAAAATTCCGCTAGGTGGCGCATGGATCGAGATATTGAGAAAATTAATTTTAATTTGGGAATGTTTCAATCCATTTTTAACTGACTTCCCGGTTACCTAGACTTGTAACTTATCACATAGTTCGAAACCCGGCGATAATACAATTCATAGAAAACAAAGATCCGCTAGGTGGCTTGCTAATTGAGATAACTACAAATCCCTGAAAAACGAGGGGAATCATGCGATCGATTTTTGAGTAACTTGCCGGTGAGCTAGGGACTTGAAACTTGGGCCGTGGGTCAGAACCCGGTGACAATGCAACATTTGATGAAAAAAAATTCTCTAGGTAGCACGTGGATCGAGATAGTAAGAAAACAAATTTTAATTGGGGTAATATTTCAATCCATTTTTAACTAACTTCCCGGTTACATAGGACTCGAAACTTGGCACTTAGTTAGAGGCCTGGTGACAACTTATAGAAAACAAAGTTCCGCTAGGTGGCGCGCTAGTCAAGATAACTGCAAATCCTCTAAAAAAGGGGGGAATCTTGCGATCGATTTTCGAGTAATTTCCCGATGAGCTAGAGACATGAAACTTGGGCCGCAAGTCAAAACACGATGACAGTGCAATATTTTATCAAAAAAATTCCGCTAGGTGGCGCATGGATCGAGATATTGAGAAAACTAGTTTTAAATTGGGAATCTTGCAATCTATTTTTAACTAGATTCCTGGATATCTAGAGACTTGAAACCTGAAATATAGTTTAAAACTCGGTGACAGTGCAATGTTTGATCAAAAAATGTTAGCTACGTAACGCACAAGTCGAACTATTTAGAAGATTAGGCCATACCTTCATGGCTAGCCTCCTGAGTGTTGCAGGCGTTGTAGAATTCCACCTCGTTGAAAGCCCAACTGTTACGGTCTGCTGCTACGGTATATGGCTGCGATCTACTTGGGAGCGTGTTCACGGGAACACACCTAGCGATGTGGCAAAGGTTGCGATAAAAAGATATCAAAAAAGAAGGGAACACACAGACCTGCCATCACGAGCACAAGAAAATGGATGGAGTTTTTTTTTGCCAGCAGATAGGCACGAGGAAAAAGAAAAAGGAAGAAAAATTTGGTCTTTTTTAGCACGAGGTTCCGGCCATGAAAGTTCAGCTAGATTGGAGCGAAAAGAAAAAAGAAAAATCTCCCAAAATTGGACAACAATAAGCGATTGTTTTCCCGCTATTTGTATTGCACATAATACACTACGATTATTATAAAAAAATTTTGTAGAACAGCGACAAGAAAGTCGCTTATCAATTAAGTTCATACGCTGATGGCCGAAAATGAAATTTTAACGAAAAGCACAAACAAAAAAATGCTGCTAATTTATGTGTGACCGAATCTAACAACACTCAATTGTGTGGAGAAAATTTAAAAAGGTTACAGCACTTTTCTTTGACTGGGGTAATACATCGATTCCCACACGCTCGGGTGAATTGTTGAAAGCAGTGGAAAAGATCAGTCTCCGGTAACAACATCCAATTATCGCCACCAAGCATAAACACCCATATATGAAGCAAATAACATAAGGACAATTGAGAAACGGCAGCAGCACGCGGCAGCGTAACCCAACGAACGTCAAAATTAGCACCAAGTCATCAAGTTCGTAAAGGTCAACACGAAGTCTATTGCCACCAGGTTCACTCGATCACCTCGGACCAGAACGCAACAACCACCAACAGTACCAACACCAACTACAACAACAACGTTTGAAACTGGGTGAGTCCGTTCCAACTCGGTGAAATTATATTATGTATCTATATGAAGTGATAAAATTCGTCACTTACAGATTATCGTTTCAAATTTTTGTAATTCATTCCAAGCACGCTTAATGAACCTAAAGACCCCTTTCTGTAACTCGATTCGAACATACGGTATATGAATTCGGACACTTTGGTGCTCTTAACTCTGTTGACCCGTCGGATAAGTGCAATGTAAAACCCGTTCTGTAATCTTGCGAATAAGAAACATTGTTCTGTAAAGCTTGTGAAAGGTCAATACAGTCAAGAAATAGAAAACCAAAATTATAAAAGTTTGAGTTCTGCAAATAATTTTATTCCAGTCAAGTTACAGAATAGTGTCACTAGTATATATAGTACCTTACATTTTTGAATGTATCACTCGGAACCATATTTTTTTTATATACATACATGCGAAAGCCATGCGAATGGGTAATGCATTACACATTAGCGACATATGCCTTTCCGCGAGAAATTAGAATCTAGTCGCAACAAGAAATAGAGGATCTACGTCTTGGTGATCAGGAACAAATAAACTCTTTCTATAATTTTTTTGAAATATTTTTTTTTACTGCTCCACTATGCTGTTGCGACTGAAACGTCACCTGAAAGTTCATAAATAATTTTTCTCTATATGATCACACGGCACAAGTTAGTATGTGTCAACGAAGACTAAAGCTATAAAAGCTTATTAAATTGTTACGAGAGTTTTGCCGACCATATCCATTGGTGTGGCAATCAAATTTCCATAGACTCGAGATAAGACAAATGAAATGAATTTAATACAATTGAACTTGCTGATATGGGAAAAGTATAATTAACGTAATTGGATACAATCGAATGCAATTATCATAAATTGGAAGTTAGAAAAAAAAATAAAATTTTTACTAAATACAATCCAAAAGTAAATTTGAAGTTTGGAAAACTATAATTTAAAATAGATGTGAAATAAGAAAATCTAATTAAATCCTCACAAAAGGAACATTCTAAGTTAGAAATAAGAAAATGTAAATGTTAAGAAGTCTGCAAACTCTGTAAGGCGGTCTACGATTTACTATAGGAATTTTGAGCCAAATAACTACATTGTTCTTAAGGTATTTTTTTTTACTCCAGTGTGCTTCGCTTGGTTTCCACGTTATTTGCTATGTACAAGCATACCTATGAAATTAAAATCTATTCAGCAGTATGGAAATAGATTCGAAAGAGCATTTAGATGAATTCCACATTATTTTCAGCAAATGACCTGTAAACCAGAGCAACAACCGCAACAATGTTATCAAACTTAGTTATAATAAGAAGGAATACAACTTCCTGTATAATTTTTTTTTTACCACAAAAAAAATGTTATATGTACATACAGCTGCGAACAAAAGAATAGCAGTCGAAGATATTAAACACCTTTTATTAGTAAAAGAAGGATCATTTATTTGATAAGCTGCAATAAACTTGCAACCAAACTTATTTTAGAACCATCTAAAAACGTTTAAAGCCCCTAAAAGGAATTATTGCTTTGGCTTTACAAAGTAATATTTACTATTCATGTTTCTTAATACCGGGATCGTAATGAATTATGTCAATTAGATACTTATGTACAATTTCTTTGTTCGAAATTATTTCTTTCACTTCTTAAACAAGCATTTTATTCACCGTTTCCTCTGTAACTTAATGCGTACAACTTATTTTGAAGAAAGCAAATTTAGATAAAACTCAGGATTGATCAGTATATACATCTACATATTAATTTTTTTTAAATGATGGATTATAAATAAAAATTGTAATTAAAAATGGGAATGTCGGCATCTTCATTCTTTTAGAAGGCACGTAGGGTATACAGGTAAGGGGCCACCGAAATTTTAGGTGCGTCGGTGGCCATGGATTTTGAGGGTGGGTATAGGCACCGGGCGTCGCAACACCACCCGCGGCGCCCCCTCTGTATATTCGGCCCTTTTATCTTTCAGCTTTTTGTATATTATTTTTATTTTTCAGCGTTTTTTTTCCGAGTTTGATTTTAACGGTTAGTAACCGGTCATCTCCGGTTCGGTAATTTTTTTTTGCGTCAATTTCTTTTTTTTGCGGTTATTTTTTTTTTATTTTTTTTGAATTTTTAAATTTTGAATGTCAACGGTCTGTCCGTGACATCCGGTTCAGCCGGATGTTGTTTTATTTTGAATTTCAAGCGTTTTGAGTCGGTCTCTGCGCTTCTGTCAGGTTTTTTTGAATTTGACAGCTGTTGCTTTTGAACAGGCATGATATGACCATTTTCTCTGTTTATGGCGCAGGAACAGTAAGGTTGGCAAGGACCCGCCCCAGCCGACAATGACTAGCCACTGTGCACCACAACATCATGCCGACCGCCTTCCTTACTGCTTCCATCGTAAATGCGATACCATAACAGATGGCGCCCAACGTGATTTGGTGCCCGAGGCGCTGTCGCGCTGGTCATTCCGGGTCAACTTGTGAAGTTGGCCATCCCACCAGTCCGAGGTGAGCAGCCGCAGGAGCAGCCACCTGCGTTGCGGTGGGATGGTTAGATGGATCAAGTTGTCCGGAGTGATCATCGTTGACAGTTGCTGAGGGCGCCATAACAGATGGCGCCCAACGTGGCGCCTGAAGCGCTGACCGCGAGGGTCAGTCGGGTCAACCTGTGAGGTTGACCATCCCACCAGTCCGAGTGAGCAGCCACAGAGCTGCCACCTACGTTGCGGTGGGATGGCTAGACGGATCAGGTTGTCCGGGCTGGTCATCGGGGGCAGTGGCCGAAGGAGCCACGTGACTTAACGTCAGTTATCGGGATTTTGTATTCACCCGATGAGGCAGTGCTGCACGCACTTTATTTTTTTAGTAGTTGGGGTTTTTATTTTCCCGGAATGTTGTCCGTTAGTCGGTTTGGTAATAATATGTCCGCTAATTGGGTTTTTTTTTGTAATGTTAAATTTTTTTCTTTTATCTGCCGAATTTGTGTTGTCCGGTGAGAGAGTGGGTGTGTGTATTATGAGGACCCCAGCTCATCCCACGTCTCAGGTGGTACCATAGAATACCACCTGGATTGTGACGGGTTGAGCTGGGATTCAAAGTGACACCCTTCCCTGTCCCACCAGTCTGGGGAGCGGCCATTGAGGCCGCTCCAACCATAGCGGTGGAGGCAGGAGGGGTGTCCCGGGTGAATGGATGGGAGGCCTCAGCACCCCCCGCCAGTCCCACTAGCGCGTCCCCAGAGACCGCCTCTGCGTTGCGTCTGGGTGTGTTGGGACTAACCTGTGTGTGTAGGACATTGACCCTAGTGGCCCCAACCAGTCCCAGAGGCAGGTCCTTAAGACCCCCTTATGCGTTGCGGTTGGGAGCACTAGGGACAAGAATGAATGAGTTTGTGTTTTTTTTTCATTTTTTTTTGGAGCCCGAGTGCCTTCGGGGAATGGGATGTCAGTGTTCCCATTGACTACCCAAATATTTTTTTTTGGCCTTCTGTGGGGGCGATAACCACTAGCCTTTCGGAGTTTGGACGAGTTCTCCATATCAAAATGTCTATACTCTTTTTTTTGTCAGGCCTTTTGTGGGGGCGATAACCACTAAAACCTTTCGGAGTTTTGACGAGTTCTCCATAACAAATGTCTAATTGCCGCAAAGCCCTTTTAAACTAGGAAACAGAATTAATTCCCAAATTTGACTTAACTTTTTTTTGATGGACCTATGTTGCCCGGCTAGCTTCGTAGTAGGACTTTGAGACTCTTATCTCAGGGGTGAGTCGTGCCCCACGTTGATTGGCATTGGAGGCCCCTGGCAGTGGCTTCCCACAGCGGATCCGGTTTCCTGTTCGCTCCATCGTCGGGCCTTCTAAGCGAAGCAGGTTTGTTACGGTCTGCTGCTACGGTATATGGCTGCGATCTACTTGGGAGCGTGTTCACGGGAACACACCTAGCGATGTGGCAAAGGTTGCGATAAAAAGATATCAAAAAAGAAGGGAACACACAGACCTGCCATCACGAGCACAAGAAAATGGATGGAGTTTTTTTTTGCCAGCAGATAGGCACGAGGAAAAAGAAAAAGGAAGAAAAATTTGGTCTTTTTTAGCACGAGGTTCCGGCCATGAAAGTTCAGCTAGATTGGAGCGAAAAGAAAAAAGAAAAATCTCCCAAAATTGGACAACAATAAGCGATTGTTTTCCCGCTATTTGTATTGCACATAATACACTACGATTATTATAAAAAAATTTTGTAGAACAGCGACAAGAAAGTCGCTTATCAATTAAGTTCATACGCTGATGGCCGAAAATGAAATTTTAACGAAAAGCACAAACAAAAAAATGCTGCTAATTTATGTGTGACCGAATCTAACAACACTCAATTGTGTGGAGAAAATTTAAAAAGGTTACAGCACTTTTCTTTGACTGGGGTAATACATCGATTCCCACACGCTCGGGTGAATTGTTGAAAGCAGTGGAAAAGATCAGTCTCCGGTAACAACATCCAATTATCGCCACCAAGCATAAACACCCATATATGAAGCAAATAACATAAGGACAATTGAGAAACGGCAGCAGCACGCGGCAGCGTAACCCAACGAACGTCAAAATTAGCACCAAGTCATCAAGTTCGTAAAGGTCAACACGAAGTCTATTGCCACCAGGTTCACTCGATCACCTCGGACCAGAACGCAACAACCACCAACAGTACCAACACCAACTACAACAACAACGTTTGAAACTGGGTGAGTCCGTTCCAACTCGGTGAAATTATATTATGTATCTATATGAAGTGATAAAATTCGTCACTTACAGATTATCGTTTCAAATTTTTGTAATTCATTCCAAGCACGCTTAATGAACCTAAAGACCCCTTTCTGTAACTCGATTCGAACATACGGTATATGAATTCGGACACTTTGGTGCTCTTAACTCTGTTGACCCGTCGGATAAGTGCAATGTAAAACCCGTTCTGTAATCTTGCGAATAAGAAACATTGTTCTGTAAAGCTTGTGAAAGGTCAATACAGTCAAGAAATAGAAAACCAAAATTATAAAAGTTTGAGTTCTGCAAATAATTTTATTCCAGTCAAGTTACAGAATAGTGTCACTAGTATATATAGTACCTTACATTTTTGAATGTATCACTCGGAACCATATTTTTTTTATATACATACATGCGAAAGCCATGCGAATGGGTAATGCATTACACATTAGCGACATATGCCTTTCCGCGAGAAATTAGAATCTAGTCGCAACAAGAAATAGAGGATCTACGTCTTGGTGATCAGGAACAAATAAACTCTTTCTATAATTTTTTTGAAATATTTTTTTTTACTGCTCCACTATGCTGTTGCGACTGAAACGTCACCTGAAAGTTCATAAATAATTTTTCTCTATATGATCACACGGCACAAGTTAGTATGTGTCAACGAAGACTAAAGCTATAAAAGCTTATTAAATTGTTACGAGAGTTTTGCCGACCATATCCATTGGTGTGGCAATCAAATTTCCATAGACTCGAGATAAGACAAATGAAATGAATTTAATACAATTGAACTTGCTGATATGGGAAAAGTATAATTAACGTAATTGGATACAATCGAATGCAATTATCATAAATTGGAAGTTAAAAAAATAAAATTTTTACTAAATACAATCCAAAAGTAAATTTGAAGTTTGGAAAACTATAATTTAAAATAGATGTGAAATAAGAAAATCTAATTAAATCCTCACAAAAGGAACATTCTAAGTTAGAAATAAGAAAATGTAAATGTTAAGAAGTCTGCAAACTCTGTAAGGCGGTCTACGATTTACTATAGGAATTTTGAGCCAAATAACTACATTGTTCTTAAGGTATTTTTTTTTACTCCAGTGTGCTTCGCTTGGTTTCCACGTTATTTGCTATGTACAAGCATACCTATGAAATTAAAATCTATTCAGCAGTATGGAAATAGATTCGAAAGAGCATTTAGATGAATTCCACATTATTTTCAGCAAATGACCTGTAAACCAGAGCAACAACCGCAACAATGTTATCAAACTTAGTTATAATCATGGCGCAACGATACAAGGTGGCAGCATGGGACAGCTGATTTTAAGCTTTTTTTATTTGATTTGATACATCAAAATACGGCGCAGTACGATTTTGACATTTGTCCATCGAATTTACAAAAACAAAGTACATGAAATTTTTATTAATGTTTGTAGGTATGTCACCATGCTGCCACCTTGTATCGTTCCGCTATGGTTATAATAAGAAGGAATACAACTTCCTGTATAATTTTTTTTTTACCACAAAAAAAATGTTATATGTACATACAGCTGCGAACAAAAGAATAGCAGTCGAAGATATTAAACACCTTTTATTAGTAAAAGAAGGATCATTTATTTGATAAGCTGCAATAAACTTGCAACCAAACTTATTTTAGAACCATCTAAAAACGTTTAAAGCCCCTAAAAGGAATTATTGCTTTGGCTTTACAAAGTAATATTTACTATTCATGTTTCTTAATACCGGGATCGTAATGAATTATGTCAATTAGATACTTATGTACAATTTCTTTGTTCGAAATTATTTCTTTCACTTCTTAAACAAGCATTTTATTCACCGTTTCCTCTGTAACTTAATGCGTACAACTTATTTTGAAGAAAGCAAATTTAGATAAAACTCAGGATTGATCAGTATATACATCTACATATTAATTTTTTTTAAATGATGGATTATAAATAAAAATTGTAATTAAAAATGGGAATGTCGGCATCTTCATTCTTTTAGAAGGCACGTAGGGTATACAGGTAAGGGGCCACCGAAATTTTAGGTGCGTCGGTGGCCATGGATTTTGAGGGTGGGTATAGGCACCGGGCGTCGCAACACCACCCGCGGCGCCCCCTCTGTATATTCGGCCCTTTTATCTTTCAGCTTTTTGTATATTATTTTTATTTTTCAGCGTTTTTTTTCCGAGTTTGATTTTAACGGTTAGTAACCGGTCATCTCCGGTTCGGTAATTTTTTTTTGCGTCAATTTCTTTTTTTTGCGGTTATTTTTTTTTATTTTTTTTGAATTTTTAAATTTTGAATGTCAACGGTCTGTCCGTGACATCCGGTTCAGCCGGATGTTGTTTTATTTTGAATTTCAAGCGTTTTGAGTCGGTCTCTGCGCTTCTGTCAGGTTTTTTTGAATTTGACAGCTGTTGCTTTTGAACAGGCATGATATGACCATTTTCTCTGTTTATGGCGCAGGAACAGTAAGGTTGGCAAGGACCCGCCCCAGCCGACAATGACTAGCCACTGTGCACCACAACATCATGCCGACCGCCTTCCTTACTGCTTCCATCGTAAATGCGATACCATAACACAACTTAATGCATGTCCGTGCATACTTTTGGTCGTACGCGACTTTCCCCCCGATTCTTTTAGACTTTCAGGCGTATGCGAATTTCACCACGATTTTCAGCTGTGCAAATTAAGTAGCTGACAAACGAGGTGGAATTCTCTTGTTATGATGCGAGGTGGAACTCTGTTGTTTTCGCGAGTGTTGTCAGCGAAATTCCACTAATTCTCTTAAATCTTGCTATTTTGATAAAGATAAGAATTTTCACTTAGGAATTACTTAAATTACTAATCAAAGTTGCAATTGCCTTTTTGTAGGCAGTACTAAACAATTTAAAATAAAAAGATGATAAAAAAATGGACCAAAAAATAGAAGGCAATTTTTCCTTTAATACATAGTCTTGTTGAATTTTGACTAAAAAACTTTAACAATAGCTCTTGTAAAAGAATTTAGGGCTTTAAAATAATATAGGTAGAGCGCGTGTTTAAATTTTAAATAATAAATTAGTTAATCCCAAGTACATGGTTTGCCTTAAATTGAAAGATTGCGCTCCACCTTTATAGTTTTAAATCCCAAAATTCTTTTACAAGAGCTATTGTTAAAGTTTTTTAGTCAAAATTAAACAAGACTATGGCTGTATTAAAGGAAAAATTGCCTTCTATTTTTTGGTCCATTTTTTTATGAAGGTAATCCTTAAAATTTTGTTATCATCTTTTTATTATATCTGTTATGACTTTAAACTATGTGCCAAGGTATTTTTTTGTCCTAAACAGAGCAGTTCATTCAAGATTTAACTTATACGGCTGACGGTATTGCGTAATTTTCTTCCGTATCGTATTAAATCCGTGATCGTGTTACGATTTGGCTCCTGTTGTTGGTGCTGCAGATTTCGTATCTGCAGCAGGACTGCAGCTGCTGTTCGTCGAGAGAAGGTTCAGCTGCTCAATTACCTAAAGAATTATTAAAATGCACCTAAGTATAAAACGATCATTTCCTCACACCTAACTTTTTGAGTAAAATGTGGGTTGAAAACTATATAGCCACATTCAAAATCAAATGCTTGCTTTTTTTTGTATGACCTCCGTTGTTTTCGCTCTTAAGACTGGTTCCCAAATATATGCAAGCCCTTCACAGTTTCGAATTCATAGCCGCTAATAAAAACAATTTGAATTGGTGTTGCATACCAAACATGATACCGTTTTATTGTAACTTTTTATTTTCTTGTATTTGGTAACTATTTATATACCTAGTTGGTTGATGTTAGGTATTTTAAAATTTTTTCAAAATCCCATTTATGGGCATTTTACATTGATATTGTTTGTATACATTTTCTTGTAAATATAAATAACTCTTCACAAGTAAATATTTTAATTGCAGAGGGCAACTTCGCGCTAGCCGAATTTTTACGAGTACAGTAGTGGCATATTGTAACTAACAAACGAGTAAAATTTTCGCAAGGAAACATTTTTTAACGATACAAAAATTGTCACTAAGATATTACAGAATTCAAATGCAGATGTAGCTAACTTAACACTGGACTTACAAATGGATAGTAATAGCTTCCAAAATATCGCGCTTCAACATGTCAAAAAAAAAAAAAGATTTTGAGAATTGTGTTTATATCTGTATATCACAAATTACTCATGCAAAAGCGCATCATCCAGATATGCTTACACAATTCAAATGCGCAGGAAAAACTAGACGAAACTTGTTTTCATAATCAAACATATTGTTAATGGTTTTTTATCCAATAAAACAAACCAACTTAAGTTAAGTTATTGAAAAATAAAATAATATTGAGAACACATGTTTGCTATAAGGAATGTATGCAAGCTTCATTAGCTATTTATGGAAAATTAATCTGGAGTGATGAACTTTTGCGTGCATGTAATAAAATTTTCCTCGTTTTTTAGTTTTAGTATAAAAAAAAAATCGTATTTGTTAATATTTTGTGTTAACTTAAAATGACTTAAAATACGGTAGTATGAGAAAATTTGTTTCCGTTGATATTACAGAAACCTTAATACGATTTCCTTCAATTCAACATCGAAGTTAGATTTTGATTAAATGATAATTTTCAAATTGCTTTATATAAATAAAAAAGGAGTGATAGCTTATAGTAATTATAATGATAATTTTAATTTAACGCGTAAGTTATTCTCCATTGCTGTAAGCGTTGTAGCGGGGAGCGCCGCCATATCCGCCAGCACTATTACCACCATATCCTCCCCTGCTGTTACCTCCATAACCACCACCGTAGCTTCGACCACCATTGGCACCGGGAGCTCCCATTGGACCCTTTCGGAATCCGCCGCCATTATTAAAGCGTGGGTTACCACCGGGAGCACCATAACGTGGGCGTCCTCCATCGAAACCGCGACTACTAGTCGCCATACCCTCTAATGCAGGATTGATTTCCTTTAGGAAGAAGGTAAGAATGAACAAAAAAAAAATTTAGTAGTTGGTCTTAATATTTAGTGAACGTTATAAAATAAATCGTCAAAGTAAAACAAGTAACCATGCGTAAGTTAGAATCTACACCTTTTCCAGTTTAAGTTCAGAAATTTACAATTCAAGTTCAGAAAATTGCAATTCAAGCTCAGAAAATTACAATTCACGTTCAGAATTTCTAATTTAAATTCAGAAATTTACAATTCAAGTTCAGAAATTTACAATTCAAGTTCGGAAATTTACAATTCAAGTTCAGATTTTCCAATCAAGCTCTGAAAATTACAATTACAAGTTCAGAAATTCCAATTTAAATTCAGAAAACTACAATTCAAGTTCAGAAAATTATAATTCAAGTTCAGAATTTTCATTTCAAGTTCAGAAAATTACAATTCAAGTTCAGAAAATTACATTTCAAGTTCAGAAAATTACAGTTCGAATTCAGAAATTTATAAGTAGGGTGTTAATTTTCAAAAGTTATTTTAATTAATTAATTTTATACTTATATGTTACTTGCTCAAGTGTTGATGCTTCGTTGACCATGTTGCCAAAATGGTGGTTTGGGTATAGTGTACCCCAAGTTTTCTTCAAGGTGTGTACATCCCGAACCTTGAAATGAAATGGAGGATAATTCTTTCCAACAAGTGCATGATTACGCTACGGCCAGGAAAGTACTTCAGTCGAAACAGCAGTTTGGAAGCAGTGGAAGGGAGAGACCTCCACAGAGTTGCGAAGGTGGAGGAAGACTTGACCTCTCATGGTGCTCCCAATAGCCGTCAGTTACCGCGAAACAGGGAAAGCTGGCATGATTTTTTACGAAACTGCCAAAATCGTGATTAAGTGCCAATTCATGATGAATGATGGCGATGGCGGATAAGTTGAGATATTTTGACATATGACGCCAAGATCTATGCAGACAGTACCTATACGTTACTTCCGGGAGTATGGACGCTCGTTGACTGTTAAGTGGTCATATCTTCGTCATCACTGCTGTGCTACTCAGTGCAGATCAATGGTTGTGACGCTAAGAATATAGGTGGATGGCATTGCAATTGCTTCTTATGAGCGAGAGTTTTTTTCTTTGCTATCTCACAAAATTGATTTAAACGAGTTAAGATGTCCAATGCTTCTTTAACACACAGATACCATCTTAAATACATTTATTTCTATTGGATGAACTTTAATTGAAATTTCTGAGCTTGAATTGTAATTTTCTGAACTTGAATTGCAATTTTCTGAATTTAAATTGTAATTTTCTGGAGTTGAATTGGAAATTTCTGAATTTAAATTGGAATTTCTGAACTTGAATTGTAAATTTCTGAATTTGAATTGTAAATTTCTGAATTTAAATTGGAATTTCTTAATTTGAATTGTAATTTTCTGAACTTGAATTGAAAATTCTGAACTTGAATTGTAAATTTCTGAACTTGAATTGTAAATTTCTGAATTTAAATTGGAAATTCTGAACTTGAATTGTAATTTTCGGAACTTGAATTGTAATTTTCTGAACTTAAACTGGAAAAGGTGTGGTTGTGGGTATAAAACAAAATATACAATACAAAACTAAACTTTATTAACATACCTGTTTAGCCTCTCGTAATACTTCAACTAGCGCGCGTGACTGCTTAGCGTTATTTTTAGTGAAGAATGCATGTGAAGTTCCCTTCGTATTAGAACGGCCAGTTCGTCCAATTCTGTGAATGTAATCCTCCGAAGATTGTGGATAATCAAAGTTGATTACGTGTTTAATACCATCCACATCTAGAGCATTTATTAAGTAAAGGAGATTTTTTGAACGGGAAAAGGGGAATAGAAAGCAAAAATTATAAGTTAGCAAAATTCTCTAAAGCGGCGACAGTTATAAAAAAAAAATTCTCGACATTTCCAAAGTACGACACTATATATTTAGTTAGTTGTTAACTAGTTTTCAAAGTCTCTTTTAAATAATTAAACTTTTTCTTAAATTGATTTTAATGATGTTTAAGCTACTTTTGTACACTTAAACATATTTTGAGAGTAAAATTAAAGTAAGAAATTTATAGTAGACTTAACTACAAGTGTACTTTACCTTCAAATTGTCGATTTTTATATATTTATATATATCCACAGCCTCCTCTCGTCCCGATCAGCGAAACGAGTAAAAGAGCATGTGGGTCTAACTTCATTTAGACATAAGGATGTATTATGTAGTATTTTTTTCTGTAATCTTGTTTCCCTCTGTTTTCTCTCCGCCATCTTTTCTCTGTCTCTCATTCTCAGTCAATCAACATTACTTAGTTGTTAGATGGACGAACGATGCAACTCGATGACGCATACATTTTATGCTTAATGCATTTCGTTTAAGAGTTCAGCGCACATTAATACAATAATACATAAGCTTTTGCGCCAGACACCGACGTCGTGCATCCATCACCAGCAACCAATGTTAAGTATTTATCTATGATATTTCCAAAAAGAATCCATGTAACTTATATGTCCGTTCTTTGGCGGATTGAGATGCATTTGTGGCACCAATTACTTTTATACGCTTTGCCTTTTACTTTTCTTAAATTTTATTTTCTGATGTGTCTTGTACTGTAATATTCATTGTATCCGCAAAGATAGCGACGCCACTTTTTTCGGGACTTATAGCAAATGATGTACTGGTGTTCTGCGATGTCCACGTTTAGTTTTAGGAACAACAGCAACAACAGCTTCTTAGCATTTGTTTATTGTCCAAAAGAAGGTCGCCAACAGCTCGATGGACACATTTTTTGTTTTTCATGCATATTGTTACACGAATAGATGCAAAAGGCAAAACATTTTTTGCCATGCCACGTAACATCAACAACCGTCGTTGAACAGGATTACCCTTCGCTAGGCAGCCTAGCTCGAAGTTTTTTTTTTACAAAACTACCTATTACCGAAAAAGAATCCTGCTACTACTAAACAAAAACAAAAAAAACATATCTTTAAGTTATATTCAACGGTTTACCCTAAAAACCTGATTGTCATTCAAATGATGCTTTGTTATGGAGACATACCAGAGATATACGGAATAACAAAAAAGTCAAGATAGATATGGGCAAATCCCAAAAACTTTTTCTTTTTGGATACTCCGGTTTTACACACGGGCAAATAAATTAAGGCCAGAAAAAAGTACAAGGACATTAAGTTTGACCTTTTGACTATCCGATCTGATGATTTTAAAAATAAAGAAAGTTGATAGTTTTTGCAGAACTTCCAAACGTAAAAAACGTCGATTTTTACACTTTTTCAAGCGATACACTTGCCTCATCTTAGAATATTCACACAAGGAAAGTTAATGTTTGTACATGGGGAAAATATACGAAATTTTCGACAAAAATTGGCAATCGTCAAAAAGTGTAGAAAAAAAATTTTTTTTTGCAACGTTTTATTTAAAAGTAAATGAAAAGAAACACGAATTTGGTACAAAAATTAAAAAAAAAATCAATTAACTTTGCTCTGTGTACAATATTAATGTTTTAATGAAGTTCTGTGCTTACATTACTTTTTTCATGTAAATAGCCTTAAGATGTGTGAATATCGATATGACAACTACAGTAAGTTAATTGTCTTTAAAATACCTTTTGTTTGATATCCATATTGCAGGTAAACAAATATTTGACGGTTACCCGTTTCATATTTTTGCCGATATCTCTAAAACCGGGTTTCGGGTATCAACAAAATTTTACCTAAATATACCCCACATAGATATACATATCTACATTTTATCCTGATAAAATTTCAACACAATCGTTTAAGAAGTGTTTAAATAAGGAAAAAAAATTTAAAGTTTTCCGGGTTTATATTTTTATCAATAGCTCCAAAACCGGATCTCGGGTATTAAAACTTTTTTACCCAAACATACTTCGTTCACATATTTATATGTGTTGCTAATTTTGCAGTAAAACATATTTGGCGGTTATTCGGTTTTATATTTTTACCGATATCTACAAAACCGGGTCTCGTGTATCAAAAAAATTTTACATAACTAACAGTTGCATATATCTCCATATTTTGTTAAAATTTCGATATAATCGGTAAAGAAATGTTGAAATAAATGTATATTTAACATTGCGACCTCAATTTATATATATTTTGCTCGATCTTTTGAGGCCTTATGTAAGGCGAGAAACGGCGATGCACTATAGCTCCACTTTACCCCTCAATGTTCCTAACAAAAAAATATTTGCGTGCTAACATGTTTCAAAAAAATTTTTTTTCTCCAAAAAAAACCAAAGTTTGGCGGATTTCCCCATATATATACCCAAAAATAATATGAAATAGTACCGTAATACTGAAATATGTTCACGTAATTTAAAATGTGATAGTCATAATTTCGAAACCATACGAGTTCAGTATTTAATAAATTAAAATCGTGCCGATATATTTTCAAAATGATACCGAATCTGTACCGACAAATAGTTCGGACCGCAGTTCCGAAATATTGTACAAAGAAACTAATTTTGGCCCAACTGCTTCTGCAAAACTACTGATCTGGTCCCTTAATGATCTCGGCTTGCCTGAAGTAAATGTGTTCCCTCTCTCTTTTATGTGCTCCATAGCTGCAACTTTGAAATTCCTAATATTTGCTATAAACGATATCAGAGGCCACTTGCTGCATGATGATAGGGATATTTTTAAGCTCTAGAACTCTTCCATGCACATGACGTTTTCGGTTAAGGGAGCTTCTCCTCTTTTATGTTTTCGACATAAGTATTTATATAAAGCAACCACAAATCCTGCATTTCCCTTTCTTTTCTTAATGTGCATTAAACATACAAGCATATGTACGACAGTAGATATGAGAACCTATCAGCTGCGTACACTTTTTCTTTGATTCATCTCTTAAGTCTTTCAAGGAAATCTACACCGAATTAAAAAAATTTTTTAAATCAATTTTTAGAGTTCATTCATAAACGCAACCATAGATGATTACGCCACTTCATTGTAGATCATTTTATCCCCACCATACTGCTACAATATTCGGCCTCTGTGAATGAAAGGATTTGGAGAGAAGTTGTGGAATGAGAAGGAAAAATGCTATATTAATAAATGATTTAAAAAAAGTTTTATTTATTTTAGTGTTAGTGAATTTTAGTCAACTAATCCGGTTAGTGTTAAAACTTGAGGGACGATCATAAAATGTTGTTAGCTTAGGGCCTAGTGATTACAAAATAATACTCGAGAGCCTTTGTTGGCAACATTTTTCGACCGTTAAATGCTTATCCTAGCAGAACTTTGCAGTCACCATCCCTTAGCTGATTTGAAAATTCAACTGCATAATGATTTCAAATTTTGTTCTGATGAAACTTACCCAAGCCACGTGCTGCGACATCGGTTGCCACCAAAATATTTGAATTTCCCGAACGGAATTCGCACAGTACGTAGTCACGTTCAGATTGTGATTTATCGCCATGAATGGCTCCAGCACGTACACCAAAACCGCCAATGAAACGTACCAAACTGTCCACACGGCGTTTTGTCTCAACAAAGATAATGATTTTGCCGGGCTGTTCACTTGTGTCATAGATGTCGGAAAGTAAGCTTTTTAGTCTGCAAACATAAGAAAACAATTTAGAATACATTCAAAAAAAAAACGCGATAGAAAACACAACATACTTGGTCTCCTTATCTTGCTCTTCACAAACATCGACCACCTGGCGGATATTATGGTTGGCCGACAATTCCAAAGACCCAATATTGATTTGTATATAATTGCCAAGATAATCTTCAGCCAATTTCTTAACCTCCTTCGGCCATGTGGCAGACCACATAAGCGTTTGACGATCTGGGCGTATCTGTGACAATATCTTTCTAATTTGGTGTTCGAAACCCATATCCAACATACGATCAGCTTCATCGAGTACTAGATAGGTGCAGCGCTTCAAATTGATAGCATTCATTGCGAGAAAATCAATAAGACGACCTGGTGTAGCAATAACAATTTCACAGCCTCGCTGCAAATCGCGTATTTGTGGTCCTTTCGGGGCTCCACCGAATACACATGTATTACGAACGTAAGTTGATGAACCAAATTCTGTGGCAACTTGTTGTATCTGTTGTGCTAATTCACGCGTAGGCGCTAAAACTAAAGCGATTGGTCCCTCTCCACGTTCCAGCGGTTTTTGATTGTTGATGTGTACAATTGCAGGTAAAATATAACCGAGAGTTTTACCCGAACCAGTTTGAGCGATGGCCACAAGGTTAGCACCACTCATTGCAATTGGCCAGGCCTGCGCTTGAATAGCTGTTGGTGCCTTATAGCCCTGTCGGTGTATCTCACTCATTACATACTCTGGAAAATATGCTTCGCTAAATTCTTGTATGGGATTTGGTGCATCCCCACGAATAGATATCTGATGTTCGTCACGGAACCGTTGCACTTCTTCGGCTGAACGATTTGCAACAATTGGGTGTTCTTGGTAAAAATTTTTCTCAACAGGCTCAACAGTTGAAAAATCAACAGAGTTAAGCGTTATATCTTGTGTGCCACCATTACGAGGAGCACCGCCACCATACCCGCCTGCATTTCCACCGCTGTAGCTATTTCCACCTCCACCATAGCTATTTCCACCTCCATAGCCACCTCTAAAACCGCCGCCACCAGGACGTCCTCCACCCATACGATTCTTATCAACACGGCCATTGCCTACACCGTGGTAGCCTCCTCCGCCATTGCGCATGCCACCAGCATTACCGCCGGCACCGGCTCCGTATCCAGGACGTGCTCCGTAACTCATTTTGTTAGGTACCCTTCAAAAAATATTAATTATATATGGTGTACTTTTCTATTGGTCAGTCCTATATGCACTTAATACTTTTTGTGTGAAAATTTTCTATTTTTATTAAGTGTCTCAGCCTAAGATAACGGTTTACAAGACGGTGCACCGCCTAATTTTTATCAAAAACTGACATGGGGGAATTAAAAGACGCGTTTTGACCTCAGATTTAAGAATCCGAAAACAAATATTAAAATTTAATATCCTTTTGATAATTTTTGATAAAAATTAGGTAGTGTACCGTCTTGTAAAACGGTCCTTCCTTAGCCATATAGTTGCTATGCGAGTTCGGTTTGACATCCGAACTTTTGTCAAGACTTTTTATACTCAGCGTCCTTTGCACACAGAGTATATTAACTTTGATTGGATAACGGTTGGTTGTACAGGTATAAGGGAATCGAGATAGATATAGACTTCCATATATCAAAATCATCAGTATCGAAAAAAAATTTTATTGAGCCATGTCCCTCCGTCCGTCCGTCCGTTAGCACGATAACTTGAGTAAATATTGAGATATCTTCACCAAATTTGGTACACTAGCTTACCTGGACCCAGAATAGATTGGTATTGAAAATGAGCGAAATCGGATGATAACCACCACGCCCACTTTTTATATATGTATATAAAATTTTGGAAAACACAAAAAACCTGATAATTTAGTAAATAATACACCTAGAATGTTGAAATTTGACATGTGGACTGATATTGACTATTGATAAAAATTTGGAAACATTTTTCAAAATGGGCGTGGCACCGCCCACTTATGGTAAAATCAATTTTACAAACATTATTTATCATAAATCAAAAATCGTTAAACCTATCGTAACAAAATTCGGCAGAGGTTGCCTTTACTATAAGGAATGATTTGAAGAAAATTAGGGTTGTATTTTCATTTATTTATTTATTAACTAGCCTTTACCCGCGGCCCCGTCCGCAAGGAGAAAATAAAATATATGTGCTATTCACGTTAGCCTGCTTATCAAGTTATCTGTTTAAAAATTATTTTTGTCTAATGTATTTTATTTTTGTAATTTAGTAAAAAAAAAGAACTAAATGAGATGATAAGCTGAAAGGGACGCTTTCATGAATAGTACAATACAGTTTTTTCGAATAAAAAAAAAAATATACATTTTGTTTTTAAATAAAATTAACTGATATAAGAGGGGTGAAAGAATTACTACTCATAGAAGAACGGTGTGAAACTACAATTAGCTAAAACTAAAGAGAATTTTTTAGATGAAAATAGTGTTGCTTTTTCGGGTTTTAGTTGATTAAAATATTACAAAAAGTGTAATTATAGTTATAACTTATATTTAAGAAACAAACATACATATATAGTTATAACAGTTCGTTACACGATTCATTTAAAAAACTCAAAAATAGAACGAAAAAGCTGTGTTAGATTGAAGATAAAACATAAGGAATTTTAATTACGAATACTTAGCAGGAAATCCACGGCCATAAAAGCTCATAATTTAAAAAGGCATGTGTACTGAACTACCGGTTGCGAAGAGACCTAGAATGATCCCAGAAGGGTCCCAAGATGATAATTCCCGGACAGATTCCGAAAATCATCCAGAAATTAACCAGGAGGGGTCCCAAAATGATTCCGGAAAAGACCTGAAAAATTCGTGAAATGACCCTGACGGGATCCACAACACCATCCACAATTGATCTCTGAATGGTCCGCAAATAATTGCGAAATAGCCCGGAGAGTCCCGAAAAAACTCCGACGGAATCCCGGACAGATCCCGAAAATCATACAAAAATTATCCCGGAAGGGTCCCAAAATGATCCTGACGGGATTCTGCAGGAATCCCGAAAATCATCCAGAAATTATCCCTGAAGTATCTATCCTCAAATGATCCCGAAATACTCCCAAACAAGTCCCAAAATGTTTTTGACGGAACCCGATATAGCCTTGAAAAAGTTTCGAAAGTACGCTGACGGGATTCCGTATGGATCCCAAAAAACATCCCGAAATAATGCCGGAAGGGTCTCCAAATGATCTCGAAATAGTCCCGAAAAAATCCCGATTTGATCCTGACGGGATCACGAAAACCATCCATGAATCTGGAGGGATCCCCAAGTGATCCCGGAAGGGTCCCGAAATAACTCCGACGGAATCCCGGACGAATCCCGAAAATCATTCAGAAATTATCACGAAATGGTCCCTAAATGATCCCAAAATATTCCCAAAAAGTCCCGAAATAACTCCACGGGATCCGGGACAGATCCCGAAAATCATGCAGAATTGATCTCTGAAGGGTCGGCAAATGATCCCGAAAGTCACGAAATGACCCCGACAAAACCATACAGAAATGATGTCGGAAAATACCCCAAATGATCCCGAAATAGTCCCGAAATGATCCCGACGGGATCCCAGACGGATCCCGAAAACCATCCAGAAATGATACCGGAAAGGTCCTCAAATGATCTCTTAATAGTTCCGAAATTACCCTTACGGGATCCCGGACGGATCCCGAAAACTATCCAGAAATGATACCGGAAAGGTCCTCAAATGATCTCTTAATAGTCCCGAAATTACCCTTACGGGATCCCGGACGGATCCCGAAAACCATCCAGAAATGATGCCGAAAGGGTCCCCAAATAATCCCGTATTAATCGAGAAAAAGTGCCGAAATGACCCCGACGGGATCCCGGACGGATCCCGAAAACCGTCCAGAAATGATGTCGGAAGGGACCCCAAATGATCTCGAAAAAGTACCAAAATGACCCCGACGGGATCCCGGACGGATACCGAAAACCATCCAGAAATGATGGCGGAAGGGACCCAAATGACCCCGAAAGTCCCGAAATGATCCCGACGGGATTCCGCACGGATACCAAAAACCATCCAGATGTGATCCCGGTAGGTACCCCAAATGATCCCGAAATAGTCCCGAAATGACCCCGTCGAGATCCCCGACTGATCTCGGAAACTATGCAGAAATGATGCCGGAAAAGTCTTCAAATGATCCCCTAATAGTCCCGAAATGATCCCGAAAACTATCCAGAAATTATGCCGGAAAGGTCCCCAAATGATCCCCTAATAGTCCCGAAATTACCCTGCTGGGATTCCGCACAGATCCCGAAAACCATATAGGTATGATGCCGAAAGGGTCTCCAAATGATCAGGAATTAGTCGAGAAAGTCCCAAAATCACCCCGACGCGATCCCGAACGCATCTCGAAAACCATCTACAAATGATACCGGAAAATACCCCAAATGATCCCGAAAAAGTACCAAAATGACCCCGACGGGATCCCGGACGGATACCGAAAACCATCCAGAAATAATGGCGGAAGGGACCCAAATGATCCCGAAATAGTCCCGAAATGACCCCGTCGAGATCCCCGACGGATCTCGAAAACTATGCAGAAATGATGCCGGAAAGATCTTCAAATTATCCCCTTATAGTCCCGAAATGATCCCGGACGGATCCTGAAAACTATCCAAAAATGATGCCGGAAAGGTCCTCAAATGATCCACTAATACTCCCGAAAAGACCCTGACGGGATCCCGGACGGATCCCGAAAACCATCCAGAAATGATGCCGAAAGGGTCCCCAAATAATCCCGTATTAGTCGAGAAAAAGTGCCGAAATGACCCCGACGGGATCCCGGACGAACCCCGGAAACTATGCAGAAATGATCTCGAAATAGTCCCGAACTGACCCCGTCGAGATCCCCGACGGATCCCAGAAAGTATGCAGAAATCATGCCGGAAAGGTCTTCAAATGATCCCCTAATAGTCCGGAAATGATCCTGGACGTATTAGTCGAGAAAGTCCCGAAATGACCCTAACGGGATCCCGGACGGATCCCGAAAACCATCCAGAAGTGATGCCGAAAGGGTGTCCCAAATGATCCCGTATTAGTCGAGAAAGTCCCGAAATGACCCCGACAGGATCCCTGGGTTCACACCCCGGGCAACATCAAAATTTTAGAAACAAGCCTTTTCAATTAGAAGAAAATTTTTCTAAGCGGGGTCGCCCCTCGGCAGTGTTTGGCAAGCGCTCCCGGTGTATTTCTGCCATGAAAAGCTCTCACTGAAAACTCATCTGCCTTGCAGATGCCGTTCGGAGTCGGCATAAAACATGTAGATCCCGTCCGGCCGATTTGTAGGGAAAATCAAGAGGAGCACGACGCAAATTGGAAGAGAAGCTCGGCCTTAGATCTCTTCGGAGGTTATCGCACCTTACATTTATTTTTTTTTATAATGTGTAAAAATTATTAAAAATTAATTGCTCGAAGGAGTCGTGGGACCCCCACCCCTTTTTCCATGTTCGAAAACAATGTCGCTAGTAGACTACTGTCTGTGTCCCAAATTTCATCAAAATCCGTGTAGCCGTTCTCGCCTGATTCAGTCGCAGACTAAAAAGTATAATAATTGAATTTTAACTGTTCCTAGGGTCCGGGGACCTTCCCCCTTTTGAAAAATATATAGCTAGTAGATCCTTCTAGACTATTGGCTATATGCGTGCTAAATTTCATCCAAATCCGCCTAGCCGTTCTTGCGTGATTGAGTCACAAAGACAAACGTCTGGACAAACATCCAAACATCCAAACTTTCCCATTTATAATATACTAGCCTTTACCCGCGGCCCCGTCCGCAAGGAGAAAATGAAATATGTGGGCTATTCACGTTAGCCTGCTTATAAAGTTATCTGTTTAAAATTTTTTTTCTGTCTAATGCATTTTATTTTTGTAATTGAGTA
The DNA here is from genome assembly GCF_040869045.1 of Eurosta solidaginis. Classification (NCBI taxonomy): domain Eukaryota; kingdom Metazoa; phylum Arthropoda; class Insecta; order Diptera; family Tephritidae; genus Eurosta; species Eurosta solidaginis. The sequence continues at coordinate 292,645,164 of NC_090319.1, forward strand.
AAAAAAGAACTTTATGAGCTGATAACCTGATAGGATCCCAAAATGATAACGAAATTATCCAGAAAAAGCCACGAAATGACCCCGACGCTATCGCGGACGGATCCCGAAAACTATCCAGAAACGCCCCGGAAGTGTTTCCAAAAGTTCCCGAAGTAGTCCCAAAAAAACCCGAAATGACAACGACACGATTCTAGACTTATCCAGATAACCACACAGAAATGATGCCTGAAGGGTACCAAATTGATCCCGAAATAGTCCCGAAAAAGTTCCGAAATTACCCTGACGGGCTCCCGGACGGATCTCAGAAACCATCCAGAAAATATCCAGGAAGGGTCCCTAAATTATTCCGACTAACTCCAGAAAAAGTTCCGAAATGGCTCCGAGGTAATCCACGATGGATCGCGAAAACCATACCAGAAGTCCGAAATGACCCTGACGGGATCTCGAACGCACCCCTAAATGACCCTGACGGGATCCCGGACAGATCCCGAAATCCATCCAGAAATGATATTGGGAGGGACCCCAAATGATCCCGAAAAAGTCCAGCAATGATTCCGAGGGGATCCTGAAACTATCCGAAAGGATTCCGAAAACTATCCAGAAATGATGCCGGAAAGGTCCTCAAATTATCCCCTAATAGTCCCGAAATGACCGTGACGGGATCCCGAACGGATCCCGACAACTATTCAGAAATAATGCCGAAAGGGTCCGCAAATGATCCCGTATTAGTCGAGAAAGTCCCGAAATGACCCCGATATACTCCAGAAAGAGATCCGAAATGGCTCCGAGGGAATCAACGACGGATCGCGAAAACCATACAGAAATGATTCCGGAAGGATCCCAAAATGATCCCGAAATAGTCCGGAAATGACCCAGATGGGATCCCGCACAGATCCAGAAATGATCCCGGAAGGGTCCAAAAACTATTCCGGAAAAGTAACAAAAAATCCCGAAATGGCTCCTACGGCATCCCGGACGGATCCAGAAATGATCTCGGAAGGGTCCCCAAATGATCCCAAAATGGTCCCGAAATGACCCTGATGGATCCGGCAAACCATCAAGAAATTATGCCGGAAGGGTCACCAAATGATCCCGAAATAAAACAGAAAAAGTCACGAAACGACCCCTAGAGGATCCCCAAATGATCCCGTATTAGCCCCGAAAAAGTCCCAAAATGACCCTGACGGGATACCGACAGGATTCCGAAAACAATACAGAAATTATGCCGCAAAGGTCCTCAAATGATCCCCTAATAGTCCCGAAATGACCGTGACGGGATCCCGACAACTACCCAGAAATGATGCCGAAAGGGTCCGCAAATGATCCCGTATTAGTCGAGAAAAAGCCCCAAAATGATCACGACGGGATCCCGGACGAATCCCAAAAACCATCCAGAAATGATGCCGGTAGGTATCTCAAATGATCCCGAAATAGTCCCGAAATTACCTCGTCGGCATCCCGGACGGATCCCGAAAATTAACCAGAAATGATAACGGACAGGTTTCCAAATGATCCCCTAATAGTCCCGAAATCACCCTGATGGGATCCCGAAAACCATACAGAAATAATGCCGAAAGGGTTCACAAATGATCCCGTATTAGTCGCGAAAAAGTCCCGAAAACCATCCAGAAATGATGCCGAAAGGGTTCCCAAATGATCCCGTATTAGTCGCGAAAAAGTCCCGAAATGACCCCGACGGGATCCCGGACGGATCCCGAAAACCATCCAGAAATGATGCCGGAAGAGCCCCCAAATGATCCCGAAAAAGTCCCCAAATGACCCCGACGAGATCCCGGACGGATCCCGAAAACCATCCAGAAATGATGCCGGAAGAGCCCCCAAATGATCCCGAAAAAGTCCCCAAATGACCCCGACGAGATCCCGGACGGATCCCGAAAACCATCCAGAAATGATGCCGGAAGATCCCCCAAATGATCCCGAAAAAGTCCCCAAATGACCCCGACGAGATCCCGAACTGACCCCGAAAACCATCCAGAAATGATGCCGAATGATCCCGTATTAGTCGCGAAAAAGTCCCGAAATGACCCCGACGGGATGCCGGACGAATCCCGAGGACCATCCAGAAATGATGCCTAAAGGGACCCAAAATAACCCCGAAAAAGTCCCGTAATGATCCCGGAAACCATCAAGAATTTATCTCTCGAAGGTACGCAAATGATCCCGAAAGTACCCCGACGGGATCCCGGACGGATCCCGAAAACCATCCAGAAATGATGCCGGAAGGGTCCCCAACTGATTGCGAAATAGTCCCGAAATGATTCCGGAATAGTCCCGAAAATGTGCCTAAATAACCCCGACGGGATCCCGGACGGATCCCGAAAACTATACAGAAATGATCCCGGAAGGGTCCCAAAATGATCCCGAAATAGTCCCGAAAAAGTCCCGAAATTACCCCGGCGTAATCCCGGACCGATCCCGAAAACCATCCAGAAATGATCCCGGAAGGGTCTCGATATGACCCTTACGGGATTACAAATACGGTGAAGCTAATTATAAAACCATGTTAATAAGGCAGCAGACGCATTGGAGCGAATAAAAAGTTACATAGAAACATACAGGTAAAGCTAATAAAAGCGTGCTAATAAAAACAATTGATGGAGGGCGGATGGCGGGAGTAGAGGAGAGGACCACTGATCGTTCCTCCAAAATTATCTAGATCTCGTTCTGTATGTACCAGATACCAAAAACTATTGATTTAGGAGAAAATTTATATTAAGTTATAACAATTTATAGATTTTACACCAGAGGGGTAGATAAAGGGGGGCGGGCGGAGGGTGTCACTGCTTACTTTGTAAGCCCTCGACTTATTTGACGCCTTGAGTCTGTGATATTGGTGAAGGCCAGTATACGTAAAGTTATAATGTGTAAAAATTATTGAAAAATAATTTCTCGAAGGGGTCGTGGGACCTCCGCCCCTCTTTCCATGTTCGAAAAAAATTTCGCAAGTAGACTACTGTCTGTGTCCCAAATTTCATCAAAATCCGTGTAGCCATTCTGGCGTGATTCAGTCGCAAAGACGAAAAAATATAATAATTAAATTATAACTGTTCCTAAGGGGCGGGGACCACGCCCCTTTTGAAAAATATATAGCTAGTAGATCCTTCTAGACTATTGGCTATATGTGTGCAAAATTTCATCCAAATCGGTCCAGCCGTTCTTGCGTTATTGAGTTACAAAGACAAACGTCTGGACAAACATCCAAACATCCAAACATCCAAACATCTAAACATCCAAACATCCAAACATCTTAACATCCAAACTTTCCCATTTATAATATACTAGCCTTTACCCGCGGCCCCGTCCGCAAGGAGAAAATGAAATATGTGGGCTATTCACGTTAGCCTGCTTATAAAGTTATCTGTTTAAAATTTTTTTTCTGTCTAATGCATTCTATTTTTGTAATTGAGTAAAAAAAAGAACTTTATGAGCTGATAACCTGATAGGATCCCAAAATGATAACGAAATTATCCAGAAAAAGCCACGAAATGACCCCGACGCTATCGCGGACGGATCCCGAAAACCATCCAGAAACGCCCCGGAAGTGTTTCCAAAAGTTCCCGAGTTGTCCCAAAAAAACCCGAAATGACAACGACACGATTCTAGACTTATCCAGATAACCACACAGAAATGATGCCTGAAGGGTACCAAATTGATCCCGAAATAGTCCCGAAAAAGTTCCGAAATTACCCTGACGGGCTCCCGGACGGATCTCAGAAACCATCCAGAAAATATCCAGGAAGGGTCCCTAAATTATCCCGACTAACTCCAAAAAAAGTTCCGAAATGGCTCCGAGGGGATCCACGATGGATCGCGAAAGCCATACAGAAATGATTCCGGAAGGATTCCAAAATGTTCCCGAAATAGTCCGGAATTGACCCAGATGGGATCCCGCACAGAAACAGAAATGATCCCGGAAGGGTGCAAAAACTATCCCGGAAAAGTAACAAAAAATCCCGAAATGGCTCTTACGGCATCCCAAATGATCCCAAAATGGTCCCGAAATGACCCTGATGGATCCGGCAAACCATCAAGAAATTATGCCGAAAAGGTCCCAAAATGATCCCGAAATAATACAGAAAAAGTCACGAAACGACCCCTAGAGGATCCCCAAATGATCCCGTATTAGCCCCGAAAAGGTCCCGAAATAACCCCGACGGGATCCCGGACAAATCCCGAAAACCATCCAGAAATGATGCCGGAAGGAATCCCAAATGATTCCGTAAAAGTCCCGCATTGATTCCGACGGGATCCCGAACGGATACCGAAAATCATACAGAAGTGACGCCGGAAAGGTCCTCAAATGATCACCTAATAGTCCCGAAATGACCCTTAAGGGGTCATGGACGGATCCCATAAACCATCCAGAAATGATCCCGATATATTCCCGAAGAAGTCCCGAAATGACCCTGACGGGATCTCGAACGCACCCCTAAATGACCCTGACGGGATCCCGGGCAGATCCCGAAATCCATCCAGAAATGATCTTGGGAGGGACTCCAAATGATCCCGAAAAAGTCCCGCAATGATTCCGAGGGGATCCTGATCGGATACCGATAACCATCCAGAAGTGATGCCGGAAAGGTCCTCAAATGATCACCTAATACCAAAATGACCCTGACGGCATCCCGGACTGATCCCAAAATCCATCCAGAAATGATCTTGGGAAGGTCCCAAAATTATCCCGAAATAATCTCGGAAAAGTTCAGAAATTAAACTGACGGGTTCCCGGACGAATCCTGAAAGCCATCTCTAAATGATCCCGAAAAAGTCCCGAAATGACCCTGACTGGACCCCGAAAGGATCCCGAAAGCTATCCAGAAATGATGCCGGAAATGTCCTCAAATGATCACCTAATAGTTCCGAAAAGACCCTGACGGGATCCCGAACGGATCCCGACAACTATCTAGGAATGATGCCGAAAGGGCCCGCAAATGATCCCGTATTAGTCGAGAAAAAGTCCCGAAATGAACCCGACGGGATGCCGGACGAATCCCAAAAACCAGCCAGAACTGATGCCGGAAGGTACACCAAATGATCCCGAAAAAGTCCCGCAATAATTCCGACGGGATCCTGAGCGGATACCGAAAACCATCCAGAAGTGATGCCGAAAAGGTCCTCAAATGATCACCTAATATTCCCAAAATGACCCTGACGGCATCCCGGACAGATCCCGAAATCCATCCAGAAATGATCTTGGGAGGGTCCCAAAATTATCCCGAAATAGTCTGGGAAAAGTCCAGAAATTACCCTGACGGATACCAGACGAATCCTGAAAACCAATCTTAAATGATGCCGAAAAAGTCCCGAAATGACCCTCATGGGACCCGGAAAGGATCCCGAAAACTAACCAGAAATGATGCCGGAAAGGTCGTCAAATGATCTCCCAATAGTTCCGAAAAGACCCTGACGGGATCCCGAACGGATCCCGACAACTATCCAGAAATGATACCGAAAGGGCCCGCAAATGATCCCGTATTAGTCGAGAAAAAGTCCCGAAATGAACCCGACGGGATGCCGGACGAATCCCAAAAACCATCCAGAAATGATTTTGGAAGGGACCCCAATGATCCCGAAAAAGTCCCGCAATTATTCCGACGGGAATCTGAACGGATACCGAAAACCATCCAGAAGTGATGCCGGAACGGTCCTCAAATGCTCACCTAATAGTCCCAAAATGACCCTGAGGGCATCCCGGACAAATCCCGAAATCCATCCAGAAATGATCTTGGGAAGGTCCCAAAATGATCCCGAAATAGTCTCGGAAAAGTCCAGAAATTACCGTGACGGGTTCCCGGACGAATCCTGAAAGCCATCCTTAAATGATCTCGAAAAAGCCCCGAAATGGCCCTGACGGGATCCCGAAAGGATTCCAAAAACTATCCAGAAATGATGCCGGAAAGGTCCTCAAATGATCCCCTAATAGTTCCGAAATGACCGTGACGGGATCCCGAAGGGATCCCGACAACTATCCAGAAATTATGCCGAAAGGGTCCGCAAATGATCCCGTATTAGTCGAGAAAAAGTCCCGAAATGACCCCGACGGGATCCCGGACGAATCCCAAAAACCATCCAGAAATGATGCCGGTAGGTATCCCAAATGAACCCGAAATAATCCCGAAATGACCTCGTCGGCATCCCGGACGGATACCGAAAATTATCCCGAAATGATGCCGGAAAGGTCCACAAATGATCCCCTAATAGTCCCGAAATTACCCTGATGGGATCCCGGACGGATCCCGAAAACCATCCAGAAATGATGCCGGAAGAGCCCCAAATGATCCCGAAAAGTCCCCAAATGACCCCGACGATATGCCGGACGGATCCCGAAAATCATCCAGAAATGATGCCGGAAGAGCCCCCAAATGATCCCGAAAAAGTCCCCAAATGACCCCGACGAGATCCCGCACGGATCCCGAAAACCATCAAGAAATGATGCCGGAAGAGCCCCAAATGATCCCGAAAAAGTCCCCAAATGACCCCGACATACTCCAGAAAAAGTTCCGAAATGGCTCCGAGGGAATCAACGACGGATCCCGAAAACCATCCAGAAATGATGCCGGAAGAGCCCCCAAATGATCCCGAAAAAGTCCCCAAATGACCCCGACGATATCCCGGACGGATCCCGAAAACCATCCAGAAATGATGCCGGAAGAGCCCTCAAATGATCCCGAAAAAGTCCCCATATGACTCCGACGAGATCCCGCACGGATCCCGAAAACCATCCAGAAATGATGCCGGAAGGGTCCCCAAATGATCGCGAAATAGTCCCGAAATGATTCCGGAATAGTCCCGAAAATGTACCAAAATAACCCCGACGGGATCCCGGACGGATCCCGTAAACTATACAGAAATGATCCCGGAAGGGTCCCAAAATAATCCCGAAATAGTCCCGAAAAAGTCCCGAAATTACCCCGGCGTAATCCCGGACCGATCCCGAAAACCATCCAGAAATGATCCCGGAAGGGTCTCGATATGACCCTTACGGGATTACAAATAAGGTGAAGCTAATTATAAAACCATGTTAATAAGGCAGCAGGCGCATTGGAGCGAATAAAAAGTTAGATAGAAACATACAGGTAAAGCTAATAAAAGCGTGCTAATAAAAACAATTGATGGAGGGCGGATGGCGGGAGCAGAGGAGAGGACCACTGATCGTTCCTCCAAAATTGTCTAGATCTCGTTCTGTATGTACCAGATACCAAAAACTATTGATTTAGGAGAAAATTTAGATTGAGTTATAACAATTTATGGATTTTACACCAGAGGGGGAGATAAAGGGGGGCGGGCGGAGGGTGTCACTGCTTACTTTGTAAGCCCTCGACTTATTTGACCCCTTGAGTCTGTGATATTGGTGAAGGCCAGTATACGTAAAGTTATAATGTGTAAAAATTATGAAAAATAATTTCTCGAAGGGTCGTGGGACCCACACCCCTCTTTCCCTGTTCGAAAAAAATTTCGCTAGTAGACTACTGTCTGTGTCCCAAATTTCATCAAAATCCGTGTAGCCATTCTGGCGTGATTCAGTCGCAAAGACGAAAAAATATAATAATTAAATTAGAACTGTTCCTAGGGGGCGGGGACCACGCCCCTTTTGAAAAATATATAGCTAGTAGATCCTTCTAGACTATTGGCTATATGTGTGCAAAATTTCATCCAAATCGGTCCAGCCGTTCTTGCGTTATTGAGTCACAAAGACAAACGTCTGGACAAACATCCAAACATCCAAACATCCAAACATCTAAACATCCAAACATCCAAACATCTTAACATCCAAACTTGCCCATTTATAATATATATTAGATATTAGACTAGCCTTTACCCGCGGCCGCGTCCGCAAGGAGAAAATTAAATATATGGGCTATTCACGTTAGCCTGCTTATCAAGTTATCTGTTTAAAAAAATGTTTCTGTCTAATGCATTTTATTTTTGTAATTGAGTAAAAAAAGGACTAAATGAGCTGATAACCTGATAGGATCCCCAAATGATCCCGAAATTATCCAGAAAAATCCACGAAATGACCCCGACGCTATCGCGGACAGATCCCGAAAACCATCTAGAAATGATGCCGAAAGGATCTCCAAAAATTCCCGGAATAGTCCCAAAAAACCCGAAATGACAACGATACGATTCTAGACTTATCCAGAGAACCACAAAGAAATGATACCTGAAGGGTACTAAAATGATCCCGAAAGTCCCGAAAGAGTTCCGAAATGACCCTGACGGGCTCCCGGACGGTTCTCAAGAACCATCCAGAAAATATCCAGGAAGGGTCCCTAGGGGATCCACGACGGATCGCGAAAACCATACAGAAATGATTCCGGAAGGGTCCCAAAATGATCCCGTACTAGTCCCGAAAGTCCTGAAATGACCACGACGGGATCCCAGACGGATTCCGAAAACTATCCAGAAATGATGGCGGAAAGGTCCTCAAATGATCCCCTAATAGTCCCGAAATGACCGAAAACCATCCAGAAATTATGCCGGAAGGGCCCCCAAATGATCCCGAATACCATACAGAAATGATGCCGGAAAATACCACAAATGATCCCGAAAAATTATCACAGCTCATTTTGTAAGCCCTCGACTTATTTGACCCATTGAGTTTGTAATATTGGTGTAGGTCAGTATACGTTAAGTTATACTGTGTAAAAATTATTAAAAAGTAATTATTCGAAGGGGTCGTGGGACCTCCGCCCCCTTTCCATGGTCGAAAAAAATTTCGCCAGTAGAGTATTGTCTGTGTTCCAAATTTCATCATAATCCGTGAAGCCGTTCTGGCATGATTTAGTCACATATACGAAAAAATACAATAATTATATTATAACTGTTCCTAGGGGGCGGGGACCTCCCCCCTTTTCAAAAAAATATAGCTAGCAGATCCTTCTAGACTATTGGCTATATGTGTGCCAAATTTCATCCAAATCCGTCCAGCCGTTCTTGCGTGATTGAGTCACAACGACAAACGTCTGGACAAACATACAAACATCCAAACTCTCCCATTTATAATATATACTATCCTTTACCCGCGGCCCCGTCCGCAAGGATAAATTTAAATATATGGGCTATTCACATATCAAGTTATCTGTTTAAAATTTTGTTTTCTGTCTAATGCATTTTATTTTTGTAATTGAGTAAAAAAAGAACTAAATGAGCTGATAACCTGATAGGATCCCAAATGATCCCCAATTTTTTTGGTGCTCTTAAGTATTTGCGTGTTTTTCCATAAAACCTAAGTAATTTTCCTTAAGTTATCAACCTATCGCTGTACGTGTGATTGTGAGCTTCTAATATTGAGCTACTTTGCCATAAGAACGCTGCTGATATTTGTTTATTTAATAATAAAAAGTGAGAGGAATCGTAATGAATCAAGCAAAGAAAAATACCGCGCAAAAATCTAATTCTCCCGCTAAAAATCCCCTCACACCCACATCAACTGCGCCTGTAAGAGTTGAGAGAAAACAAGAGCAACAGGCTGAGCAACCTCCAGTGCGGAGAAATCCACCTCGGAAACTTGCTTCCCCACCCAAGACGCCTAACTTGCCGTCACTTGCTGCATTGGAAAGAATTGAGAGAAAACTTGAGCAACAGACTGATGGGCTGACTGCGGTGGTTACAAAATTGGAGAAATTAGAAGAGAGAATAATGCAGAGAATCAGTGAGCTCTCTGCCGAAACTGCAAATCTAAAATCAACAATTGCAGCCGTAGAGAAAAGGGTTGTTGCTGTCGAGAATACTTGTGCTGACGTTCTCACTTTACGCAGTGAACTAGCAAACACCAAGGCGCAGCTCTGCGCCCTTGAAAGCAGTGCGGTTTCAACTGATCTCATCGTCAGCGGTATTTCCCAAGCAAATGGCGAGTGTCTCTCAGATATTTTTACGAAGATTTGCAGAGAATCTGAGCATAATCCTCCACCCACTCGAGACGTTTTTCGGTTGCGGAGCGTAAGGGGCAATGAACAAAGAAACAACAGTGCTTTCCCTATTGTTGTTAAATTGTACACAGCTAATGAACGCAACCAACTACTAAAATCCATAGCTCTGTTCTGCATGTCGAAGAAGAGATCGCTAGCGCTCTCTCATATTGAGTTACCAGGATACAGCTCTATTTATTTACATGAGAGTCTGCCTAAAGCCCAGCGTGAAGTGATGGCGTATGCATCAGAGCTTAGGAGAAAGAAGTTGTTAGTGTCAGCATTCTCTATTCGTGGTAAAATATGTGTGAGACTGAAGAGTGGAGACGAAGCGAAGCACATCAGTAGCAGAGCTGAACTGCAGGCACTTATTGGCACTAAAGCACGAAAATAATCGTTTTCATGAGTTTATATATATCTATACAATGCTATGTATTAGTTTTAATTTGCATTTGTTTACAATTTAAGTTTGAAACAGGTTTTTTCTCTCCTATTATTTTCCACCTCCTGTATATTCTTTGTTTGTTTACTTTCTTGGGTACATGTGCTCAGCTTATTTTCCTTACTCTTTTCAAATCTCAAATGCTTTGTTTCTACACTATGTTCTTCTTCTTCTTTCTCTTGTTTAATTGCAATCATATTTTATTTTTGTTATGTTCTTTTGTTTTTGTGTTGCATTTATTTTGTGGTTTTTTCTTCATAAAGTCGGTGTGATGGATTTAACCCCCAGTAGGACATTGGCCTCCAGTATTAATAGTAACTATAATAATAACCATAAGACTTTAATTAATATTTTATGTCAGCAGTCTAATGGCCTGAATGTGGTACATTTTAATGCGCGAAGTCTCAATAGTGAAAAGTTGGACTACGTTAGGGATATTTTTGGAGGATCAGGTGTTGATGTCATTTGTGTTTCAGAAACGTGGTTTAATCCTGCAGTGTCTGATATTCATTATGGCATCCCAAATTTCAGTCTGATTAGGCATGATCGAACTCACAAAAAAGGTGGAGGAGTTGCAATTTACTTTAGGTCTACACTTGCTATCAGAACTTTAGCAATATCAAATAACTCTGAAACTGAATTTCTTATTGCTGAAATTACAGATAATGTTATTAAAATACTAGTGTCATGTGTGTACAATCCTCATAGATGTTGCATGTTAGATTCGTTTTTTTCTGAGTTGACTACGTATTTGATTGAATATGAGCGTTATGTTATTTGTGGTGATTTTAATGTCAATCTTCTTTTAAATGATTCCTATACAATAAAATTACTGGATCATGTGTCTACCGCTGGACTTGCTGTGGTTAACAGATCCATCCCAACAAGATATGCCAACAACTCGCGTCCTAGCCTGTTGGATCTAGTTATCTCTTCTAGTCCTGATTATGTTATAAAGTTTGACCAAATGTTTTTTATATCGGATCATGACTTAATATTCTGCTCACTAGATGTGTCGTTTAACTGTCCACCTAATAGTAGTACTTTTACATATCGTGACTTGAAGTCTGTAAACGTTAGTGACCTGTGTGCTACTGTCTCGAATTTCAACTGGACTGAATGTTGGTTCCTTGAGCGTGTTGATGAAAAACTTGAATTTTTAAATAACACCTTGGCTCAATTATTTAATGAACACGTCCCTATTCGTAGTGTTAAGTCCATTAACACGTCTTGCCCTTGGTATAACAATAAAGTAAAATCAGCTATTAAAATTCGGAATACATTATATGCCAGATGGAGAAGGACGGCTACTACATACGCTTGGTCGCAGTATAAAATTGCACGAAACAAAGCGACTGTGATTATTAGAAATGCGAAGCGACGTTACTGTGATGCCAAGCTGAGTCCGTCTCTACCAACAAGAGAACTTTGGAATAACCTGAAAAAGCTTAATGTGCATGGGAAAGTTGAGGCTGAGTGTAAAATAGCTCCAGATGTACTAAATGATTATTTTACTAGTGCTAGTAGAAGAATACATAGGCCTCCCCCTCTAACACTTGTAGATCATTTTAGTTCAAATGAGAAATTTCAATTCGAAGGAGTATCTGAGTTTGATGTTTTAAAATCACTCACCATGATTAAATCAAATGCAGTAGGTAATGATGGATTATCCCTGAAATTTGTAAAATTAGTGTTGCCTTTTGTTCTGGGTCCTCTAACACATATAATAAATCACTGGTTTACCACTACGAATTTTCTAACGGAACGGAAAAAGGCTGTTATTATACCAGTTCAAAAAAAGAATAACGCCACTAATCCTTGTGATTATAGACCAATAAGTATTCTGCCAGCCTCCTCAAAAGTGTGTGAGTCCCTAATGGCAACGCAAATTTCTACTTTTATTAAGCGAAATAATTTGTTATCCCCATTACAATCAGGGTTTAAGCCTAAACACAGCTGTTCTACAGCTATGGTAAAAATAATGGACGACATTAGGTTACAGCTCGACGATAGTCATCTTACGCTCCTTTGTCTCCTGGACTTTTCTAAGGCGTTTGATCTGGTAAATCATGACCTCCTTTGCAAAAAGCTTAAATACTTTTTTGGATTTTCGGATAGCTCCCTTAAGCTAATGACAAGCTATCTTACTGGAAGAACACAAAGGGTTGTCTGCAATGCTGCGTCTTCTATGTCTAGTAGCGTTACCTCTGGTGTGCCCCAAGGATCTGTTCTTGGTCCCCTTTTGTTTAGCATTTTTGTCAATGATGTATTTTCTGTATGTCAGTACGTCAAAGCTCATGCTTACGCAGATGATATTCAACTGTATTTGTCCAGTCGCGTTGGTCTTGTTGAGGATTTGTGTTTTAAAATTAACAGGGATCTCTTGGCAATTTCCCAATGGGCATCCGATAATTGTCTTTGTCTAAATGCCGCTAAGTCGTATGTATTGCCTATCAGTAATAGTCTGGTTCATGTGGAAGACATTCCAGAATTGTATATTGGTAATAGTGTCTTAATGTTTACTGAGAAGATACGGAATTTGGGATTTGTAGTGAACTCCTCGCTAACCTGTTCAGACCATATAAATAATCCCGATAAATAAAATTGTTAGTAATGTGTATGTTGTTCTACGAAGATTAAGAATGTCAGCCTCATTTACGCCTTTAAATACTAGAAAAAAGTTAGCTGTTCAACTAATTTTGCCTCACTTCACGTACTCGGAGCTCGTATACAGCAAACTCGATTCTATTTCGTCTCACAAAATTGATGTTGCATTCAACAATGTAACGCGATATGTCTATGGTATTAAAAGATATGACGGCTTGGAAGACTAAAATTCTGGGATGCACCATTTCAGATTACCTGGCAGCAAGAAACTGTATATTCATTTACAAGCTTATAGAATATAAAACTCCAGAATATCTTTATTAGAAACTGAAATTCGCAAGGTCTAGAAGACATCATAACCTGATCGTACCGAAATATACCTATTTGTGCTCGTCAAGACTTTTTTTCATTAATGCTGTGAGGCTGTGGAATTCTATTCCAGAACATGTCAAAGCTGCAATGAGTAGGTGTAATCACGAAAGGGTAATTCTCAATTACTTTAGTTCTGCGGAGTGAGTATGATTGCAATCTAACTGGTTCATGTTGCTAAGTGCCTGTTCTATCCTATACTGTTTCTAAATCCTATATATGCTATATATTTATACTTTTAAATTTGAAACTAAAACTAAATTTTATCTGAAACGTACATAAATTTAATTGATACCCACTGTAAAGCTTTAATTTAATTAGATTTAATTTCATTCTATTAATTTAAACAAAATTGTATTAGATTTAAGTTTATATACTTGTTAAATTTCCACCTTGTTGATGTATCTAAAAATACTGAAGTCTTACATATACACCCTCTTACTTAAAATAAATATGAATATATGAATATGTATAAAGCTACGAAATGACCCCACGCTATCGCGGACGGATCCCGAAAACCATCCAGAAATGCCCCGGAAGGGTCTCCAAAATTTCCCGGAATAGTCCCAAAAAACCCCGAAATGACAAAGACACGATTCTAGACGTATCCAGAGAACCACACAGAAATGATCCCTGAAGGTGTTCCAAAATGATCCCGAAATAGTCCCGAAAATTTCCGAAATGACTCTGACGAACTCCCGGACGGATCTCGAAAACCATCCAGAAAATATCCAGGAAGGGTTTCCAAATTATCCCGACATAGTCCAGAAAAAGTTCCGAAATGACCCCGAGGGGATCCACGACGGATCGCGAAAACCATACAGAAATGATTCCGGAAGGGTCCCTAAATGAGCCGGAAACAGTCCGGAGTTGACACCGATGGGATCCCGCACGGATCCAGAAATGATCCTGGAAGGGTCCCATAACTATTCCAAAAAGTAACGAAAAAATTTCGAAATGACTCCTACGGCATCCCGGAAGGATCCAGAAATGGTCTCGGAAGGGTCCCCAAATGATCCCGAAATAATACAAAAAAAGTCATGAAATGACCCTTAAAGGGTCCCCATATGATCCCGAAATAGTCCCAAAATTACCCTGATGGGTTCCCGTACAAATCCCGAAATACATCCAGAAGTGATGCCGGATGGGTCCCCAAATGATCTCGTATTAACGGATCCCTAAATGAACCTGACGGGATCCCGGACAGATCCCGAAATCCATCTAGGAATGATCTTGGAAGTGTGCCAAAATGATCCCGAAATTGTATCGGAAAAGTCTAGAAATTACCCTCTGACGGTATCCCGGACGAATCCTGAAAACCATCCTTAAATGATCCCGAAAAAGTCCCGAAATTACTCTGACGGGATCCCGTACGGATCCCGGAAACCATCCAGAAAAGATGCCGAAAGGCTCCCCAAATGATCCCGTATTAATCGAAAAAAAGTCCTGAAGTGACCCGGACGGGATCCCGGACGGATCCCGAAAACCATCCGGAAATGATGTCGAAAGGGTCCCCAAATGATCCTGTATTAGTCGCGAAAAAGTCCCAAAATGACCCCGAAGGGATCCCGGACTGCTCCCCAAAACCATTCAGAAATGATGCCGGAAGGTACCCTAAATGATCCCAAAAAAGCCTTGAAATAACCCCGACGGGATCCCAGACGGATCCCGAAAGCCATCCAGAAATGATGCCGGAAAGGCCCTCAAATGATCCCGTATTAGTTGAGAAAGTCCAGAATTGACCCCGACGGGATACCGGACGGATCCGAAAACCATCCAGAAATGATGCGGGATGGGACACCAGATAATCTCGAAAAAGTCACGAAATTACCCCGACGGGATCTCGAAAACCATCCAGAAATGATGCCAAAAGGGTCCCAAATGATCCCGTATTAGTTGAGAAAAAGTCCAGAATTGACCCCGACGGGATACCGGACGGATCCCGATAACCATCCAGAAGTGATGCCGGTTGGGACACCAAATAATCCCCAAAAAGTCACGAAATTACCCCGACGGGATCCCCGACGGATCCCGGAAACCATCCAGAAATGATGCCAAAATGGTCCCAAATGATCCCCTATTAGTTGAGAATAAGTCCAGAATTGACCCCGACGGGACACCGGACGGATCCCGAAAACTATACAGAAATGATGCCGGATGAGACACCAAATAATCCCGAAAAAGTCCCGAAATTACCCCGGCGGGATCCCCGACGGATCCCGAAAACCATCCAGAAATGATGCCAAAAGGGTCCCAAATGATCCCGTATTAGTTGAGAAAAAGTCCAGAATTGACCCCGACGGGATACCGGACGGATCCCGAAAACCATCCAGAAATGATGCCGGTGGACGAATCCCGAAAACCATCCACAAATGATTTTGTAAGGGACCCCAAATGATCCCGAAAAGGTCCTGAAATGACCCCGACGGGATCCCCGACGGATCCCGGAAACTATCCAGAAATGACGCCGGAAAGGTTCCAAAATGATCCCCAAATAGTCCCGAAATGAACCTGACGGGATCCCGGGATCCCGAAAACCATCCAGAAATGATGGCGAAAGGGTCCCCAAATGATCCCGTATTAGTAGCGAAAAAGTCCCGAAATGACCCCGACGGCATCCCGGACGGATGACGAAAACCATCTAGAAATGATGCTGGGAGGAACCCCAAATGATCCCGAAAAAGTCCTGAAATGACCCCGACGGGATCCCGGACGAATCCCGAAAACCATCCAGAAATGATGCCGGAAGGGACCCCAAATGCTCCCGAAAATGTCCCGAAATGACCCCGACGGCATCCCGGACGGATACCGAAAACCATCCAGAAATGATGCCGGTAGGTACCCCAAATGACCCCCTAATAGTCCCAAAATGACGCTAACGGGAGCCCTGACGGATCCCGAAAACCATCCAGAAATGATGCCGGTAGGTACCCCAAATTATCCCGAAATAGTACCTAAATGACCCCCTCGGGATGCCGGACGGATCGCGAAAACTATCCAGAAATGATACCGGAAAGGTCCTGAAATGATCCCTTAATAGTCTCGAAATGACGCTGACCGGATCCCGGACGGATCCCGAAAACCATCCAGAAATGATGCCGAAAGGGTCCCCAAATGACCCCGTATTAGCCGAGAAGAATTCCCGAAATTACCCCGACAGGATCCCGGACGGGTCTCAAAAACCATCCAGAAATGATGCCGGAAGATACCCCAAATGATCCCAAAATAGCCCCGAAATGGCCCCGATGGGATCCCGGACGGATGCCGAAAACCATCCAGAAATGATGCCGGAAGAGACCCAAAATGACCCCGAAAAAGTCCCATAATGATCCCGGAAACCATCAAGAATTTATCTCTCAAAGGTACGCAAATGATCCCGAAAATACCTCGACGGTATGCCGGACGGACCCCGAAACCCATCCAGATATGATGCCGGAAGGGTCCCCAAATGATCGCGAAATTGTCCCGAAATGATCGCGGAATAGTCCCGAAAATGTCCCAAAACAACCCCGACGGGATCCCGAACGGATCCCGAAAACTATACAGAAATGATCCGGTAATGGTCCCAAAATGATCCCGAAATAGTCCCGAAATTACCCCGGCGGGATGCCGGACGGATCCCGAAAACCATCCAGAAATGATCCCGGAAGGATCTCGATATGACCCTAACGGGATTACAAATAAGGTGAAGCTAATTATAAAACCACGTTAATAAGGCAGCAGGCGCGTTGGAGCGAATGAAAAGTTACAAAGAAACATACAGGTAAAGCTAATAAAAGCGTGCTAATAAAAACAATTGATGGAGGGCGGATGGCGGGAGGAGATGGAGAGCACCACCGATCGTTTTTCCAAAATTGTTTAGATCTCGATCTCTATGGGCCAAATACCAAAAATTATTGATTTAGGAGAACATTTATATTGAGTTATAACAATTTATATATTTTACACCAGAGGGTGAGAGAAAGGGGGAGGGGGACGTAGGGTGTCACTGGTCATTTTGTAAGCCCTCGACTTATTTGACCAATTGAGTTTGTAATATTGGTGAACGTCAATATAGGTAAAGTTATAATGTGTAAAAATTATTAAAAAGTATATTGTCTGTGTCTCAAATTTCATCAAAATCCGAGTAGCCGTTCTGGCGTGATTCAGTCACAAAGACGAAAAAATACAATAATTAAATTATAACTGTTCCAAGGGGGCGGGGACCTCACCCTTTTCAAAAAAATATAGCTAGTAGATCCTTCTAGACTATTGGCTATATGTGTGCAAACTTTCATCCAAATGGGTCCAGCGGTTCTTGCGTGTTGAGTCACAAAGACAAAGGTCTGGACAAACATACAAACATCCAAACTTTCCCATTTATAATATATATTAGATTAGATTTATAGGCTAGTAACAAATGTTTAGTACAGACACTTATGACTAAATTACAGAAACCAACTTTTGTTGATTAGTAGGGGTAGAGGGGGTCCTAAAAATCACCAAAATGGAATACGCAGCTCTAGGAAACTCTTAGTTTATGAAATATGGTGGCACGTCGACATGGTAAAGCTAGTTTTACATAGAGTAACTGTGGGTATTGTGGTATAGGCGGGTAATGTGGTACACCAGCTTTTCTCGGAAACTATAAATGTGAACGTAACGGGACCTATCCAAATAGCTCGGCGTTCTCAGAATAAAAGCAAAGTATGATTGTACTCGTGCTTTGTAGGCATTGTTGTGAGTCAGTTGTAATGAATCGTTAATCGGTAAATAATGTGTGAGTATTGAATTAGTGAACTGTTAATGCAATATTTTGCATATATTTGTGTTTAATTATTTATTTAAAAATGATATGATACAACCCGATATCGGCTATTGTGGTATAGGTAAAGGCGTGTAAAGTGGTATAGTATACCAAATAATCCTTCCGATCACAAACATGCCGAAAAAAGGTGAAATACGAAAACGGAGGGCAGAGGATATGAAAAAAGCTATACAAACAGTAAGGAAAGGAGAAATGGGTATTCTTTTGGCTTCCAAAACGTTCAATGTCCCTCATACTACTTTGCAGCGCATGTCAAGAAGTGAGAAACCCATCGATGAATTATTGGAAATAAACTGGGGAGGGCTCCAATTTCAACTGCAGCAATTGAGGTAGACTTGGTGAAATATTTGTTAGAGATGGAAGCGAAGTGTTGGGGACTAACACGCTATCAAATTGCGATAAAGAACAATATTCACAATAAATTGTCTGTCATGTGTGCTGGTAAGGATTGGCTAAAAGGCTTTTGCAACCGACATCGAAACAGTTTTTTGTATTTGTATTTATTAGGCAATTCATCCCAGCACAACAATTTGACAAAAATTATTTTACAGTGCTAGTCGGTAAAAGGCATAAAATAGGAACAATCTAATCTTGAAACTTAAAGCTAATGACTATGGCTAAGAAAAGGTTACAACAAATAATATATTTAATAAATAAAGGAATGATAGAGTACATTTGCTTAGAAGGAATCAGTATTTTAATTGTCTAGGTTTTTATAGAAACTTGTTAATTCTTTATTGAAGAGCAGAGTTTAAGCTTTCGAAAGCCAACTGGTACAAGCGCCGACCGTGTGCGCGGGTTTTCTCCGGAAAATGTGGCATCATTTTTCCAGCTACTTGGAAAAGAATACATAAAACATAATTTCCCACCAACTCGTATTTGGAACGTGGACGAAACCTGAATATCAGTAGTCCCTTCACATACCTTATAAAAATAATTTGCAACAAAGCATTGCTACGATTAACAAAAAGTGGAAGGCCTCAGTTAATCAACCTGCTAAGAAATACAATAAAAAAGCATTCCTGCTATATCGTTTGCAGATTCAAGTGGTAGTGAAGAGTTTCTAAACATTCCATCAACAAAAGAAACCTCATGCAACTATTGCCGAAAAGTTTTTGGAGATGATGCTATTATTTGGCCATGGATATCTTGCCTACAGTGCGAGCAAATTTGGGTCCATGAAAAGTGTATTCCCAACCGTAGTGCTATTTTTCTTTGTGTTTCATGTAAATAAGTCTATGATACTTTTCTGAATCAGTCCAGCTTATTTAATTTAAAATTTTTGAAATGAACTAAAATTTTTATTTGCGTTCCTTGTAATTAGTTATCTGACAGGCTTAATTAATTGAATTTATCTAAAAACTAAGACGCTTTTTTAAGGTTTAAAAACATTTCGTTTTTATTTTTTCAGTTTTTGAAATAAATTATTGCTTTTCAATGTAAAACTGCTTTCTTATTATCTAAGGGTACGATGTGTGGGTATTGTGGTATACTATACCGCATTAACCGACACGGTATACCATATTACCCGCCATTTTTTCCAATAGCTGATTTATGACCTTTAAGATATATTTTAAAATATCTCTTAACTTTTCAACTGTAAGACTACTGCTTCTTGCTTCTTTTGTTTGTAATCCTTGTGGTATCATATTAACCAATTTTTATTGAAATTGCATGCAAATTACTGATTTTACAAAGGAAAATAAAATAGGTATACCACATTACCCGCACTTACTCTATATATATCTACAGGACATAGCCACCACAGATAGGCAAATACAACAAAACAAAATAAAATAAAATTATATAATAATAATTACACAATACAAGAAGTTCATTAAAAAAAGTATTGGCGACTTAAAATACATTTAAATACTAATTACAAAAATATACTATATACTTATTAAATTATTCAAATAAAAATCTAAAAGACTTACAGATGTCCCTATACCTTACATATCTAACGTAGTAGGTACTTTTCAATTCTAAAAATCGGGTCACAAGCATCTAAGTTTTTGCAGTGATTATTGAAATCGTGACAAATGCCATGCATTTCGAAGCTCGATCTGCATGAATTATATGCAGTTGTTGAAAATATCTAGACGGTCTGACTGGCACAATGAACTTCATTTCGCCAAGTAAAAATGGGCTAGCTATCATCCCTCTTAAGAGCTTTACTATAAATAAGATACCAAGCATATCTCTACGGCCCTATAATGTAGGCAACTGTAATAGCTTTCTCCGGCTGCAGTAGGACCGAAAATTCCTGGACGTATCCCATGGCAAGTGTTTCAAAGCAACAACTGTTTTTGGACCGATTCCAGTTAATGCAATGAATCTGATAACGTTGGCTCCAGTTTATCGAAGCATATTCCAATATTGGCCTCATCAATAATGTGAAATGAATTTTAGTAACGTACGGATCACTGAATTCCTGGGGGACGACCTAGAAGTTTAAATATGGTCATATTAATCGTTCCCGAGATGGTCGGGCTAGTACCTTTATGGTGCTTTGTTACCGGAATGGCACCTGAGAAATCAACCGTATGAAGCCAAAAAACACAAACAGGTCCTCAGCGAACTCCACAAACAGGCGTCGGACCTTTATGCCAGGAATTGCCCGGTGAATCCAGTACTCAAAGAACAGTACCCAAAATTTGCGGAAGAGGAACGCATACTCCCCAGAGAAACGCGAGTCACTCTAGCTCAACTTCGATCTGGATACTGTAACAGGTTACCTATCCAGAATCAACCCCGACATACAAAATGTATGCCCCGCTTGCAATGTGTCCCCACATGACACCAACCATCTATTTAATTGTAATGTGGAACCAACGCCTCTAACACCCCTCTCATTATGGTCCACCCCTGTTGAAACTGCAAGTTTCCTTGGGCTCCCGTTAGAGGACATTGGTGACAATTTGCGATTGGTCGCACCTATTGGATGGGGCGAAGCACTGCTACAACAAAAACAACAACCGGAACGTACCGGATCTGTATCCGGCAAAGGACCATCAACATCGATAACACTCCCCAAAACCTTCGGGGAGTGTATCTATCGTTAATACAACAAGGTTTACACTGTTTATGAGAGAAAACATCACAAATATTGAGAGAGCGCGCTCTTTCAATTAACCTGTACTATTCTTATTGGGATAGAAGTAGATAGATAGATAATTAATTGAGGATCGCACTGCGACTATTGGTCTATTGTGCCCTCAACTGCTTCACAGCACCTCATCCAAGCCGACTTCTCTGATGAACCCTAGCAGTTCACCTGGCTTGGGGGATTTGATGTGAGAATGCTCTGGCCATGGTGAGCCCAAAAACTTATTTATTTATTTATTTATTTATTTATTATTACGGTCTTTAAGACCTAGTTTAGGTTAAAATAAGAAATTAAACATAACTACTCATGTCACATTTAGTGACGTACAATATAAAAACAATTTTTCTTTGAACTTACTAATATTTTCACAGTCTTTCAAATCAGAAGGTAACTCATTATACATTTTATACCCTAAATATTCAAGAGACCTTTTGGCGAACTCAGTTCTTATTCTAGGCAGTCTTATATTATTGCAATTTCTTGTTCCATAATTGTGGATTTCATGATTATAATGTATTTTACTACTCAGGTAATTCGGTAACATTCCTAACCTAAGTTGGTGTATAAATTTCAATGTGAAATAACTAACTGACTGTTTAATACTAAGCCAGTTTAATCTATTGAGCATTACAATTTTTGGCGTTCTTGGAGGACATTTTAAAATAAATCGCATTGCCTTGTTTTGCTGTATTTGAAGTTTCTTAATATATATATCATTACTTAATAGCAGAATAGTAGGACAATAAATAAAGTGTGGTTCAATAATTGAACGATATACCAATATTTTATGACTTTGACTGATATGTTTACATGTTCTATACATGAAGCCTATTTTCTGTGCAATTTTCCTTTCCAGATAAGTTACATGCTCTCCAAAATTTAGATTATCATCAATCAAAACTCCTAAATACTTAATTTTGTCTACTCTTTGGATTTCCATGTTTTTTACCTTCAGCGTAATATTATTTAAACTATTGTTACTTATGATATTGGTGTTTTTACAAAATATCATGAACTTAGTTTTTTCGACATTTAATTTTAGTTTTCTAAGGCATAACCATTTGTATAGCGAGTCCAGGTCTTCTTGTACTTTCAGCATGGCACATTCTGCATATTTTTCACTTATGATAAGCAATGCATCATCCGCAAATAGCCGTATTTTACAATATTTTAAGCATCTTTTGATATCATTGATATACAATGTAAACAATATTGGCGCCAAGACCGAGCCTTGTGGTAAACCAATGTTAACATCCACCACTGATGAAACCTCCTTTCCAATTATCGTTCTCTGTTTTCTGTCACCCAAATAACTCCGGAACCATTCCAAAGCTTTTCCTCTTATACCAATTTTAAACATAACGTCCAATAGCTCAGATCTATCGACAGTTTCAAAAGCCCGTTTTAAATCCAAGAAGACAGACACGGTAAATTTTTTGTCCGCCATGTCTTCTTTCCAATCTGCAATTACCATATTCAACGCTGTTTCACAAGAATGGCTCTTCCTGAATCCCGATTGTTCTGGGATAATCACATTGTGCTTCTCTAAGTATGCCACAAGTTGATCCTTCACCACTGTCTCCATAATTTTTTCATCTGTAGGTAACGTGTTAATTGGACGTAGTTCCTCAGGTTTCATTGTATTTTTTACTTTTTCAACAGGTATTATTGTTGAAATTTTCCAGTAACTAGGTACAATACCGCTGTTTAAGGATTCGTTAATTATGTCTTTGTAGAAATTAGCAGTATATGTCATGGCATCTTTAACGACACCCTCCGATAAAAGCTTGTCGCCGCCATATTTGTTTTTAAGTGATTTTGTGATAATAATAATATCGTCCACTACAATGTCAGTAAATTTAAATGTTTCAAATGGATTACTATGATTTGCGCTTATTTCATCCCCATTTACAATTTCTTCGATGCTATCATTAATTTCAACAATACTTTGTATAAAAAAGTTATTTAGGGCATTAGCTATATCATATTCATTTTCCAGGCATTCACCGTTAATTACAATTTTAGTGATATGTTTTTTAACATCATTAAGCTCGACGAGGTCTTTTAGACACTTCCACATACGTTTCATATCGCCATTGTTATGATTTACTCTATCTTCCATGTATTTCTTTTTTTTATAAATTATGGTTCTTTTATATATTTTCTTAATGACGTTATATTCGTCCCAAAATCCAGTATTTCGAGCAGTTTTATAAGATTCTATTTTTCTTTTATGCAGGTTTGTTAATTCTCGGTCGTACCACTTATTTCTTATCTGTATTTGGGTCCTCTTTATATAAGTCAGTGCTTGCATAGCCACAGTTACAACTTCGTTTAGGGCTTTAGTTTTAGTTTCTACTCCGGAAATTGACATAAAGCTGAAATCGCATGTTCGTAGCAAAGTTAAAAGATTTTCAGCACTATAGTACTCCCAACATGTAACAGTAGCATACCTTCTCATTTTACAAAGCTTTGTTGTTGGCACTTCGAAGTGGATTGTCTCATGGTCAAAAATGCGATGTTCACCTATATTTACTGCTTTAACTTTATCATTGTTACTGAATAGCAAATCAATTCTTGTAGACGAGTACTCTGTTATCCTTGTGTCGAAGTTTATCCTTTGTATCATTGCCATTTGTGCAAATAAACTTGTTAGCTGGTTTGAGTATGTTGACGATACATTTACATTGATATTAAAATCACCAATTATTAAATTATTATCCGCCTCCTTGAGATGTTCAGTGATGATTTCATTTAGATAAGTAATAAAGGTGGATTCACTGCTACTTGGTGAGTGATATAGTACACCGATTTTCCATTTTAACGCGCATTTGTTTATTTTTACAATAATGCACCACACATTCATGTTGATAGCTTTATTACAAACTATGCTAAATTGTATATTTTCATTCACATACATGACAACACCGCCAGTGTGCCTACTTTGAGAGTCGCAACGAATGCATTTGTATGTCGGAATACTAAGTTCAGAATCCAAGATATGTTCTGTTGTACACGTTTCCGTACATAACACAATACTTGGTCTTCTTATTTCAATAAGACGTTCCAGCTCGATTTTATTCGCTATGATACTACTAATATTAAGATAAATGCATTCCAAGTTGTATATATTGCTATCTCGATTTAAATAATATTTTGACTTTTGCGCTGCTGTAAGGATTTTCTTTGGTTGCTAATAAACAACTTTCCTTTTCCTTGCATCTAGCTTTTGTTGGTATACGGGACAAGTTCTATCCAGAGTATCATGGTTTTCGTCAAGTCCTAGATTCAGCTCCTTGTTTGCTCGTATGCAGTTAATGCACTTGTTTACTGCATCCTTTATGCATTGTGTATGTTTATGCTCACCCAAGCATTTTGTGCATACTTCCTTTTCCTTGCAGTCAGCCGCTTTGTGATTGAAGCCTTTGCATTTAAAACAACACAATACCTGCACTGCATCATATACTCGGCAACGTTCCAAACCTACATTAAGCCTCTCTCCAGCTAGTACATTTGTGAACGCTTCAACATTCATTTCTATCACAGCATTATAATAGTTTTTCGCGTTCTTTTTCACTTCATATTGCTTAACAATTTTGATGTCCGTTTCACTTAAACAAATGTTTTGTCGTTTAATTCTTTGCACCAGTTCCTCGTCGCTATATTTAAAATTTATACCAGTCACCATGACTGCTGGTTTCACTTTTTTGGGAATCTTAACCTCATAGTTATTTCCCAGATTGTTCTCAATGGCATTTTTTATTTTGTCACGCTCATGGTCATTTTCGCTTTCAACAATAACAACTCCGCTTTGCCTTGCTACTATATTAGTTATTTGCAGCCCTTTAGGATCAACTTTCGAGTTTAGGTCAGTTTTGGTTATTTCTATATTTTGCTTTTTATTCGGCTTGACAATTAGGGGATGATTCTTTCTAATGTCTGGTAACACTTCTTTTTTTTGTCCATCATTTTTTGTTATCGCTGCGTATGACACTTTGGCTTCAACACTATTAACATTTTTCTTTATTTCATTGCACATTTTTTTATTCTCTTTACTTATTTCTTCAATCATTTTCTTATTGTCATCCTTGTTTGTTTTCAACTCATCACAGACCTGGGGGCCTACTCTGTATTGCGATGCGAAAGAAAAAAATACGCGAAATCGCAAAATCGGTACTCTGTATCTTGACATTCGCATGTATATTTGACTTTCGCATTCACATTTTGCCCATTCGCGATTTTTCTCCCTTTTCGCATTGCCGGCACTCTGTAAAGCGAAAGCGAATGTCAAACAGCATTCATTTTCGCATTTTTCTTGCTACAAGTAATAGGCATTCGCATTGTTCAAGTATGTAAATATTAATTGATGATTTTATAAATTGATATCTTTATATTCATTTAAAAATATATAGGACAACTCAAAAAACAAAACAAACACAAAAGCAACAATTTGTAATCCTAGTGGACTTAAAATACATAAATAAATAACAATTAAATCGAAACCACTTTTTTATAAAGCATTTCTATTTGAAATCATGTCATTTTTTATTTATTCTCTGATACAACTAGCAATATTTCCCATTCTATGATTTTCCACGTTTTCTGTATTTATCACGTTCACTTCTTCCAATTCAATTTCTGAACTGGGAGGATTTCTTCATTTAAATCAATCCTTCATTTAAATCGTTCCATAATGCTACAGAATCCTTTTTTTAATTTGTTCAACAAAAATTAATCGTTTGCCGAAATTGTAATCGCCTTGTTTCTTTTGTTCTCTTTCTTTGAGTTTGGTCAGTGATGCATACTCAAGCAAAAAATTTGCGAAAAATAAAAAAGCGACATTGTTAGCGATGCGATAGCGCTACAGAGTTCCAATTACCTTTCGCATCGCAATTTATTTTCGCATCGCACTGCCTTTCGCATCGCAATACAGAGTAGGCCCCCTGCTCGCTGCTTCGCTTGAAGCCTTCAGCAATTTCCCGTATTTTGTTTACTTCTACAACACTCTTTTCGCATGATTCTTGCGCTTTTTGCATTGCCTTAATTCTGTCGCTAAATGCAACTTCCACTGCTTTTAAAACTTGCTTTATTTCTCTTTCATGTTTCTTGAGAGCATTATCAAATTCATTCCTGTACTCAGATAGTTGTTTGCCATTTTTGCTCACTACCATCTGCATGTCTTTTAGAATGTCATCTACGTTATGCACATACTGCACACAATCATTACACATAAATCTAAGCATTTCACATTCGTCTAATTTATTAACACTGTATTGGTCTATGCCAGAGCATTTTGGTGCTAAATGATAATATCTCCCACATACCCCTTCGCAACGAATTTTTGACACTTCTCCACGTATTGTACTTTTGCACTTGTCGCATTTACTCTCCATTTTTTATACAGAATGAATATATGTATATATATGTATCAAACTTTGTAAGTGTATGCGTTTTGCTTTCTTTATTTAGAGTCACTTTCTCGCAAATATATTAAATTTAAAAAATCAAACTTTATTAGCCCTACGTCTTGAGATTGCGTCACATTCCAGGAGTATATGTTCCGCCGTCTCCGCTGATGGATCACAAAATCGGCATGTGTTGTTCGATAGTATGCCCAGCTTCTGCATGTGGCTGTTCAGTCTGCAGTGTCCTGTAAGAATAGCTGTTAGGATCCTCAGGTTATCTTTCGATAGGCCCATTAATGCCCTATATCGAGTTGTGTTGTAGCCCCCAGCCCCCCCCCCCTCCCCCCCCCCCCCAGGATAGAAGTAAATACATTGGAGTGAATTTTTGCCATGAAATTCATTTGTCTTGAAGACACCGTGTGGAGTCGACATACAACTTTTGGTTTTTGTTGTTCTTTGGTAGAAAAATCGTAAAGTATTTATTTTTTATTTGTACAAAAAGCTATCACATTCGTACTTCATCTAATCGCTGTAAAAGTGGAACATTTTATAAAATATAAGTTATTTAAGGTTTTTTCGTTTATTTGTTAAATTTATTTTGTTTCCATTTTATATTTATGAGATTAAATTTCTAATATTGCAGTTTTCTCGTACTTGCTTCCTTCGTGTATGTATCATCTAGAATAATAATTTGTAAATGAATTCGTTGAGTATTCACCCTTTCTTGATGAAATTTTTGAGTACCACCATCACCCCAAAACATCAGTATTTTATATTTTCTCGTCTGCATTCTTAGCGATCTGTTTTGCCTGTTTATAATCTCTTTCAAAAAGCATTGATGGCTTAAGTTACCATCTTTATATCTAATATTTTTTTCTTTATACATCTTTATGGTCTTCTCGTATTTCATTTACATTATTTTATTTTAAGTGACGTCGATATTCGCACGGTCGTTGGAATTTTTTAACACCCTTCAGCAAATAATGAATTAATGTATTTAATCGTGACGACCGATTTTCCTGAAAGGTAAAAAAATTCTCCTAGATTTCTTGACCGTGAAAACTTAGTAAGCTTGTTAAAAAAATGTGGACCACCCTATGAAAACTTGCAAATGCCTCGCAACCATGTAAACCTCGTAAATATAAAAATTTTCCATATGGTTTTGCGAGGTTTGCACTGTGGGATTCAAGGGGTTGATAAGCGCAATACAAAGCTTTATAGCGTCAAAACTTCCGCAACCCAATTGTCAACCTCACCTACGCGAGGAGGATCCTGTTACAAATATGAATGTATTATACACATGTTTAGCAGGCGTGACTCTGGCGACCCCAAGTTCCTCATGGCACTAGGGAGTGGGGGGGGGGGGGGGGGGGGGGGCGTTATGGCCTAGAAGGTTTAATGTGGTCATATTAATCGTTCCCGGGATGGTCGGGCTAGTACCTTTATAGTGCTTTGTTACCGGAACGTACTGTCTGTGTATCCAGCAATGGACCATCAACGTCGGTAACACTCCCCAAAACCTTCGGGAGTGTATTTATGGTTAATACAACAACAAGGCTTGCACTGTTTACGAGTTTTGCGAGATTTCATAGGGTGCACTATTTTTGTACCATCAACGTCGGTAACACTCTCCAAAACCTTCGGGAGTGTATTTATGGTTAATACAACAACAAGGCTTGCACTGTTTACGAGTTTTGCGAGATTTCATAGGGTGCACTATTTTTGTAACTTGTGGCATATTCAGTTGGTTGGGAAAACAATTGTTAGGGAAAGATGGATACTGTTTTTTGTGATATGAAATCGAAAATGAACGGAAAAATATTGGGCCCGTATTACGTTTTACTATCAGTAACTGAAAACCATTTTCACTCAAGCGATAACAATGCGACTATCAAACTATTTCTAAAAATTAAATAAGTTATGGATCTAATGAGTACTATTTGACGCTAGTTCGCATATGCCATTAACACGATCCACCGTTACACAGCTATTGTGGTTTAAAAAATGAGTTTCGATCACGGATCGTAGCACGTATTACGGGACCTGATAGAGCGTTCTTAAACCGAGTTCTTACGTTGAAAGATCGTTAAAACAAGTTCTCAACCTAACTGTTGCGAACCTTGTTCATTAAGTATCCGAGGCTTCAAAAAGATTCAATGTTATCTACCGTCGGCCTATTTTCCCAAACGTACATCGACAAATCTCACTGAAAACCTTCGAAGTCTCTTTATCGCTACAAAAAGAAGAAAACCAAAGGGAAGAAACCAATATACGCAGGTTAGCTTGTGAAGGCGACTAAGGCTGATTTTACACAAAACGATTTGCCAAGAGCTGCTAAAGACCTCCCTGATGCGAAAAACAAAAATTTTAATTATGTGGTTGTTGTAAGTCTTTCTATCGGAACCCGCCTATGGAAGCAGAGGTAGAGGGCGGCCCCCGCTCCGTTGGAAGAACCAGGTGGAAAACGATTTAAACTCCCTTTGTGTGACCAATTGGCGCCGGTTGGCGGAGCGAAGGAGCGACGGGCGCGCCTTGTTGGACGGCCATAATCGTTTAGACGGTTAAGCGCCAATTAAGTAAGGTGGTTGTAAGTTTGTTGATTTTACAGAAGCACAAACACTTTCGCAGATACAGTAGACGCTCACAAATTAGAACCACTTTGGTTTTAGGGTGATTCTAATTTCTGAAAAATTCTAATTCCTGGAGGTTTTTTTATTTGTATAAAACCTTAAAAATTAAGTCAATTTGCATTAAAAAACTATAATGAAATTTTGTCTTATTCAATCCAGTGCAATACATACACATGTTTTTTATACGCTAAAGCAAAAAAGATCCAAAAAACAAAAACTCCAATTACAATAAATATATTTTTTCATTAAAAATACATAAAAGATCGATAGAAACACATTAAAAAAGCCAAAAATGAAACAAAAACTTCATAACTAATATTCAGCGATGTGCAATGATTTTTTGTTAGCCTCATGATAGGTATTAGAAACAACTTAAAAATTAATGGTTTATTCTAGTTGATATAGCTGATTGCAGATGGCGCCACGTCAAGTTCTAGGGCTAACCGCTTCCCTTGAACACCTTTGTCAAGTTTTTCTAAGATTTGAACTTTGGTTTCCAAGGGCAAAGTATTTTTCTTACGTTTATTTGGCATTTCAGCGAATTACTCTTACTTTTAAGCAAACAAAAACTCTGTGCACGCGCATCAAATTTCACACAAAAACTGTATATAACCCTGAAGAAAATCCACCGACTACCGAGCGTAACATGAACAAATTGGGGATTCACCTTTTTATATCTATTTTGCAACAAAAAACAAAATACGCTCAGAAATTTGAATTTTCGATTCTAATTTCAGATCTGGACATTCTAATTACTAAAGGTTCTAATTTGTGAGCTGACTACTGTATGAGGTTTGAAGGAGTTTAGTTTTGGTACTCAACCGGTGTCTGGGAGCTGGCATTTAGAGTCGGCCTAAAGCAAGTAGGTCCTGTCCAGCCAGTTTGTAGGAAAAATTAAAAGGAGCACGACGCAAATTGTAAGAGAAGCTCCGCCTAAAATCCCATCGGAGGTTATCGCTCCTTACATTTATTCTATTTTTATAAAACAATTTCTAGATTCTTTCCAGTCTCACCCCTTTAAACGGTAAAACCTAGGTCAAATAAATCACACATTAATTTTAGTCCCGGTTGGAGACTATTAAGGGATGTCGAACAGGGATAATAGTACTTTTATCAGGAGATTGTTGCCTGATAGCCTCTCTCGATATTTTTGGACGCGTATTAGAAGTCGACCCCTCCACTAGACTATTACCTAATTCTTTACTTTAGCACACAACTGCTAAAACGCGGCCAAAAATATCGGGAAGGTGTCAAAAGACGCGTTATGAACCCAGGAGATATTTGCAAACAAAATTGAAAATTTTCATGTGGTTGTTGTAATTTTGATTTTGCTTTACCCACAAGAAAAACTGTGGGTAAGTGTTTTGCGCGGATATACTTTTGGTCTCCAAACCGGTGTTGGACCCACCCAGGGTAATTTTTTATAAACGCGGCCAAAGGCCGCCAATGCAGAAAGGTTTTCTGCGCAAAAAGGTAATTCTTTACTTTAGGGTACAACTGCTAAAAATCGTCCAAAAATATTGGGAGGTGTCGAAAGACGCGTTTTGGACCCAGGATCACGAATCCGAAAGCGGAAATTGGAAATTTTATTTTTTGCGGAGATATTTGCAAACAAAAATTAAAATTTTCATGTGGTTGTTGTAATTTTGATGATTTTGTTGTAACTACCCACAAGAAAAACTGTGGGTAAAAATGGTAATTCTATACGACATTATGGCTGCTAATACGCGTCCAAAAACACCGAGAGGTGTCAAAAAACGCGTATTGACCTCGACAACAATAATCCGAAGGCGGAAAAGAAAAATTTTTATCCCTGGCCGGAGATATTTGCTGTTGAAGTTGGCGATTTTCATGTGGTTGTTGTAATATTGGTGTATCCGCAAAAAAAAATTGTGAACATATATGTGTTTTGCGTGGATATAGTTTTGGTCTCCAAACCGGTGTTGGACCCACCTAGGGTAATTTTTTAGGTAATAGTCTAGTTGAGGGGTCGACTGCTAATACGCGTCCGAAAATATGGAGAGGTATTAAACGACGGGTCTTGACATCAGTATTAATAATCTGAAGGCGGAAAATAAAAATTTTAACTCGTTCAAAAGATATTAACTAAAAACCGAAAAATGACCCGCGGGTTCTTCCGAAACCAGGGGTGGGGTCCATAGTATTTTTGCGCAGAACACCTTTCTGCATTGGCGGTCTTCGGGCGCGCTTATAAACATTTTGGTAAATCTATACGACAGCACGACTCTGCTAATACGCTTCCCAAGGCAGTCGGTTCTATGTACCGGAGCGACTCGGGATTTTTCCCGACCAAGGACTGTCATTTCAGTGTGACCCCATTTAATTTGTTTCGTCCCTCCCACAAATTGTCATCCTCCCAGCAGCTCCTTGCAGCAGGACTGCTACATATTCTCTTACTCCGGGAAGGTATCGAACCCAATCCGGGTCCGTCCCTTGACCCCGGTCCTGAGAAATGGTTTTTCTGCATTTGCCAGAAAAGAATCTTTTTAGGACGGTCATACTCTGTTCAGTGTGTCTCGGCCAAGGGATGGTTGCATCGGACAGGTTGTTCTGGCCTTGATAACAAAACCCGACGTCCACGTAACTTTTATAAATCTTTTGTGGCTCCTTGCTGCTCACGCCCAAGGGCGTCCCGTAGTCTACGCCTAAGCGCCCCCACTACCTTCCAGCAGCCTCGCTGCTCAGCAAGCCACAACAAGTACCCGCTGCTGCTCGCGCCCCACGGCGCCAACAACTCTAACAGCTGATACCACTCATAACTACTACCTTCGCAGTAGAGCTGGTAGCAATGCTGAGCATCAGCCCCTGCCCCCGTCTTCTTCTCCCCCCCTCTTTTCAGGCAGCAATCGTGCAGGTCAGGGAAACAGACTCTTAGTCCCTACCTCCGTTTGCACCGTCTGCCAGCACAGAATATATAGGTTTGCGACATCCGCTCAATGCAGTTCCTGCTTTGGGTGGTGCCACTTTCCTAGATATTCTGGTCTCCGCGACGGCAACCCCTCGACGGGTTTCATCGCGCCATGCTGCCAGGTCGCAAACCCAAATCATCCGGGTACCCCAATGCTTGCCCAAGGGCGCCCAGTCCCAAGGCCACAACAGCAATTGCGTCCTGGCCTTCCACAACCCAGGCGTAGTCACCCGTCACTTACCCCCAGAGTGGCGGCGTCTCCCCTTATGCACTTCAGAATTCTGCAGTTAAACTGTAATGGACTAACTGGGAAGATTACGGAGATAGTCGATTTCATGAAGCGGCACAACATCCGCATTGCTGCGATTCAAGAGACTGAACTCACAGCAAGATCTGCATTGCAGACCTGCTCTGGGTATAATGTCCACAGGAAAGACCGCGAGAGCGGAAATGGAGGCGGCCTCGCGTTTATTATACACCACTCTGTGCAATATTATATATTTGATCCTGGCATCGACCGCAGGGACAATGTCTTAGAACGTCAAGGCCTATCTGTCCGGTCAGGCGATGCAAATCTAGAAATCATCAACATCTACATCCCTCCTGTCACCTGTTGCCCCAGTGGATACCGCCCTAATATCGAGGCCTTACTCACTGGCAACAATGGCATTATCTTAGGCGATTTCAATGCCCATCACGACCTATGGCATTCAAACTTGCGGGCGGACAGTAGGGGTGAGATGTTGGCGGATCAAATAGAAGAAACGACGTTCTGCACAATAAACGGAGACGCCCCCACACGTATGGTAGGAAGCTGTCATAGCTCGCCAGAAATCTCAATCGTGAGCGCAGAACTCGTAAACTGCGTCAACTGGCAGCCGATAGTAACATTGGCATCCGACCACCTGCCCATACTTATTTCGTTCGAGCGTACCGCCGACTTCATCGTCACCGAAAAACGCACTTTCATAAACTTCAAAAAAGGAAAGTGGGAAGAATATAAATCTGCACCAGACAGCAGCTTTGCTGCCCTCCCTATCCCGACTGATGCCCGCCAAGGGGAGTGTGCCTTCCGTAAGGTCATTGAATCCGCCTCGGCACATTTCATTCCCGCCGGGAGAATTCCCGAAATCCGGCCCCACTTTCCGGCGGAGGCCGCGAGCTTAGCGAGGGAACGCGACCTTATAAGACAGCTTGATCCAGGCGAGCCCCAAATAAGGGATATAAACCAACGCATCAGATTGCTTGTGGACGAACACAAGCGGGCGAAATGGGAAGAGCACCTAAGAGGTTGTAACCTCTCTACCGGTGTAGGAAAACTTTGGTCCACCGTAAAGTCCCTATCGAATCCGACTAAGCACAAAGACAAAGTTTCCATCGCCTTTGGACATAAGGTGCTGTCGGATGCGAAAAAATGCGCGAGCGCTTTCTGCCGACAATATATAATGCATCCTACGGTCGACAAAGATAGACGGAGAGCCAATAGACACGCACATAAACTCAAATTCAGCGCGTCACCAATCACCATCACCGCTAGAGAGGTTGAGGACGCCATTGGTCGCGCTAAACCATCCAAAGCAGTGGGCCCAGACGGCATAGCCATGCCGATGCTTAAAAACCTAGGGAAAGAGGGTTTCAAATATTTAGCGCATGTCTTCAACCTGTCTCTTTCCACCTTTGTCATACCCGAGAAATGGAAAATGGCCAAGGTGGTCCCGCTACTAAAGCCTGGGAAACCAGCTAACGTAGGTGAGTCATATCGTCCGATATCTCTCCTATCGCCAGTGGCAAAGACGTTTGAAGCCATTTTGCTCCCTTATTTTCAAGCACATTTGCAACTAGCCCCTCATCAGCATGGCTTCAGAAAACTCCATAGCACTACCTCCGCGCTAAATGTCATTGGCACCCAAATAAATTGCGGTTTGAATCAATACCCCCACCAGTACTCGTAGCGCTAGACCTATCAAAAGCTTTTGATACGGTCAACCATGGCTCGTTACTGCAAGACCTGGAAGGGTCTACCCTTCCCCCATGTCTTAAAAGGTGGACCGCAAATTATCTGGGTGGTCGGCAGGCATCGGTGCAATTCAGAAACGAAACATCAAAACCAAGGAGAATTAAACAGATGGTGGGGTGCCACAGGGTGGTGTCCTATCCCCACTTTTGTTTAATTACTACATATCTAAGCTACCTTCACCACCGGAAGGAGTCACAATCGTTTCCTACGCCGATGACTGCACAATAATGGCCACAGGCCCAGGCCCAGAGATCGATGAGTTATTCAATAAAATAAACAGCTATCTCCCTGATCTCTCCAGTTTTTTCGCCTCGCGAAACCTGGCATTGTCACCGACTAAATCTTCCGCGACCTTATTTACAACATGGACGCCCCAAATGTCGACCATATTGAACATCCACATCGATGGCACTACGCTACCGACTGTCCTACACCCCAAAATCTTGGGTGTGACGTTTGATCAGGATCTACATTTTGGTGCGCACGCAACCGCAATTGTTCCGAGAATTCAGAGCCGTAATAAAATCCTCAAATCCCTTGCTGGCAGTACCTGGGGAAAAGATAAAGAAACGCTCATGACCACATACAAAGCAATTAGCCAGCCGATTACGTGCTATGCGTCACCCATATGGTCGCCAAGCCTAAAAACTACCCACTGGAAGAAACTACAGGCCTGCCAAAATACTGATCTCAGAATCGCCATGGGCTGTCTTCTTATGTCCCCAGAACACCATCTGCATAATGAGGCGAGAATACTCCCCATCAGGGAGAGAAATGAGATGCTGACCAAACAGTTTCTGTTGAATACCCAGAAACCTGGGCATCCCAACAGACATCTGATTGATGAACCAGCACCGCCTAGGGGCCTAAGGAGTCATCTCCGTAAGCATTTTGAGGAAATACGGCTTCTGAGAACATAGCCGTATGAAGCGAAAAAACACAAGCAGATCCTTGGTGAACTCCATAGACAGGCGTCGGACCTTTATGTCGGGTATTGCCCGGTGAATCCAGTACTTGAAGAAAAATATCCAGAACTCGCGTAAGAGGAACGCATACTCCCCAGGGAAACGCGTGTCACTCTTGCTCAACTTCGTTCTGGATACTGTAACAGGTTAAACTCTTACCTATCCAGAACCAACACCGACATACAAAATGTATGCCCCGCTTGCAATGTGTCCCCACATGACACCAACCATCTCTTTAATTGTAAAGTGGAATCAACGCCTCTAACACCCCTTTCCTTATGGTCCACCCCTGTTGAAACGGCAAGTTTCCTTGGACTCCCGTTAGAGGATATTGATGACAATTTGTGATCGGTCGCGGCTATTAGGTGGGGCGAGCATTGCTACAACAACTCTGCTAATACGCGTCCAAAAATATCGAAAGAGGTGTCAAAAGACGCGTATTAATCTCGAAAACAATAATCCGAAACCGGAAAATAAGAATTGGGTACTAGTGCAGTTTAGGGGCCCCACCCTAAAGGTGGGGCAAGATTTTCGAGTGAGGTATCAAGAGACGCGTATTAATCTCGAGAACAATAATCCGAAGGCGGAAAAGAAAAATTTTATTTCTGTCCGGAGATATTTGCAGTTGAAGTTGGCGATTTTCATGTGGTTGTTGTAATGTTGGTGTACCCACAAAAAATTGTGAACATAAGTGTTTTGCGCGGATATAGTTTTGGTCTCCAAACCGGTGTTGGACCCACCCAGGGTATTTTTTATAAGCGCGGCCGAAGGCCGCCAATGCAGAATGCCTTAAAATTTTTCCTTTCCAGTTTCGGATTATATTTGGACGTATTAACAGTGGCATGCTCTCGTATAGAATTACCAAAATTTTTCCTGGGTGGGTTCAACACCGGTTTGGAGATCAAAACTATATCCGCGCAAAACACTTTTACCCACAGTTTTTCTTGTGGGTAAAACAAAATCATCAAACTTACAACCACATGAAAATTTTCAATTTTGTTTGCAAATATCTCCGAAAAGAAATAAAATTTCCAATTTCCGCTTCCAGATTCGTGGTGGGATCAAAACGCGTCTTTTGACACCTCTCCCGATATTTTTGGAAGAGTTTTAGCAGTTGTACCCTAAAGTAAAGAATTACCCGGAAAATACTAGAGAAACCATATGTTTGTCATCCAAGAAGACACATGGAAAAATTTACCAAATTTTTTATTGTCGTTTAGAGCCTTTGTGAATTAAGCTAACGAATTTTAAATCGTGAAACTGAAGGTGAAGAAAGAATATATTAAATCCACCAGACAAACGTGACATTGAGTTTTGCAGTATAACCAAAGAGTATATATTTGTTAAGAGGCGTCACTCGATACTTTGTTGTTGCCAAAGCAACCCTGTCATGTCGAATGTGATTCTCAAGGAAGTTTTGTTTAGTTTTTTTTAATTGAATCCTATACAAAGAGTATATATTTGTTAAGAGGCGTCACTCGATACTTTTGTTGTTGCCAAAGCAAATTACTCGATGTTTTCTCAAGGTAGTCGTTGGTTTTTTTTGTCAGATGTATTTATAAAAACGCCTTCTATACATTTTCGTGCGGTATTTGTGTTTATTTTATTGATTGTATTAAATTAATTAATTAATTCTCTTTCCAAAAATCGTAATTATGCAAAGTCACTTTACCGCATAAATATATAGGATTCAATTAAAAAAAACTAAACAAAACTTCCTTGAGAATCACATTCGACATGACAGGGTTGCTTTGGCAACAACAAAGTATCGAGTGACGCCTCTTAACAAATATATACTCTTTGGTGGTGTATGCAATTATAGATACACAAACGAGCCACTGAAAAATCAAAATGGCTGCTTATAAGACAATTTAATAGAAAAATTTCACAATTTTTTTAAAATGAGATATATAGAATTAAGCATATGACTAAAGAACACTTACAGTCAATTTAACAACGATGAAAATGTTATTAAAATACCACTACTTGTAGTTTTTTGCTTTTTTGCAGGCAAAGATGTTTAAAAAATGTTGGAGCTATTTACGATTCCACTAAAACTTGTCAATGATTTCTTAAACTCCACTTTTTCGTCTTTTCCACAGCCTGCTGCCAGTTGATTATTGGTAAAAGCAAAATTTACTGACTGCCTATTAAGAGAAAAAGAAAATATGGCATCGTTATAGAAATATGTGCTATGTGGATATGCTTTAAGCGGACGCAGCCAAATTTACACAAAGAGCAATATGTCAATTCGGCAAAGCGATAAACTTTTAAATAAACACAAAATAACTAAATTAATGCAAAACTACAATAAAAATTTTCGTTCTTACCTAACCTCTTTCAAAAGTGGAATGACAAATTTCAAAATGGCGATGGAAATTTTCCAAAAATTGTATATACACTCCACACAGAGTTGCTATTTCGTGCAAACTCAGTGTTGCTCTCCTATATTCCATGCTTACCTATATATTGTGAATAGAGCGAATTCCCTAAGAAGATGAAGAACGTCCAGAACAAGAAAACATGGCCAGACTTTACATTCAGCAGGATACCTGGCTCCACAAACTCAAGAAATATTTGTGTACTGCGCTTACACTGAAAAAATTCTCGATTGCAATGAGTAATATTACATTGCAAAATTTTCAATTTATTAGAATCAATGAATTAGTGAATTAGGTAATTGTTTACATTAGTTCACGACTGCTAAAACCCGACCAAAAATATCGGGAGAGGTGTCAAAAGACGCGTTTTGATCCCAGGACCACGAATCCGAGAGCGGAAATTCAAAATTTTATATCTGTCATATTGGCCCCGGAGCGCTCCGAAGCCGGGGGTGGGATCCATAGTATTTTTGCGCAGAACACCTTTCTGCGTTGGAGGCCTTCGGCCGCGCTTATAAAAAATAACCCTGGGCTACGCCATGCCAAGTCCGGGTGTGTGGTATAACCGTGGCTACCGCCACGGTGATGCACAATTTTTTGTGTGGGTACAACACAACAACAACCACATGAAAATCGCCAATTTCAACTGAAAATATCTCCGGGCAGATATACAATTTTTCTTTTCCGCCTTCGGATTATTTTTCTCGATTTTAATACGCGTATTTTGACACCTCTCTCGATATTTTTGGTAGCGTATTAGCAGTCGACCCCTCAACTAGACTATTACCTAAAAAATTACCCTGGGTGGGTCCAAAACCGGTTTTGAGACCAAAACTATATCCGCGCAAAACACCTTTACCCACAGTTTTTCTTGTGGATACTACAAAAACCTCAGAACAACAACAACCACATGAAAATTTTCAATTTTGTTTGCCAATATCTCCGAAACGATATAAAATTTTGAATTTCCTTCGGATTCGTTATACTGGGATCAAAACGCGTCTTTTGACACCTATCCCGATATTTTTGGGCGAGATTTAGCAGTTGTGACCTAAGTAAACAATTACCGTGAAATAAGATATATAATTGATCTTTTTTAGCACAAACTTAAAACTAAATATCAACATATGTCGTATAATAGCTGTATTTTTTTTATCATCTATATACGTTTACGCTTATACTGTTTTCACACAGATGTCTTATTGAATAATAAAGGCAGTTTTCTACATTAAGACGCTTATTGAGCTCAATCTTCCCTACAAAATTCGAATCTATAATTATTTCATTAGTAGCTAATCGAATGCCTAATGAAGTCAAAAGCACAATGCAACTCTGTTCCGTTTCCGTTTCCGCTTCTTAGTTTTTGGCGTGTTCAGTGCTTAAAAATGTTATTTGTCAAAGTAAATGTCATTGTCTACATGGCGGAACGATACAAGGTGGCCGCATCGAACAGCTTATTATAACCTTTTTTATTTGATTTGATACATCAACTACCGGCGCAATACGATTTTGACATTTGTCCATCGAATTTACAAGTACATGGAATTTTTTTATGTTTGTAGGTATGTCACCATGCTCCCACTTTGTATCGTTCCGCCATGATTGTCTGTCATATAGCATTGTCATTTTATTCGCTTGACATTTCATCCTTCATACTAATCGAGCAGTTACTTCTGTGTGAAAGCAAAAAATTTACGATTTCATTAGAAGGTGAAATGAGATCATTAAGTATCTGTGTGAAAACAGTATTAACCTTATATGGACTGCTAAGCGACAAACTTTAAATACACCTCTGAAATTGCTACGCATAAAATTAGTACTACTACCCTGCAAAAATCAATGGATCATGTGGTCCATTGGAGTGCTTACCATTATACTCCACTGTAATGCAGCAATTTATCAACTCATGTTTCTACACGAACATATTGTAAGCCGATCATTGCTCGTTTTTAACGATTGTAATCACTACACGATGTTTATTGGACTGTGGGTACTCCATGGATTACTCTAATATAATGCGGAGCTGGAGTATATGGTCCAGTCCTAGGACATCGCAATGTTAATTGGACCATATTTTTTATATGAATTGTTGTTAATTTTGGAGCACTCGGTTAGTGAAGTTCAATTTTACCTAGAGGACAATAACTAAACTGACAAGGCTATCTGAAAGATTTTCATCCTCCTGGTAAAATTTAACTTAAGTGGAGACGGTGAAAACTTACTTGTTAAGTTAAGATATAATTGCAGGACGGCAAACCATTAGATAGCTTCATTTCACATTCTCGTTTTCACCAACACAGGATGACCAAACCTAACTTAAATCCGTCATCGAAACTCCTTTTTCAAATCACAATAGCTTTGAAATGGTCGATCTGATTAAATGACATATGTGAACAGGCGACAAATAGTACTCGTTACATCCATAACTTATTCTAATTTGTAGAAATAGTTTGACAGTTACATGGTTTAAGCTTGGTTTCCTCGAAAGCGGTGCCCCTATGTGGCGTTATAGCACGTTGTCGAAAATGTTGCAATGTAAAGGCCCGAACACATAAGAATAACCCATACAAACACATGCATCGATAGTCTGCATACCCCCTCTAATTTTTTGAGGTATTTTGTTTTTTGTGTGGTTTTCCATCAAACAAGAACTCCATATCAACTCAAGCTTACAATCGCAGTAAAAACCCAATGAGAAAGAGAGGGCGATAAGCCCCACGTACATGCCAGCATTCTTTTACATGCATAAATTGCGTTGAGGCCTTCTTCACCCTCTCCTCCACGTTGAGCTTCCATGACAGCTTACTGTCTAGGATGATTCCTAGATATTTTGTGCAAGATTTATTTTGTAAGGGAACCCCTCCTAACTTAGGCCTGGTCCAATTTGGGACCCTGTACCTCTTTGTAAACAAGAGGAATACACGTTTGGTTCTCAAAAATCTTAATCCGGAGGGCGAACATTTAAATGATAGCCCTTTAATTTAAAAATACAGTTGTCAGGAACGAACCTATCATCGGTTCAGGAACACACATGCAATCGATTCACAATACACATTCCTATATATACATATTACTGCACACCACTTTTATTGTACACACTCTTGATATACATATTATTGAAGATTGTTCTAGACACGAACTATAATAAAACACGTGCCTTCTCAATCGTTCTATTTTATTTAACAAAAGTAATTTGTACCAAAGTTAAGGTACATTACATGGTGCCGAAACCCGAATTAAAGCGAAAAAATGCCAGAATCAGCAACTAATAGCGAAAAACCGGACCACAATATTAGACCACCAAAAAGTTTTGTCATCAATAATTACCAAAATGTGGCAAAAGAGTGGAAATTGTGGCTTCAACAATTCGAATGGTACGCGATCGCGACAGAAACCAGAAGTGCAATTCGCAGTATTCATGGCGTCGGTAGGAAATGACGCAGCAGTAATTTACAATACTTTTAATTTAACAGTAAGTGATAAAAAAAAAGCGTCAGCACAATCAAAAGCCGATTTACGGAATATTTTACACCCCAAATCAACGAAACGTACGAAACATATGTATTCAACACCATCGTACAAAAGGAGTGTCAAACATTTGATGAATTCGTTACAGATCTAAGAAGCAAAATTAAAAATTGTGGCTACGGGACGTTAGAAGACACTTTAATTCGCGACAGAATAGTAGTGGGTATAAAAAATTATACAACGAGAGAAAAACTACTAGCGGAAAGCAAATTAACCCTGGAAAAGCAATAGATATATGTCACTCTGCAGAGCAAGTTAAGATGCAGGTAACAACAATGAAGCAAGCGGCC
Organism: Eurosta solidaginis; assembly: GCF_040869045.1. Lineage (NCBI taxonomy): Eukaryota > Metazoa > Arthropoda > Insecta > Diptera > Tephritidae > Eurosta > Eurosta solidaginis. Next base: position 292,686,575 of record NC_090319.1, read on the forward strand.
ACAGTTGACGCAGTTACGTGGAACAAAAAGCAAACTAAAAGAGACATCAAAGAAGCTAACAAAAAAGATGAACCCTTTCACTGCAATAGGTGTGATACCACGCACGGTCGCCGTAACTGTCCGGCCTTTAAAAAGGTTTGCCAAAAATGCAAAAGAAAAGGCCACCTTACCAAATGTTGCAAAAGCAATACGGTCAAGGAACTGGTCCAAGGCCGAGAAAGCAACGATTACAGTTTTTTAGTGTCTACGGTAGGTGCGGATTTAGACAGTGTGGACGTCGAAGATTGGTATGAAAAAGCTACGCTGGCCAAAAAGGTAATGGTAAAGTTTAAGCTTGACACAGGTAGCCAGTGCAACGTTTTAAACTACGAAATAATAAAGAAAATAGACGTTCACATCAGTCCATCGCCAACAAAGCAATTAACATCGTTTTCAAACCATAAAATCCCCGTACTGGGTGAAGTGGTCATAGACACGCTTATTAAAAAACAAGAGGTACCCATAAAATACTTAGTTGTCAAAGCGGATGTTACAGCAGTGCTTGGTAAGTCAATATGTGAGAAATTGAAATTAGTGAAGCGTATTGAAACTTTAACTGTTGATGAGAACTTGTTTGAAGGAATTGGTTGCATTAAGCAATACAAATACGACATAGACTTAATCTGAAAACTAAGCATATGCTCTGCGCGAAAAATCACGCATACTAATAGACAGCAGGTTAAAGATGAGCTTGATAGTATGGTAGCGCAAAAAATAATTAAACCCATAACAAAGCCGACACCGGCTGTGTCACCCATGGTCGTAGTAAAAAAAAAATTATAAAATTAGACTCTGTTTAGATCCATCGGAGATAAATGAAAATCTCAAAATACGTTATTATCCACTTACTACGTTAGAAGGAATTACAGCCCGCATCCACGGCTCTAAGTGGTTCACGTTACTCGATTGTAAAAAAGGCTTTTGGCAACTGCAAGTAACACCCCGTACTTCAGAATATCTGACATTCAGTACCCCATTAGGAAGATACTCTTGCTTAAGAATGCCATTTGGCTTAGCATCGGTTCCCGAAGTTTTCCAACAAGTAATGAGTTCGTGGAGGGTGTCTATGGATGATGTTCTCTTGAATGCCACCAGCAAACTAGAACTAGAGAGGATTACTCAAGAGGTACTCGACAAATTCAGAAAAGCAGGCCTTAAGCTTAATAAAGAAAAATGCGTTTTTAATACACAAGAAGTAAAGTTTCAGGGACATATAGTCTCCGCTGAAGGGGTAAAACCTGATCCCGAAAAAATAGAAATTATAACGAAAATTAAGCAACCGGAAAACGTGAAAGAGTTGCAAAGATTCTTGGGTATGGTAACATACGTGTCGAAATTCAAAAAAAAATTGGCAGATATCACCCAACCACTAGGACAATTATTGCGAAAAGATGTTGAGTGGGTGTGGAATACGCAACACAATGAAGCATTCAATAAATTGAAAAATCTGTTAAAGAATCCACCAGTACTAGGGTATTATGACACGAAAGCGCCAAATTTGCTGTCAGTAAATGCCAGTAGTTATGCATGCGGCGGAGTACTAATACAAAAACAGAAACCGATCGCTTACTGTGCGAAATCGTTCACAAAAACCGAACAGGGCTATAGCCAATTAGAAAAAGAAGCAAACGCCATTCTAGTAGCATGTTAAAAATTTCACATGTACATTTGGGGTTGCAAAGATTTAACGATCGAATCTGACCATAAGCCTCTTGAGACAATATTTAAAAAGCAAATTACAGATGCACCACTGAGATTGCAAAGAATCATGTATCAAATCCTGCCTTATAATCCAAAAGTCACTTATAAAAAAGGTACGGAATTGTATGTAGCAGTTAGAGTAGGGACTGCGAAAACTTAGATAGTGAAGATTTAAATACAGAAAATTTACAAATATGTGCAATTGTGCCATTCACGAAAACGCGAAAAGACGAACTTAAAGCAGAGACCTCAAAAAGTAAAGAACTTAATGACTTAAAGTCAACCATATTAAAAGAATGGCCAGAGACCATCAATAAAGTGCCGGTAAATCTCAAAAAATATTGGTACTACAGAGTGGCTCTCAGCGTTTACGAGGACATAATTTTTAAAGATCACAGAGTATTGGTTCCAAACGCAATGGTGCCATTAGTAATGAAACATTGCCACCTTAGTCATAAGGGACTAAAAGGGACGCTAAAACTAGCCCGTGACAATGTATTTTAACTGAGTGCATAAAAACTTGCAGTGCATGCAGCAAAATACAAAAAGATAATCAGATGGAACAAGTAAATTTACAAGCAGCACCGAAACGGCCATGGAGTATTGTCGCTTCGGACATATTCCACTTAAGAAGAAAGGATTATATCCTCATTGCACACAGCTACTCAGGATACTTTGACTTTAAACAACTAAACAATATCACCAGCTTCAACGTAATTAAAGAACTTAATACATGGTTTGCTACCTTCGGCATCCCGGAAGTACTATTATCAGATGGTGGTAAACAATTTGATTGCAGCGATTTCAGGGATTTTCAGAAAGAATGGAACTTTGAACATAGAATTTCGACCCCTCATTTTCCACGTTCAAATGGTCTAGCCGAACGCTATGTACAAGAGGCAAAAAACCTGATGAAAAAGTGCCTCGAAGACAACACGGACATACAGCTAGCGCTGCTACATCATCGGAATACTCCACGCATGGACCTAGGGTCTCCAGTTCAACGGTTAATGAACAGAAGAACCAGAACGCTATTACCTACCAATGAAAAGCTACTCAATCCAAAAATAATAAAAAACGTAAGCAAAAAACTAACAAAACTCAAGGAAGGTGGGAAAGGAACAGCAGATAGATATAAAAAACAGAGTAGAGAATACACTACGCAAGAGAAAGTTAAGCTTAGACAAAGCCATAATAACTTGGTTCCAGCTTACATAGTGAGACCAGAAGGACACCGCTCGTACAGAGTACAAACCGAGGATGGCGCCATATACAGAAGAAACACATGGCATCTTAAGCCAGCCACTTCATCCCTCGACGTTGATCCTAACTCGTCCACAGATCGTCCTACTGTTGAACCTAAAAACCAAAGTTCTTCGAGTCCAACACAGCCACCGACAGAAACCACAACACAACAGTGTCCGCCAGATGACGTGCCTCGTGAAGCTGAACCTTCCACGCCTGCTACACCACAGGATGCAGCTAGCCTCAATCATCAACCACGCACTCGCTCTGGACGGGTAATTAAAACACCCGCAAGGTACCACTGAAAAGGAGGGATGTCAGGAACGAACCTATCATCGGTTCAGGAACACACATACAATCGATTCACAATACACATTCCTATATATAAATATTACTGCACACCACTTTTATTGTACACACTCTTGATATACATATTATTGAAGATTGTTCTAGACACGAACTACAATAAAACACGTGCTTTCTCAATCGTTCTATTTTATTTAACAAAAGTAATTTGTACCAAAGTTAAGGTACATTACAACAGTTAACATATATACGGCGTACGTTACGTACGTTTCCATAAGCTTGCATGAGCTTAAATTTTTGACAGCGCACGTACGCCGGTTAGTTGAAAACATTGATTGAAAACACTAAAATTTAACAAATGTTTGTGCTAATTACCTTTAAGTTTTTAATAATATTAATCAATAGTTGGCGGTTTTTTAAGAATTTGTTATGGAAACGCATTTACAGTGGAAGCAGTAAGGAAGGCGGTCGGCATGATGTGTTGGTGCACAGTGGCTAGTCATTGTCGGCTGGGGCGGGTCCTTGCCAACCTTACTGTTCCTGCGCCATAAACAGAAAAAAATTCCTATCATGCCTGTCAAAAAGCGCAGAGACGACTCAAAACGCTTATAATTCAAAATAAGACAACATCCGGCCGAACCGGATGTCACGGACAGACCGTTAACATTCAAAAAAATTCAAATTCAAAAAAAACTCAAAAAAATCTAACGCAAAAAAAATTTACCGAACCGGACATGGCCGGTTACTAACTCTGAAAATCAAAAAAAAATACTGAAAATAAATACAAAAGGGTATAAACAAAAAGGGCCGAATATAACTTGGGGGCGCCGCGGGTGTTGTTGCGACGCCCGGTGCATATCCCACCCTCAAAATCCATGGCCACCGACGCACCTAAAATTTCGGTGGCCCCTTACCTCTTTTACCTAAGTGCCTTCTAAAAGAACGTAGACGCCAGCATTCCCATTCTAATTACAAGTTTATTCAGATATCATTGCTACTAAAGTATGTATGCTATGAAAGAAATATTTAAAGCTATACCTTTTTTTTTGACAAGGGTTATAAGCGCTTAGTGCAAAAAAAAATTGTAAATAAATGTGCTTATGAATAGTAGATAGATTACATACAAAGTAGAAATTTGGTTAAATGCCCTTTCTCTTTTCATTCACAAACCTATCTTAGGGCTGTACAGTTTGGATACAACTTCCGATAATTGGGGTCCCCTTACAAAATTAATATGTTGTTGTAGTAGACTTATTTTGAGTTTAACAAAATAGCAAATTGGTATAACGCATAGTATAATGACACTAATATGTAATATGTACTAAGAAAATTTGTTATAAAAGCAATTAAGATTAAATTTGGGGTAAATCATACTCCTCGAAGAAATCGTTTCACATATTCAAGTAAAACGTAAACCTTTAAATTCATAGTAAATCATACTCGTCAACGAAATCGTTTTACATATTCGAGTAAAACGTAAACTTTTAAATTTATAGTAAAATTAACGGAATCGTTTTACATGCTCAGGTAAAACGTGAACTTTTAAATTTATAGTAAAATTAACGAAATCGTTTTACATGTTCAAGTAAAGCGTGAACTTTTAAATTTATAGTAAAATTAACGAAATCGTTTTACATGTTCAAGTAAATTTAAAGAACAAGGTTGAGACTACAAATACGTATATTTGGTTCAGTAATGGAACGAACTCACCACTTTACCCGCTGATATTCGTTGTCGCAATTGGCCTGGCCGCAGGCCTATGTTCGCTGCCCTGTGGTTGTCATTGTAGCTGGTTTATTGTAGCCCGTATGGTCGTAGCTGATGAAGATGTGGTAGTATTGTTATCGCCGGTATGGACGCAGCTAATAAAGATGCGCTAGTATTATTATCGCTGGTATGGACGCAGCTGATAAAGATGCGGCTAGTATTGGTGTCGGTGGTACCGCCTGTTGTAGGTGTTAACATTAGTGGCCTCGGACCTATGTTCGCGGCCCCGTTGTGTGCGTTGCAACTGGTGGTGGCGGTACGTCTGGTGGTTGTTGCGCTCGTGGTTTGCGCTAATAAAAGGGTTGGGGAAGGTACTACCGATGGTGATGCTCGTGATAATATTGGGCGCCGTTGGTGGTGGTTGGCGCTTTATCATATGCTACTGCGTATGGAGTTTGTGGTGGTTTTGGGGTACCATGCAGTCAGCGCAGACCACGTCACAATAATAGGTGGCCGTTGTATGTTGCCATAACGAAAAGGTGAAACTGCGGCTAGTAGTAAAACAGTCGGAATGGCAAATGTAGGTAAATTAACCACTTTGAAATGCAGGTAAGATTTGATGTACGATGAACAAATGTTGGTTATTAGTGGAGGATTATTTACACTGCCTTTGATAAGTATTTTGATTCCATGGTGCCTTTAACTCGTTTCCTTTGTAGTTGCGGAGCTGACTGTCGCTGCATTTCGTCCAGACGCGTCACGATTGCGATTTTAATAATATCAAATGTTACTTGCAGAAAATTAATTCAGTTTTATGTTCGAAAAGTAGTATAGGATTGTTTTCATATGTACAATGCTTATCGGCTTAAAAACAATTCAATTTAAAGTACGCTTAGCCCTTAATTGGAAAATTTAAGAGCACAAAATCACCACGTTTAACCAACCCAGCTCGAAAAAGGAAAAAGATCTTTTTTCTTCCTCCGGAACTCGTGGTCTCTTTTTTTTCGTTAGCGATCGCCCGTCTGTCTTTTTCCTTGTTTTTCGATACTTTTTATCGCAACTTTCGCCACATCACTAGGTGTGTTCGCGTGAACACGCTCCCAAGTGGATCGTAGCCGTAGACCGTAGCAGCAGACCGTAACAAACCTGCTTCGCTTTGAAGACCTGACGATGAAGCGAACAGGAAACCGGATCATCTGTGGGAAGCCACTGACAGGGATCTTCGACGACAAGCAACGTGGGGCACGACTCACCCCTGAGATAAGAGTCTCAAAGTCCTACTACGAAGCTAGCCGGGCAACATAGGTCTATCAAAAAAAAGTTAAGTCAAGTTGGGAATAATTTCTGTTTCCTAGTTAAAAGGGCTTTGCGGCAATTAGACATTTGTTATGGAGAACTCGTCAAAACTCCGAAAGATGATTACTAGTGGGTATCGCTCCCACAGGAAGGCAAAATAAAAAAAAGGTGTATACATTTTGATCTGGAGAAGTCGTCCAAACTCCGAAAGGCTAGTCCGACCTAAGCGTGGACTGCCAGGGTGTTCACGGTCCTCGGTGAGTACGCGTGTGAACATCCTATGAGGTCAGTGCTCGGGGAGAATATTGGGCGAGATGTTCCCGATCGCCAAAACGCCCAGACAAAAAAGTCCAATTGGTAGGTATATAAAAAAAGTCAAATTGTAATTTGGCAAGGAAACGTTTTCTGGTTCATTGCGGACGAATGTCGGAAGCGTGAAAACGACCTATCAATTTCCCGTTTAGGTCTTCGAGATCGTACAGTGCATTGCCTATTTTTCGAAGCACACGACACTTTAGGTATTTTGGTAGGAATTTGGCGTTAATGCCCTGTTTGAAGTTACTTAAGGCAAAGTTTTTCCGAAAAACTTCCTGACCTTCCTTATAGTTGACTTGCCTGGAGCGCTTGTTATAGGTGGTTACTCCCCTATCCTTGGCCTGATCTAAATTTCTACGGATCTGCTCACGGATATTAGTCAACTTGTCAGCTCTGCTTACTACCGTAACCTGGTCCTCCTGAAGGCTGCCGCGTTTCTCTTAAATGTTGTACGTTGAGGCATGTTGGACCATATTTTGGCCATATACTGCAAAGTATGGAGAACACTGAATCGCCGTATGAAAATCACTTCTCAAAACTGATAAAATCTCGGGTATATGCTTATCCCAATCGGTATGGTCAGGTTTATCTTTCAGGAAAATCCTAATCTTCGAAACAATCTCTCTATTAACGCGCTCGGATGCGTTTGCTTGGGGAGAATATAACCCCGTCCTCACGTGCGTCACCCCGTAATTTGCAAAAAATTGGTTCATTTCCTTCGAGATAAACTGTTTACCATTGTCACTGTGAATAAACTCAGGGACCCCTACAGCCGGAAAATTTCTGAAGCGAAGTAATTTATAACGTTTACAGTGGTGGCTCTCTGCATGAGCTTTAGCCAAACGTATTTTGAAAAATGGTCTAGTACTATGAAAAGAAATTGATTTCGCCGCTTAGATTTCGGATAAGGCCCTAGTAAATCGCAATATAATCGCTAAAATGGCCTCTCGGATGCAAAGGTATTCTCTATAGGCGGTCTCGACTGCTGATTAGTGGGTTTTTCAGCTTTGCAGGTGTCACAACGCTGGACGTAGTCCCTGACGTCCTTAGCCTGTTGCGGCCAGTAGTACTTCTGCCTAACACGTTCTAAGGTTTTCTGCCACCCGCCATGGTAACTCCGGTTAGCGTCGTGTGCTAATCTCACTGCTTCCTCAGTCAGCCTTTTCGGCAACCATAATCGCCACAGCGAGTCTTCTTCCCCTTCCACTCCGTTACGAAATTTAACTCGTTTGAAAATTACTCCGTCCACCACTCGCAAATCCGGAAGCGATTCCTCATTTTCGGTGACGGTCCGAATTAAGTCTAAATATTCGTTGCTGCTAAATTCGGGAGAGACTAAGTCTATTTCCCCGGGTGTGGCAGTGAAAGGCAACTCATCGGCATCAAACCGCGACAGCGCATCTGGTACTACATTCAGGGTGCCCTTACGATGTTCCATTTTGAAGTCGTATCTTTGTAGTAAGAGCGACCACCTCTCCAACCTCCCGCTCAAGTCCTTTTGTGTCATTAACCACTTGAGACTGGAGTGGTCCGTGATAATACGAAACGGTAATCCCTCCACATAGGGTCGGAAACGCTTCACGCTGATTATGGCGGCGAGACATTCCAGCTCGGTTACCGTGTAATTGCGTTGAGCATTATTCAGTTTTTTCGACACAAACGCGATCGGATGCTCAGCGCCCTTGTCATCGACCTGGAACAACACTCCGCCAACACCTATTTTGTAAGCGTCGCATTGTATCACGAATTCCCTTGAAAAGTCTGGTTGGGCCAAAACAGGAGCGGAACTCAAAGTTACTTTTAGCTTTTCGAAGGCGTCTATAGCTTCAGAGGTAAGCTTGAACGGGCCTGCTGACTTACGGAGACAGTCGGTCAAGGAACCTTTCTTCACGTTTATTGTCAGCCCTGCGTCTCTCAAACATTAGGCCACTTCCGCTAGCAATTTCAGGTGGTCTTCAAAATTAGTGCTGCATACCATCAGGTCGTCCAAATAGACAAAGACGTTCTCTCGCAAACGCGAAGGGATTGCCTTGTCCATCAGCCTACTCATAGTCTGCGGTCCATTGCACAGACCAAATGGCATTACTTTGAAGTGGTACAGAGGCCTCCCCGGAACTGCGAATGCTGTTTTTTCCTTGGAGGACTCTGTCAATTTGATCTGGAAGAACGCGTCTTTCAGATCAATGCCACTAATAAAATGCGTATCTTTCAGTCTACTCAATAAGCCGTTGATATGAGGCGGGGGGTACGAGTCTTTCTTAGTCACCACGTTCACCTTCCTGGAATCTATGCACAGCCTAACTTTACCTGGCTTCCGGACCAATACTACAAGACTACACCACGGGGAGTTTGATTCTTCTATAACTCCTAATTCCAGTAACCTGTCTAGTACGCTAAAAGCTTCGGCTTGCCTCGGTCGCGAAAGAGGGAAATGTTTGCTTTTTATGGGAACGGCATCACCGGTGTCAATGTGATGCTCCACTAATTTAGTTTGCCCTAGGCCTAACTTCTCGTACGAAGGAAACGTCTCGATGACCTTTTGCAATTCTAATTTCCGGTCTGGTGACAATTCATGGAGGTTAAGTTCCTCTTCCTTTACAAATCTAATCTCTATGCACTCTACGCTTGGGAATATTTCGGGAGCTAACGCAAATGCTCTCCAAAAATCTACCCCGAAATACGCTTCTTGGAGCAATGAGGGAACAAGGTAAAAACGAATAACCTTTGTGATATTTTTGAAGGTGACTGGTAGGGATACTGAGCCTAAAATTGTTTGCTTGTTGCCGCTCGCGGTATATACGAACACATGTAAGGGCTGATATTCGAAGCCGTTATCCTCTAGGAATTCTAATCCATTTTTTCCTAAGATGGAGACGTTGGCTCCCGAGTCCAACAGCCCTACAAGAAAACTATCTTTAATTTTAGCCTTTACGAGAGGCCTTTCATCCTCTGTAAGCATTAACGTGGTGGCTTGCAGCAGTCTACGCTCCTGTACTCTCCTGTGGTATCTCTTCCTACACTTCAAAATATTGTCCGATACCGGGTATTGTTCGAAAATGGTATGTCTTATTTGTTCATACCTATGTTCCCTTTCTTCTAGGTTTGGTGGAAATTGCGTTTGGCAAGCGACATCCCTATGCTGGCGTTGCAGAATTCTGGTCGGTTCGCCCATCGCTGATGAGGACGTTTGACTCTCGGATTCAGAACTATTAGAATTGTCTGTACTGTCAGGGTAAGTTATTATCACGGTTGAGGGTTCTTCTGCCAGGGTACTACTGCACCTCGGAAGCTCACCACCTCCATGCAGAGATTCACCCTCTGGTTCAGTGCACGGGACGACGCCTCGAGCACTGGCTGGTGTGGGAGCTATGAAGCCGAACGAGGTTCCCCCGCCTTCTCGCTCGGGTACTGGTTTCGCTGCCTGCGATGGTCCCTAGGGCATTTAGGAGTAAATACACCCTTATACCCACATTTAAAACAAAAAGGATTTTTAATGGGTTCCTCACAATATATATAGGAGTGGCCCATTGCCTGGCAATTCCAGCATTGGATTCCCGAATAGTCTGGTCTCCTGTTACGTCCATATTCCAGCGCCTCTATCTGCGGATCCATTTCGCCGTCCTCGTATTCCATCCTCATGTCTGGGGTTGGCACGCGTGCTTCGTTTACATGCCGTCCTGTAGAAGTGGCTCCCAACAGCTTGCTTTCTTTCAGCACTTGTTCACCTCTGCGTTCTACATCGCGTATATCATGGAGGGTCCTTACATCTGCGTTGAAAACATCAGCTTAAGGCTACTGTTGACGTTTCTTTTTATTATGTCAATCAGTAGAAGCACCGACATGGGTTCTCTTAAGCGTGCGTTCAAGGAGATTATGTCCGTGTGGAACACGTCATAACACTCACTTGCTTTCTGCTTCCGCATGGAGATCTCCATCATGATCTCGTGGTCAGTTTTCAAAGTGCCAAACTCTCTTTTCAATGAGTAGCATAAAAAGGCATATGTCGCATTAGGGTTTTGTTTTGTGAACAGCCAGTACCATTCTCCGGCCCGCCCGGAAAGAAACAGGTGGAAACTAGCCATTATTTGTTCGTCCGTGCATTGTGTGCGCTCACACAGGGTGTTTAGTTTAAAAAGGAAATCGGCTACGCTCCCAGTGCCGTCGAACGAGATTTTCCACTCCTGCGGTTTCACTGCTATGCTGCTTGGAGTCGGGTACATTGGTGGTACTACCGTTGGCAATGGGTTACGGTCCATCCTACTTGCGTTCCTGTTTTGCTGGTTTGATTGCTGCGCGGATTCGAGAGCGGCGTTGAGCTGGTCCATATTGGTTCTAATTGACCCCATCTCTCTCCGCATTTCCTCCTGCGAAGCCTGGAACAGCTGGTGTAGCACTTCCACCCACGAGCCTCCACGAGTGGCTTCGTCTTGCATTCCTAGGGTATTCGCCCGATCACTTGTAGCGTCTCCAAAATTTCCCATCTCCTGATTTGGTGGTAAAGCACCAGCTCCTTCGGGTGCATAGGTCGACATATTGGTCATTAGCCCCGAGATATCGTGCGCGTTCACGTGACTGGTGCTTCCCGGTCGGTCCAGTTTCTCGCGAGGGTCATTCAGGTCCGAGCCCATGTTTATTAACGCAGGATCTCCGTATTGTCCCCCTACTGGGGTGTGCACCACCAAGGGACGCCTGGCCTGAGAGAAGGCCCCTCTATTTTTATTACCCCGTTGCTGGTTTCTCTGGGAATTCCCCGCACTCCCAAACGGAGTGTTCCGGTCCGGTTGCCCGAATGACTGGTCGCGCGACATGTTCAAGGGGAAAAAAATTGGTCAAGCCAAAAAAAACTTTTGCCACGTAAGGCGATTAGGGATAAAAAAAATTATATATAAAAAAAATTGTGCGAGAATAATTGCTGAAACCTCTGATCGATAGTCGTATCGGATAAAAGAGGTCAAAAGCTGCAAAAAAAAAAGATCAGTTAAATATATCTTAAGTAACCCATGGGAATGCTGACATACCATTCCCAAAAGGCAGTAGGCTACAGAAAAAAATAAACACAAATACATTCTTACTTGGCCTTAGTGCTCCCAACCGCAGTGCGAGGGGGTCTTAAGGCCCCCCTCCGAGACTGGTTGGGGCCACCAGGGTCGGTTCCAGACACACACGGGTAGGTCTCAACACGCCCAGCCGCAACGCAGGGGCAGTCTCCAGGGGCTTGCCCCTGGGACTGGTTGGGGGCCTCCCGTCCATTCTCTCTGGACACCCCTCCTGCCTCCGCCGCAATGGGTGGAGCGGTTTCGAAACCGCACCACCAGTCTGGTGGGACAGGAAGGGGTGCCACTAGGAATCCCAGCCCAACCCATCACAATCCAGCTGGCGCTCTGGGTTGCCACCTGCGACGTGGGATGAGCTGGGGTCTTACAACTCACTCACCCACATTCATCCTAGACAACACTAATTCGGCATGGGGACTGAAATAGAAAATTTAAATTAAAAAAATAAACCCAATTAGCGGACATTCATTATTCCACGCCGACTAACGGACAACATTCCGGCAACATAAAAACCCCAACTACAAAAAAAAAATAAAGTGCGTGCAGCACTGCCTCACCGGGTGAATACAAAGTCCGGATAACTGACGTTAAGTCACATGGCTCCGTCATCTACTGCCCCCGATGACCAGCCCGGACAACCTGATTCGTCCAACCATCCCACCGCAACGTAGGTGGCAGCTTCTGTGGCTGCTCACTCAGACTGGTGGGATGGTCAACTTCACAGGTTGACCCGACTGACCCTCGCGGCCAGCCCCTCAGGCGCCACGTTGGGCGCCATCTGTTATGGAATCGCATTTACAGTGGAAGCAGTAAGGAAGGCGGTCGGAATGATGTGTTGGTGCACAGTGGCTAGTCATTGTCGGCTGGGGCGGGTCCTTGCCAACCTTACTGTTCCTGCGCCATAAACAGAAAAAAATTCCTATCATGCCTATCAAAACTCAACTGTCAAAAAGCGCAGAGACGACTCAAAACGCTTATAATTCAAAATAAAACAACATCCGGCCGAACCGGATGTCACGGACAGACCGTTAACATTCAAAAAAATTCAAATTCAAAAAAAACTCAAAAAAATCTAACGCAAAAAAAATTTACCGAACCGGACATGGCCGGTTACTAACTCTGAAAATCAAAAAAAAATACTGAAAATAAATACAAAAGGGTATAAACAAAAAGGGCCGAATATAACTTGGGGGCGCCGCGGGTGTTGTTGCGACGCCCGGTGCATACCCCACCCTCAAAATGCATGGCCACCGACGCACCTAAAATTTCGGTGGCCCCTTACCTGTTTTACCTAAGTGCCTTCTAAAAGAACGTAGACGCCAGCATTCCCATTCTAATTACAAGTTTATTCAGATATCATTGCTACTAAAGTATGTATGCTATGAAAGAAATATTTAAAGCTATACCTTTTTTTTGACAAGGGTTATAAGCGCTTGGTGCAAAAAAAAATTGTAAATAAATGTGCTTATGAATAGTAGATAGATTACATACAAAGTAGAAATTTGGTTAAATGCCCTTTCTTTTTTCATTCACAAACCTATCTTAGGGCTGTACAGTTTGGATACAACTTCCGATAATTGGGGCCCCCTTACAAAATGAATATGTTGTTGTAGTAGACTTATTTTGAGTTTAACAAAATAGCAAATTGGTATAACGCATAGTATAATGACACTAATATGTAATATGTACTAAGAAAATTTGTTATAAAAGCAATTAAGATTAAATTTGGGGTAAATCATACTCCTCGAAGAAATCGTTTCACATATTCAAGTAAAACGTAAACCTTTAAATTCATAGTAAATCATACTCGTCAACGAAATCGTTTTACATATTCGAGTAAAACGTAAACTTTTAAATTTATAGTAAAATTAACGGAATCGTTTTACATGCTCAGGTAAGACCTGAACTTTTAAATTTATAGTAAAATTAACGAAATCGTTTTACATGTTCAAGTAAAACGTGAACTTTTAAATTTATAGTAAAATTAACGAAATCGTTTTACATGTTCAAGTAAAACGTAAACTGTTTTGCATTTACCAGTCAGTGCTGGTATTGTTTTGTTTTTTTTTTTTTTTCTTGCTTCTAAGTTAATTAAACCTCTTTAACTTAACATTACGTTACGTCTACTTTTTTAACTTTACTACAAGTGGATGCTGCTTGCTCTCTTTAACTTAGGTATATGCATGTATGTATGTATTACATGTTCAGATTCTATACTAGGGTTATAGCCTTAAATTTGAATATGTTTGTATATTAATACTATATGTTGTTGCAGAGTCAAAAAAAAAAAAAAATTAAAGAACAAGGTTGGGACTACAAATACGTATATTTGGTTCAGTAATGGAACGAACTCACCGCTTTACCCGCTGATATTCGTTGTCGCAATTGGCCTGACCGCAGGCCTATGTTCGCTGCCCTGTGGTTGTCATTGTAGCTGGTTTATTGTAGCCCGTATGGTCGTAGCTGATAAAGATGTGGTAGTATTGTTATCGGCGGTATGGACGCAGCTAATAAAGATGCGCTAGTATTATTATCGCCGGTATGGACGCAGCTGATAAAGATGAGGCTAGTATTGGTGTCGGTGGTACCGTCTGTTGTAGGTGTTAACATTAGTGGCCTCGGACCTATGTTCGCGGCCCCGTTGTGTGCGTTGCAACTGGTGGTGGTGGTACGTCTGGTGGTTGTTGCGCTCGTGGTTGGCGCTAATAAAAGGGTTGGGGAAGGTACTACCGATGGTGATGCTCGTGATTATATTGGGCGCCGTTGGTGGTGGTTGGCGCTTTATCATATGCTACTGCGTATGGAGTTTGTGGTGGTTTTGGGGTACCATGCAGTCAGCGCAGACCACGTCACAATAATAGGGTGCCGTTGTATGTTGCCATAACGAAAAGGTGAATTTGCGGCTAGTAGTAAAACAGTCGGAATGGCAAATGAAGGTAAATTAACCACTTTGAAATGCAGGTAAGATTTGGTGTACGATGAACAAATGTTGGTTATTAGTGGAGGATTATTTACACTGCCTTTGATAAGTCTTTTGATTTCATGGTGCCTTTAACTCGTTTCCTTTGTAGCTGCGGAGCTGACTGTCGCTGCATTTCGTCCAGACGCGTCACGATTGCGATTTTAATAATATCAAATGTTGCTTGCAGAAAATTAATTCAGTTTTATGTTCGAAAAGTAGTATAGGATTGTTTTCATATGTACAATGCTTATCGGCTTAAAAAAAATTCAATTTAAAGTACGCTTAGCCCTTAATTGGAAAATTTAAGAGCACAAAATCACCACGTTTAACCAACCCAGCTCGAAAAAGGAAAAAGATCTTTTTCTTCCTCCGGAACTCGTGGTCTCTGTTTTTTTTCGTTAGCGATCGCCCGTCTGTCTTTTTCCTTGTTTTTCGATACTTTTTATCGCAACTTTCGCCACATCACTAGGTGTGTTCGCGTGAACACGCTCCCAAGTGGATCGTAGCCGTAGACCGTAGCAGCAGACCGTAACAAATTATATGTAAAAAATAAACAACATTTTTTTTTTTTTAATATTATTTTTTCTCTTTTTATACTTAAAAAATTGAACAGCAGCAACCCTTGGGATATTTGTAGAAATAAATCTTTCGTCGCAAAATACCGTCGCGTAAATTTCGCTCTTCGCTTTCACTCGTGTTCCAATGAAACGTTATTGACCCATATGGATCAATGTGTTGTTGCTTTTGCATGTTAAATTTCTATCCGTATCTGGATCACGCTTCATTGGAACGTAACATGTGTTCACCTTCATGTAGTTACGGGGATCCTATTTTTGACTAGGCGAAGTTCGTCGAGTTTATTTCGTGGAGGCAGGGTATTGTGTTTCAAGCATTAGCGTTAGCGATTGTTGGAGCTTCCTTTAAAGGGCCAATTAAACTTTCTTTACCCTAACGCCATAGTCGTAGCCATGCCCATATCCATAACCATCTCCAATGTGATCGATTAATGGTGCCTAAACCTAAAAATCGCGAAAATTTCATTAAAAAAAAACGCAAAAAAATACAAACATATTCCACAAAAAATAAGCCTCTTAGTCATAACGTATCGAAAACAATGAATAAAATCTACAAAAAGTTATTAAATTCACCAACTCAAATATTTTTAGGTTATGGATATGGCGAGAAACCAAAAACCAATTGGTTGGATATGGTATGGTTATGGCGTTAGAGTTATGGCATGGCACCATTAATCGATTACATTGATTTCCATAAGGTAGGTTCGATCAGCTGTTTTATCTGGTTATGGTTTTAAGGTTATAAGTCACCATTAATTGGCCCTTAAGGCGGAATGGTAATTGTGCAGTTTATGGTACCCACCGAAATTTGGGCCTTTTTTTCGAGTGAGGTATCAAAAGACGCGTATTCACGTCTAGATTAAGAATCCGAAAGCGGAAGTTAACTTTTTTTACCCGTTTAAAAATTATCCGTTCCATTCGGCACATTTTTTTCTGGCAAAATTACGTTACTGTAGGCACGGTAGTGGCGGCTCGACATAAATTCAGATAAACATCCATATTCTATGGTTTTGCTTTTGTATTTCTCTGAAGAATTTGCAATTTAATATACATATTTAAGAAGATAAGTTTTTAAATGATCGAAGCAATGCGCCGCACCCGAAAATCTATTCAAAGGGTGAAAATTTTCGTATTTTATGATAAGATTTAACAACAACCACACACCGCAGGCGAAGTGAATTTAGCAGGAATTTGCAAGAGAAGAGACGTGACAAAGCGAGAGGGGTAGGGAAGAGGAGAGAAGAGATGGAAAGTAGGGGAAGATAAGAGGAGAGAAGAGAAGGAGAGGGAAAAGAAGCGAAGGAAAGGGTGGAGAAGAGGGGAAAAGGGAAGAGCAAAGAAGAAAATAGAAGAGAAGGAAAGGGTGGAGAATAGACGGAAAGGGAAGAGAAGAGAAGAAAAGTGAAGAGAAGGGAAGAGAAGAGAAGAGAAGTGAAGAGAATAGAAGAGAAGAGAAGAGAAGAGAAGAGAAGAGAAGAGAAGAGAAGAGTAGAGAAGAGAAAAGAAGAGAAGAGAAGAGAAGAGAAGAGAAGAGAAGAGAAGAGAAGAGAAGAGAAGAGAATAGAAGAGAAGAGAAGAGAAGAGAAGAGAAGAGAAGAGAAGAGAAGAGAAGAGAAGAGAAGAGAAGAGAAGAGAAGAGAAGAGAAGAGAAGAGAAGAGAAGAGAAGAGAAGAGAAGAGAAGAGAAGAGAAGAGAAGAGAAGAGAAGAGAAGAGAAGAGAAGAGAAGAGAAGAGAAGAGAAGAGAAGAGAAGAGAAGAGAAGAGAAGAGAAGAGAAGAGAAGAGAAGAGAAGAGAAGAGAAGAGAGGAAAAGGGAAGAGCAAAGAAGAAAATAGAAGAGAAGGAAAGGGTGGAGAATAGACGGAAAGGGAAGAGAAGAGAAGAAAGTGAAGAGAAGGGAAGAGAAGAGAAGTGAAGAGAATAGAAGGGAAGAGAGGCGAAGAGAAGAGAACAGAAGTGAAGAGAATAGAAGGGAAGAGAGGCGAAGAGAAGAGAACAGAAGAGAAGAGAATAGAAGAGAAGAGAATAGAAGAGAAGAGAAGAGAAGAGAAGCGTAGGGAAGAGAAGAGAAGAGATATGAAGAGAATAGAAGAGAAGAGAAGCGAAGAGAAGAGAACAGAAGAGAAGAGAAGAGAAGAGAAGAGAAGAGAAGAGAAGAGAAGAGAAGAGAAGAGAAGAGAAGAGAAGAGAAGAGAAGAGAAGAGAAGAGAAAAGACTGCGCCCAAATAAAAATGAAAATTCCAAACATTTGCCAGCATCTCTTTATTTCGATAAATTGAAGACGTATTATCTTCTCTTTTAATATATTAAATTGCAAAATATTTAGTAAATTACAAAAGCAATGTAATTGTATGTTTATTTAAATTTATGTTGAGCCGCCACCGCCTTGTATTAATCCAAACAGAGAACAACAAAAGTAATTTCCAGCGTTTCCGAGCTGGCAACACTGTTCACCTTCGTATGTTTTCATTTCGACAGAAATTTGTTGCAACATTTGTTTTGATATTTTATAAGTAAATTAGTGAAATTTAGCATAATTTTTTCGTTAATTCGTGCAACTTAGATTATGTTAATATACTAAATATAAAAAGTAAAGTGATGTGTGCGCTTAAAATATTGTAAACGTGCGGGAGCAATATGTATCACACAAACCTGTTTTTCGCGGATAACTTTTAAACGGGTAAAAAAAGTTAATTTCCACTTTTTTTTGTTTGGATTTGTTGGACAGAGACTTTGTCTCCACACACCAGGTATTTCCTCCTGCTTTATGGTTTGCGATTAGTTTCTGCACGAAAATGCATACTTTGATGATTTGATTCCTTTTATTATAATCCAGTTGCTACACGAACGTGTAGATATATTTCCATGTATTTTAGATAAACAAACGGTTGTAAAACGTATTTGCATTAATTGCAAAATGACAGGAACAATGTTGCCATATTTCGTTTAGATGGTGTCTTATTTTGTTTATTGGTGCCTTAATTTGAGTATTTTTATTTATTTATTTATTTTTATACTCAGCTGAGCAGAGCTCACAGATTATATTAACTTTGTTCGCATAACGGAAATCCGTAACGACATATACTAATCGAGATAGATATAGACTTCTATATATCAAAATGATCTGGGCGAAAAAGGAAATTCCTTTAGCTATGTCCGTCCATCCATCCGCAAACACGATAACTTGAGTAAATTGTGAGGTATCTTGATGAAATTTGGTAAGTAGGTTCCTGGGCACTCATCTCAGATCGGTGTTTAAAAAGAAAGAAATCGGAAAACAACCACGCCCACTTTTTCGATATCGAAAATTTCGAAAAACAGAAAAAGTGCGATAATTCATTACCAAAGACGGATAAAGCGATGAAACTTGGTAGGTGCGTTGACCTTATGACACAAAATAAAAATTAGTAAAATGTTGGACAATGGGCGTGGCACCCCCCACTTTTAAAAGAAGGTAATTTAAAAGTTTTGCAAGCTGTAACTTGGCAGTTGTTGAAGATATCATGATGCAATTTGGCAGACACGTTACTGCTATCACTATATGTATGCTAAATAAACATTAGCAAAATCGGATGACGAATACGCCCACTTTAAAAAAAAAAATTTTTAAGTCAAATTTTAACAAACAATTTAATATTCTTACAGTATATAAGTAAATTATGTCAAAATTCAACTCCCGTAATGATATAGTGCAACAAAATACAAAAATAAAAGACAATTTCAAAATGGGTGTGTTTCCGCCCTTTTTCATTTAAAACGTCTAGAATACTTTTAATGCCATAAGTCGAACAAAAATTTACCAATCCTTGTGAAATTTGGTAGGGACATAGATTCTATGACTATAACTTTTTTCTGTGAAAATGGACGAAATCGATTGAAGCCACGCCCAGTTTTAATACACAGTCGACCTTGTGTCCTTCCGCTCGGCCGTTAACACGATAACGTGAGCAAAAATTGATATATCTTTACTAAACTTTGTTCACGTACTTATCTGAACTCACTTTATGTTGGTATAAAAAATGGCCGAAATCCGACTATGACGAAAATTACGAAAAATGAAAAAAATTCCATAATTCTATACCAAATATGAAAAAAGAGGTGAAACAGGGTAATTGGATTCGTTTGTTGACGCAAAATATAACTTTAGAAACAACTTTTTGAAATGGGTGTGACACCTACCATATTAAGTAGAAGAAAATTAAAGTTTTTGAGAGATTAGGATGGGTATATGAAATGTGAAATGTGGTACTAGCATCTTTGGTAAACCAATGTCTTGCATGTGGTATGAGTGTTTGAAATTAGTACAAATGTTTTTTCTGTCTTTTTTCTTAATTTTTAAAGTTTCATTCAAAAAGTTATTTTTCACCCCTATTAGGCAAGGTGCACACGAGATATTTCATATAGCTACAATTTCTCTACGCCTCAAGATCTGCACACGAAGCTACTTTCGAGCGTCGCTACAAAAAGCAAACAGTTATTGAAAAAAATAAAAAAATTAATTTCTTTAGCTATATCCCCGAAAACCAAAAGAAAATAGGTATTAAACGTTGTTTGCATCCCCGTGCCTTTGTGGATTATGAAAGGCAATTTTAAACCACCGCGGACTAGAGAAAAGGATGATTTCTAGTTTCCAACACTTTTTAGCCTTTTAAACGCTTCAACAATGTCTAACCAAGCTGTTGTCGCGTTTAATACTCTTTTTCGCTTTGGTAATATACCTTTCACACACTTTTTTAACTAAAGAACATTTTTTAACTAATTACACCAATTTGCATACAAAAACATGTAAACAAACATCTTGTTCCTCCTTTTTTTCAAGCGTACGTACGCTCAGCGACCAACATTGCTGTACGCTTAGCTATACGAAAATGTTATGCTTTGTCGCTTTCATGCAGCTGACGCCTCGTATGCAGCTCTCCATTCAAATACATGTGTTCGGCATCAAAGCGTACAAATTTCGCCTGCAGCGTCTATGACGCGTAGCCTCGTGTGCACCTTACCTTATGAACTCATACGATACACGATAAACGCTTGCAATCTGTTATACCATATTAGGAAATAAATTCTGTGTGTGTGTGAAACCCGATCGTTAGCGTTTATCGTGTTATTTCCCACAAATGACACACACAAGATTGCGCATGTAAACAAAAGATCAGCTGTTTTTTATGGCCATTTTCACGTAATTTTCCTTTAGCTCTTGTTTTTTTCTCTCTTTCTTTCATTGGCTCAAGCAGTCAAGTGTGACGTAGTTCCGCAGAACGAAGCAATTTTGAACTCGTGAATACGTAATCTTATGTGTATGAATTGTGGTATTGCCATACGCTAACTATCGCATCAGCTGTTCAATTTTCTACGCTAGCTAACGTTGATAAATTTTTGCATGATACGTTGGGAGCTATTTAAATAAAAGAAAATATGATTTTATTACAAAATCCAAAAGAATCCAAGTAAAGCCTCTTTCCCAACACTCTGATGCAACACCCTGGGCAAGAAACATTAAAGTGTCACAAACCTTTGTGGGGACACACATAGCACACAGCATCTGGCAACACCATTCTATGTGGCAGTTCTTCTTCGTTTCTGCTTCCTCTTGTCATTCGCTGGCGGTTGCAAGTTCGAATTGCAACCGGAGACAGATTCATTGAATCGCTACCAACTGAACTAAGCTGACGCTTCTATACAACATTAATAAGATTTCAATATGTAATAATTTCACACTTTGTAACTTAATATATAAATTATCCACATAATAAATATACGTTCATTTGATACAAAAGTAAATTGGCTAAGTGGTTAACAACCACACCTTCAAAATATTTGGGATGGAAGACCTATTTTTACGGGCGCGCAAACTGCTTTCTATTTTTGTTGACATACTCTGAAATCTATTTTTTTTACTTCTAGTATGTCAAGTACTTACAGTGTAGAGTTCATTTTAAGAAGATTGGAAGCATCTCCCAATTTTCTTCTTTATATGGCCTTTCGTCAATTTGTTCATTTGAGTTTATAAAAAAGGCAACAGAGGTTGCAGAAAAGATCTTATTATTAAAGCTTTTAAAAACGTTTGCCAGTTTTACGTACTAGACAATTGAATTTGTTAGTATTTGCATATTGTTTTGCTATCCGTTTCGTATAGATTCACAATAATTTGTAAAAAAAACTGTGCTGTCATTCACATCGGGCGTGTGGAAATCTCAATATGATAGCTGATTTTTTACGATACGCTAGCAAGCGTTTATCGTATGAAAATTTATGATTGGGGTGTAAGTCTCTTGTTCTTTGCTCAATTCGCTTCATTCACAATATTGGTGTTAAAAGCAACCCTGACTGAAAGTAAAAATCAACCCTGCGTGATCCGGATGTAAAAATTTCCACAGCCATCTTGCACTGCGTCATTCCACTTTTGGACGAGGTTAGGTAAGAAAGACTTTTGTAATCGGTGTTTCGCACGAGTTAAGTTGAGCTGTTAAGTCCTAGTGAATGTACTTGTGAAGTAAATCTTTTATTAAACATTATAAAATGTTTAAATTATTAGTGCAAAGCTTGGCGAAAAACTCCTGCGAATGCCGAACCAAAACACATGTTACATGTGTTAAAAATTTTTTGATTCCGACTAGTGAAAGCATTCCAGTAGCTAATCAACTTCGACGCCATTTTTTCTTTTCTTCAACGAACAGAAGGCCTTTAAATTTTGCTTTTACCGATTATCAACTGGTAGCAGGTTTCAAAAAAGACGTAAAACCGGAGCACAAGAAGTTCATAACAAATTTTAGTGGAATAAATAGCTGCAACAGTTTCTGCAAATATTTTCACAGTACAAGCAACAATTTAGTGGAAGCGTCGCCTGCAGAAAAGCAAAAATCTACGCCTAATACAACTACTTCACTTGACGAAGACGATATGTAAGTGAAATTTAATGTCTTACCTTGAAATATGTACTTAGATGCCATTGAGTGAAAATTTTCGGCATCTAGTGTGTATACCATATTTAATTCATGCCAGCTCTATATTTGTTGGTGTGCTGACGGCCATTGTAGTTGTTGAGTTGCTCGCTTTGTGTATCTGGCAATTGCCTATTCACACGAATGTAAAGCATACTTTTGCGGAACGAAACGTATACGCGTGTAAAAAAAACGCGGCTATTATAAGCCGATCATTGATCGTTTTTAACGATTGTAATCACTACACTGTTTATTCATGTGGGTACTCTATGGATTACTCTGTTCTAATTCTGAGCTGGAGTATATGGTCCAGTCTTAGGACATCGCAATGCTAATTGGACCATATAATAATATTTTCTAAATTTTTTTTTTTTTTTTTTTATATAATATTTTCGAATTAGGCTTCTGGCCGTAATAAATAAATAATCTAATCTATTTTTTTGTATGAATTGTGGTTAATTTGGGAGCACTCGCTTGGTCCATAACGAGTACTCCATACATGCATGCATGGAGTACTCGCCATTTTTGCAGGGCGCAACATTTAGACCATATGGTCATGAGTAACCAGTTACAGTATTTATTTATTTATCAGTCTACAAATTAAACAATTATACAGACCAAATATACCGACACTTAAATCTCAGATGTAATACACGATATAAAAAACATAAGCAGTCATCAATTTTAAAGTAATATTTAAACAGTATTGAATTAAACGCTTGACAATTTCAATTAAAAACTTAGAAGTACGCAAAAGATAAAATGTTGAAAATGTGTTAAAATGTACTCATGAAGGAGATAGTAAATAATAATTTATGAAATTGACAATAAAGCAAATTAATAGTAGATAAAATATATACAGAAAAGAATTTATACAGAGTAAATTTGATTGCATACATAAAAAAATAATGAGCACAACGCAATTTTGCAAACAAGTTTCAAGTAACTGGTACTTCAAATTTGAAACAGGGTTGAACAGTATATCACGGTTTAGCGTTCTATGCTTCATTTCGAATTACAAATTTAATGTAGTTAAAAGGTATTTTTTAATACCAAGAAACGAGTCGCAGACGTCTAAATTTTTACAGTGTTTATTAAAATTACGACATAAGCAGTGAAGTGGTTCGTGCATTTCATAATTCGACCTGCATGTAGCTACAAAAATTGATTGAAAATGTCTAGATGGCCTAATAGGAACGTTACACTTAATTTCACCAAGCAAAAATGGACTATTTATTGACCCTCTTATTAATTTAACTATAAATAAGACACCCAGCATCTGCCTGCGGCTCTGCAATGTAGGTAGCTGTATTAGTTTTAACCGGCTGCAATAGGGGGGAAGATTTTTAGAAGGATCCCATGGTAAGTGTTTTAAAGCGAAAAGCAAAAATTGTTTCTGGACCGATTCCAGCTTGTCAGAATGAACCTGATAACGCGGATTCCAAATTATTGAAGCATATTCCAAAGTAGGTCTGACCAATGTGGTAAAAAGGGTTTTTGTAACGTATGGGTCATTAAATTCTTTAGACCAACGTTTAACGAAAGCCAAAGTACCTTTCGCGCTATTCACGCAAGATTCAATATGAAGTTTAAAATCGAGTTTTGGGTCCATTGTAACGCCTAAATCAATAAAATTAGTAACTTGCTTGATTACATAGTCGCCAATAACAATCATGGGATTGGAAGGACTTTCTTGTAAAACACATGAACTTACATTTAGGTAGGTTTAGTGACATGGCGTTTACATTACACCAGTCACCAAGACTATTCAGATCAGCCTGAAGACATGCCCTATCCACGGATGAGCGGATAGGCATTACAAGTTTGACATCATAAGCGTACATCAACGGCTTACAGCTCTTCAAAACACTAGGAAGGTCATTAATGAACAACAGGAACAAAACCGGACCAAGATGGCTGCCTTGGGGAACACCAGAAGTTACGTTTATGAACCGAGACCAATTATTAAATATAACTGTTTGTTTTCTTTCCCTCACATAAGAAGAAACCCAAGATAGAAGCAAAGGAGGAAATCCTAACCGATCAAGTTTGAATAAAAGTATAGAATGAGGAACTTTATCAAATGCCTTACTAAAATCAGTATAAATAACATCAACTTCACAATTAGTCTTAAAACTTTTGGATACAAAGGTTGTAAACTCGAGCAGGTTGGACACCGTTGATTTACCCTTGCAAAAGCCGTGTTGTGAAAAGTCAATTAATGAAGATACTCTAAAAGCAATCTGTTTTGTGATAATCAATTCAAATAGCTTAGGAATAGTGTTGAGTTTGGCTATTCCTCTATAATTTATAACCCACGTTCTGCTTCCATTTTTATGCAGTGGTATAATGAATGATTCTTTCCACTTCTTGGGAATAGCCCTTGCTTCAGAGACGCATTAAACAAACAGGTTAGAGGTCGATATAAGTATCGAGCACAAAATTTCAGCACTACCGACGGAATATGATCCGGACCACTAGAGTAAGCAATTTTTAGATTTTCCAGATGAGTTAAACATCATCAGTACATATATATGGGACTGCCTGGGAATCCAGAGGAGACAATCTGAAAGAATAATTCGATGGCGGGTAATCATAGGTGTTTGAATAATTAGATTCGAAGAAATCCGCAACGAAGTTGAGCCAGAGTGACTCGCGTTTCCCTGGGGAGTATGCGTTCTTCTTCCTCAAGTTTTGGGTACTGTTCTGTGAGTACTGGATTCACCGGGCAATTCCCGGCATAAACGTCCGACGCCTGTTTGTGGAGTTCACCAAGGACCTGCTTGTGTTTTTTAGCTTCATACGGCTGAGTTCTCAGGTGCCGTATTTCCTCAAAATGCTTACGGAGATGACTCCTTAAGCCCCTAAGCGGTGCTGGTCCATCAATCAGATGTCTGTTGGGATGCCCAGGTTTCTGGGTATTCAACAGGAACTGTTTGGTTAGCATCTCATTTCTCTCCCTGATGGGGAGTATTCTCGCCTCATTATGTAGATGGTGTTCTGGGGACATAAGAAGACAGCCCGTGGCGGTTCTGAGCGCAGTATTTTGGCAGGCCTATAGCTTCCAGTGGGTAGTTTTTAAGCTTGGCGACCATATAGGGGCGCGTAGCAAGCAAACGGCTGGCCAATTGCTTTGTATGTGGTAATGAGCGTTTCTTTGTCAATTGCGTGCTCACCAAAATGTAGATCCTGATCAAACGTCACACCCAAGATTTTGGGGTGTAGGACAGTCGGCAGCGTAGTGCCATCGACGTGGATGTTCAAAATAGTCGAAATTTGGGACGTCCAAGTTGTAAATAGGGTCGCGGATGATTTAGTCGGTGATAATGCCAGGTTTCGTGAGGCGAAAAAACTGGAGAGATCAGGGAGGTAGCCGTTTATTCTGTCGAACAGCTCATCGATCTTTGGGCCCGGGCCTGTGGCCATTATTGTGCAGTCATCGGCGTAGGAAAGGATAGTAACTCCTGGTGGCGAAGGTAGTTTTGATATGTAAAAATTAAACAAAAGTGGGGAAAGGACTCCACCCTGAGGCACACCTTGTTTAATTCTTCTTGGCTTTGATATTTCGTTTCTGAATTGCACCGATGCCTGCCAACCACCCAGATAATTTGCGGTCCATCTTTTAAGACATGGGGGAAGGGTAGACCCTTCCAAGTCTTGCAGTAACGTGCCATGGTTGACCGTATCAAAAGCCTTTGATAGGCCTACGCTAGGAGTACTGTTCTATGGTGGGGCTTCTGATTTAAACCACAATTTATCTGGGTGCTAATGGCATTTAGCGCGGTGGTGGTGCTATGGAGTTTTCTAAAGCCATGCTGATGACAGGCTAGCTGCAAATTTGCTTTGAAGTGGGGGAGGAAAATGGCTTCAAGCGTCTTGGCTACTGGCGATAGGAGAGATATCGGGCGATATGACTCTCCTATGTTAGCTGGTTTCCCAGGCTTTAGTAGCGGGACCACCTTGGCCATTTTCCATTTTTCGGTTATGAGAAAGGTGGAAAGAGACAGGTTGAAGACGTGCTAAATATTTGAAATCCCCCTTTCCCTAGGCTTTTAAGCATCGGCATGGCTATGCCGTCTGGGCCCACTGCTTTGGATGGTTTGGCATGACCGATGGCATCATCAACCTCTTTGGCGGTGATGGTAATTGGTGACGTGCTGAACTTATGTTTACGTGCGTGTATGTTGGCTCTACGTGTATTTTTGTCGACCGTAGAATGCATTATGTATTGTCGGCAGAAAGCGCTGCCGCATTTTTTCGTATCCGACGGCACTTAGTCGCCAAAGGCGATGGAAACTTTGTCATTGTGCCTAGACGAATTCGATAGGGACTTTACAGTGGATCAAAGTTTACCTACACCGCTTAGGTGCTCCTCCCATTTTACCCGCTTGTGTTCATCCACAAGCAATCTGATCCGTTGTTTTATATCCCTTATTTGGGGGTCGCCGCGATAGAGCTGATTTGTATAAAGTCAGAACCGCTTCTGTGCGCCCCTTGTCATATGAGGGCCAGGTTTGCCTGGATGTCTCACACGATAATATGGCTGACCATAGTCCATTTACGATTCTTAAAGTGCTTGTGCTCACACGAAGCCTGAAAGTGGCCATGGGTATGCCTACCGAATCATTTACCGGAAGGATATGGTCGGTGGGGCCTCTTCTGGCCAGCTCGTCTGCTCTGCAATTGCCTTCAATATCCCTGTGCCCAGGTACCCATATAAGGCTGATACTGAAGTGCTGAGCCATCTCGTTAAGAGATATGCGGCCTTCAGTGACCGACTTTGCGTTGTCGACGAATGAGTCCAGGGCCTTTAATGCGGCCTGGCTGTCAGAGAAAATAAACACCCGTTCCTTAGGCATAGACCCGAGATGGTTCACAGCCCTGTGTATTGCCAGCAATTCCGCTTGGTAAACACTACAGTGATCTGGTAGGCGAAAAAAGACCTCTAGACCCAGATCCGGTGAAAAAAGGCCTGCTCCCACCTTCCCGTAAAGCTTAGAACCATCCGTGTATATATTGATGGCACCCGGTACCGTATGTTGCCTGGTATTCCAGTCCTGTCGCGATGGTATATATATATACTATAATTTTTACGAAGGCTCGCTCGTGCCCAGGATTGTCGCGTGTCCACTAGATCCATTTGACCAGACACCTATTTACCTTATGCGTAGATCGGCGATGACCGCTATTTCCTTCGCCACCAGGTCAAGAGGTGGAAGGTATAGCATTGTGTTGAGTGCTTCAGAAGGAGTGGAGCCGAGAGCCCCGGTGATGCAGAGCTCCGAACTCCGTTGTACCTTTTGAAGCGTCTTAAGATAGGTAGTTTTAGCTAGTGCAGGCCACCAGACCAAGGCACCATAAAGAAGAATCGGGCGCACAATGGCTGTATAAATCCAGTATGTCACCTTGGGGGAGAATCCCCAGGTGGTGCCAATTGCCCTCTTGCAGGTGAACAGCGCTGCTGCTGCCTTCTTGCATCGCTCTACTATATGGTCACTCTATAATAGCTTCCTATCCAGAATTATTCCCAAATACTTGACTCGATCGCTAAACGCTAAAAACGTACCCCCAATTCTTGGCGGTGTTAGATTTGGCACCTTATACCTCCTCGTGAAGAGGACTTCCAAGCCTGTGGCTGTGGCCCAGTGCGAGATTTTGGATAGTGCCCCTTCCATTAGGTTGCAAAGAGCTTGCGGAAATTTCCCCCGCATGGTGACGCAGATGTCATCTGCATACGCGATCACTTGGTGACCTTCCGATTCCATGAGGCGGAGTAGTTGGTTGACGGTAACCATCCAAAGTAGCGGAGAGAGAACACCTCCCTGCGGAGTGCCTCTGCCGACCGGTCTGCGAATCACGCATCCACCTAGCTCAGTTCTAATCTGCCTACGCGTAAGCAGATTGTATATAAACTCCACCAGGCACGCGTCCACCCCCAGATCGGTCAGCGCAGAGGTGATGGACTCAGGGAGAACGTTGAAAGCACCCGCTATATCTAGAAATGCCACCAATGTGTATTCCTTGAGGTCTAGTGACCTTTCGATAGCGGATACTAGTGAGTGTAAGGACGTGTCAGTTGACCTGCCCTTAGTATAGGCATGCTGTGCTTGCGAAAGAAGCGACGGCTCAATCCTCCTCCTGATGTGGTCCTCTAGAAGCCTTTCAAGCGCTTTAAGCAGAAAAGGAGATAAGCTTATGGGCCTATAATCATTTGGTTTAGAGTGGGAGGGTTTTCCTGCCTTGGGGATAAAGACCACGTTGACTTCCCTCCACGATACTGGTACGTAATTTAGCCTAACAACCTATAAACATCCCTTTAATCCAGGGCCTTATAAGTTCGGCAGTATACTGGAGCTGAGCCGGAAAAATTCCATCCGGCCCCGGCGATTTGTAGGGCTTGAAGGTCTGTAAAGCCCAATCTATCCTTTTATCATTTGTGAGTTCGCTTATCAGCTGATCATTAGATGACCCTCCGCTGACAATACTTGAAGACACGCCCGTTCCTGCTGGGAGGTGCGTATCCATTAGCAGGTTTATGGTTTCAGCGCTGGAGTCCGTGCCCATCCGGCTTTTGGACGTAACTTAGCTGAGTTGGGGAATTCGATAGCACCTTCCTTAACCGGGAGGCCGCGGATGCGGATTCAATCCTGCAGCAAAAATCCCTCCAGGAGGATCGCTTTCCATTCCGGATTGCTTTTTTATATATATTTATCTCCGCTTTATAAGCAGCCCATGAGGATTCATGTCCATCATGCCCATCATGCTTTGCTTTATTGAAGGCCACCCTACATGACTTTCTAAGTTCAGACGACCACCATGGTGGTTTGTGAGTTTCCAAAACCTTTTTAGCCGGGCAAGCCCTATCTAAAGCATTCCGGCAATTTTGACTGAAATTGTTTACAAACACGTCCAGCTCCTCCTCGCTTTCTGGGACTCCTACCTCCTCAGATAGCTTTTTACCTACAATCTTCTTATAGTAGCCCCAGTTAGTTCTTCTAATATTTTGTATATACTTAGGACTTGTGTGCGCCTGCGATATAGAAAAACTTATATAGATAGATAGATAGATTGATATTTATTATTAATATGTTTACATATTTTTTGATTTCACAATAAATTTTAAATATCACAAATTCATTTTCAATTCACAGACGTGTATGATATATATATATATTAAGTAATAAAAAGTAAAAAGTAATAAAAAATATTTTAGCCTCGAATAAGATCTATACATAGCCGTTTAAAATTCATAATATTATTCTCTCGTTTGATATAATCAGGTAACGAGTTAAATATGTTAAGGCCCTTATATAATAATGTGTTTTGGGCTGCAGTAGTCCGCTGAAATCCTAGTCGAAAGTCATTCGCATTCCGCACAGCATATTGGTGTGTATCTCTAACATACTGAATGCAACTTGTTAAATACATCGGCGCCCTGTTCTGTTTAATTTTAAAAATCATTATTAGTGTATTGAGCATCAGTTTTTGCTCAATATTTAGCCATTTCAATGTTTCAAGCATGTGACTTATTGGGGTGTATTTGTGGCATTTTATTATTGATCTCATACATTTGTTTTGTAATTTCTGTATCCTTCCTATTTGTGATTGGTTACAAGATGTGTACAGAATTGTGGAACAGTATTCAAAATGTGGCTTTATGATTGTATTGTATATTTTTATTGCTGTTAAAGTGTCTAATTTATTTCGTATTCTTCTAAAGAAGTAAATCTTTTTTGCAGCTTTTTTACAAAAATAGTCCACGTGATTGTTAAATTTGAGCTCATTGTCTATTATTACACCTAAGTATTTCATATTGGTTACTTGCTCAATACTAGTATTATTTATCTCTAAATTTATTTGGCTATTTGTATTTATCACCATTACTTTTGTTTTCTGTTCATTTAATTTGAGCCTATTCATTTTAAGCCATTTCATAATTTCATCTATATCACATTCTAACTTTCGTTTACATTCTTCCACTGTTTCTGCTTCTGTATATACCAATGTATCGTCTGCATACATTACCAATTTGGATTTTGATATCACTTTTTCTATATCATTTATGTAAATTATAAACAGAATTGCTCCCAGAAGAGATCCTTGGGGCACCCCTGTATTCACATATGAAAAACTTGATTTTGTGGATTTTATTTTTGTTTGCTGTCTACGATTTGTAAGGTAGTCCTTAAACCAAAGTAGCTCTTTTCCTCTTATTCCATACATATACAGCTTTTTTATTAGAATACCTCTGTCTATTGTTTCAAATGCTCTTTTAAAATCAAGAAATAGAGCTGCTATTATTGTTTTTCGTGGACGCTTCTTCCACTCACTTACGACGAAGTTTATTGCACTTTCACATGAATGATTCTTACGAAAACCGGACTGGTTTAGAGACAGTATATTATTAGTTTCTAGGTACGTTTGTAGTTGATTTTTCACAACACTTTCCATTATTTTTTCAAATGTCTTAAGAGTATTTATTGGACGAAACCCTTCACATTTTTTTGTTTTAGCAATTTTTTCAACTGGCACTACCAATGAGTCCTTCCATTCATTTGGGAATACTCCGCTCATTAATGAATGATTTATTAACTTTGTTAAGAAAGGCCCAAGTACATTCCAGTTGTCCAAAACGATCTTTGGGCTCACATTATTCCAATCCTTTTTGTTCTTAAGTTTTTTACAAATTGCCTTTAGTTCGCAAATTTGTATTTCTTTAAAATGAAAGGTTTCAGGACAATGATCAATATTGTTAATATATATTTCTTTATCAATTGACTGATCTATTAATTCTATGCTCTCAATGAAGTATTTATTGAGCTTACCAGCTATTTCATTTTCATCACTTATTTCTTCGTTTTTATAAATTATAGAGCTTATTTCTTTTAGATCTTTGCTAAGTATTAAATTTTTAAGTATTCTCCACATTTCTTTTTGATTTGTTGCGCTATTGATTTTTAGCTTAAAGTATTTATTTTTTTCCTTTATTATCTCTTGTTTGTATGTTTTACATATACTTTTATAAATTAACCATGAATTGGTATCGTCCATTACTCTCGCAGCTTGGTATGCTCTAATTTTATTTATTTTTAACTTTTTTAACGTTGAGTTAAACCATTTGTTGCGACTTGAGCGATTTCTAATCGTTCTACTTCTCGTATTAGATACCACCAAATCTTGTATGCACTTTTCCAGAATAACAGTGTTTTCATTTACATCATATGCGTTACTATGTTTTAGGTTTTTGTTTAAAAGCATTCTATTAAATTCACGCTGGTTGTAGTGGAATTGTTCAATTACTTTGTACTTTGGTTTTATTACACTTTCGCGAGTAGGTTTTTCTATAACTATCGACTCATGATCTGATATTTTTTGAGAATGTTGCACTGTTACTCTCAGATTGTGTATATTCGTTAAAACATAATCAATCAAGGTTTTAGAGTTTCTAGTTATTCTAGTATTCTCGTTCATTTTCTGCATTATACCGTTATCATTTGTTATTCTTTCTAATTCTCGCTTGTATAAACTATCTTTCGACCAGTCAATGTTAAAGTCGCCTGCTATTATAAAATCTTTACTAATTTCCGTTATTGTTTCCAGTTTATCTTGAAATGTGTTGCAAAATTCACGTTCCGAGCTATTTGGTGATCTATAAAGCCCCATGATGTACAGCTCGTTGTTATCAACGATGCATTTTATTGTTAATGTCCATATTTTCATATCACTGACTAGACAGTCTACAATATTCGCTTTAATTTCTTTATGCGTGTATATAATCACGCCACCTGTTCTTCGAGAGCTTGATACACACTGAAAACTATTGAAATTTTGTAGTTTTATTTCACTAAGTTCTATGTCTTCGGTTACATGAGTTTCCGATAGAATTATTATATCGTATTGATGCTCTTCTATAATGTGCTCTAACTCCGCTTTATTATTTATAAGTCCTTGTATATTTGCATAAAAAAGTATTATTGACTTTGATTGCTAGTAACCATTTTTTCTCCTTTTAGCTTCCAGTTTATTCACATATAGTGGACAACTTTTACTAAATGTCACGTGATTAATGTCCACATCGATATTTAGTCTTTCTTTCGCACGTATGCAGTTAATACATTTATTTGTTAATTCTCGGTTGCAATCCCTTGAACTATGTTTTTCTAAACATTTCACACAGATTTCTTCATTTTTACATTGTGCGGCTTTGTGGTTGAATCCTCTACATTTATAGCACTGTTGTACCTCAAGGCCATCAAAAACTCTACATTTTTCCCAACCTATATTTACTTTTTCGGCGGCGATAGTCTTTTGGAACGTTTCCGGATCTGCTTCGATTAATGCATTGTAGTATATTACATTGACCTTTTTTGTTTCATACTGTTTTAAAACTTTCAGATTTCCATCCGCAATGTAAGTATTTTGTTTTTTTAACATTTCAATTATTTTTTCATCTGCATGTTTAAAGTTCATCCTCGATATTACAAATCTATGAGACATAATTTTGGGTATTTTTACTTCATATTTTTCACCAATACGGTCCTCGATTGCACATTTTATTTTATTTCTTTCCGTGTCGTTTTCACTTTCGATTAATATCACACCATTTGCTCTAGACTGTACATTGCTTATTTTCAGTTCTTTTGGATCAACTTTTTCATTTAAATCGGTTTTTGTTTGATTGCTGTTTTGTTTTGATTTAGGCTTTATTATTAAAGGCACTTCTTTTCTAATATCTGGCATCACTCTCTTATCTTTTTTTAGTACTTTCAGCAAATGACATTTGTTTGTTGGCGGCCTTCGTTTTACCGACTAACTCTTTTATTTCTTTTTGTGCTTTCTTATTCTCTTCGCTACTATTTTTAATTTCACTGCAAATTTTCTCGCTGTCTTTCTTAAATATCTCCGCTACATCTCTTATTTTCTTTACTTCACTTATATTTACTACACATTTTTCTTGCACCTTTTGCATTTCTTTTATTCTCTCGCTAAATTTAATTTCAATCGCCTCTAATAATTTTTTTATTTCATACTCGTTATGTTTAAGCGCCAATTCGAATTCACCTTTGTACTCTTCTAATAGGGCACCATTTTTGTTTATCACTGCTTGCATGTTTCGCATTGCAGAATCTATATTATATATATATGTAACGCAGTCGTCACACATAAATCTTAACAATTTATTTTGATTTAGCACAGTAGATGCATATTCATCTAGGCCACAACACTTTGTTTTTAGGTGAAAAATCTTCCCGCAAACACCATCGCACCGTATTCCAGTTTCTCTGTTAATTGCTAATTTGCACTTATCACACGACATTTTTATTTTTGAGCTTTCGTGTATATTTGAATTAAAAACAATTCATTGCTCGCTCGCACGTATTATAGTGTCTAAGTAAAATCAAAATATTATTTTACTACTGCACATAAACCATTAAATTCAATTTATTTACAAATATCACACGGAGCTAGTTAGATACACGTCCGAACTCGTTGAAATCACTCGTAAGTATAAAGAGGCTTAAGAATCAGAGGAATAGGTTTTACAAAAAGTTCAAGGCCACTAAGCTAATGGCGTATAAAGAAAAATACCTGCGTTATTCCAAATCGTTCAAAGCGTTAGGCAAGAGGCTCTATGGTAACTATGTTCGTAATTTTGAATCCGACATTAAGGAAAACCCTATGGCATTCTGGACTTATGTAAAGTCCAAAAAACGATGCTCAAGTATCCCTGCCTCAGTCATCTATAATTCTGAGCATGCTTCATCAACAGCTGAAGCGGCCAACCTTTTTGCAGCCTTCTTCTGCTCCAATTTCGTGACACCACCGGAAGACCCGCAGGAGTTGCCCACTGTGGTTGACAGTCCCATTAACTTTGGTGCGCTGACTATCAATTGAAGATATGGTCGATGGAATCCAGAATATTAAATCATCTACCCATACTGATATTGACGGCTTATCGTCTTATCTTTTGAAAAATTGTTTGGCTCTGGCATTTCCCCTCCTTTTAATTTTCAACAAATCATTAGAGTGCGGCGAATTTATTGCTGCGTGGAAGATAACCTTCATCAACCCTATTTTCAAGTGTGGTAGCAAGAACAATGTCTAGAATTATAGGCCCATTGCAAAATTATCATCTGCACAGACTTCACGGATCCCTACACCCTCAAGTTATTGTTCACTGCACTAGTTCGTTCGAAGCTGGAATATGGCTGTTTTATTTGGAGGCCGTATCATGAATGCCATATTGTTAGGCTTGAACGTGTGCAGAAAGCGTTTGTTCGGTTCGCGCTGCGCTCGATGAACTTTTCTGAACCGATTCCATCTTATGAATCCAGGTGCTCACTTATCAAATTAGAGTCCCTGGAATGACATCATTAATGGTGTAGTTGATGCACCTTGTCTCCTCAGGAATCTCCAATTCCATATCCCTATAAGGCCTCTTCGCAATATACCAATTTTCTATACGGATTGTGTCCGAACCCTCTATGCCTCAAACGCACCTTTGCTTAGAGCTATGACCGACTTTAATCGCATCTTTGATTCTTCAGCTATTGATTTTGCTCTTTCTAAGTTTACTTTTAAAACTATACTTACTGATATCTTTTGAAACAGATAAATGTACTGGTCAATCTCGTTATAGCATGTAAGTTTTATTGTGTCTATACTCAACTTATGTACTATACTATTAAATAATTATCTAATTTTAATTCAACATTGTTATCTAGTCTGTAAGGGCTTTAAATGCCATAGATTGAAATAAAGAAATGTGAAATATGAAATAAAAGGAGTGCTACTTTAGAACCCTCCATGAAACGATAAGGTCACTGAAAGAGTCTGTGACCAGTGTTATGTCAAGGACCTCTTTGCCTTGCTCTTTGCTTCCTCGTAATGAAAGTGGGATCATTTCCCCTATTACATATACTCAGGTTAGTGCCTAACAGATAGTTGAATAGAGACTCACCTCGGTCATTTGTATCTCTGCTGCCCCACTGGGCGTGATGAGCATTGGCGTCGCCTCCGAGCAACATAAAGTCGTTTCGTGGATTTGCCGCTCTCACGAACTCCTTGAAATTATCCGGTGGTAATGAGCCTTGGTGATCGTGCGCTAGGTAGAAGGAGGCAAGTTTAAAGCTCCTCCCTAGCCCCTCGACGCTGACCGCTGTCAAATCCCCATCGCTGTAGTTGGGTAGAAGAAAAACATTAAGAGTAGACTTAGCCAATATACATGTGCGAGGCTTACCCTTTTCCTGAGCGCTATAAAGCTTATACGCTGGTGTTCGCAGGCCACAGATCCTATTGCCAGTGATCCACGGCTCCTGGACTAGAACGATGTCTACCACACCTGAAGACAGGTGCAGTAGGAGTGCAGCTGATGCTGCTTTGCAGTGATGCAGGTTTATTTGGAGGACCCGGATCACTTCTTGATTGTGCTCTCCTCCGTGAGCGTCGCGTCGGAATCGCCATCCTCCAGAAGCTTACCCTCAGAGTACAACCCTCTGAGAGCCAAGCTTCCGCTCGAACTTGCCGAAGCATAGCCACCAGCTTCTTCGCCCTCGTCTACCTCCATCTCGTCTTCACGGGGGGGGGGGGGGGGGGGGGGGGGGGTGGAGTTCAGCCACCTCCGTACGAGATGCAAGGTTTACCAAGGCTTCGACGTCAGCCTTATAAACCTTAAGGCTTATATTTTTGAAGCAGTAGCTTACCCTGAAATCCTGCCTTTTCAACGCTTCGACGCTTGCGCTGTCGAGCAGCAGGACTATCGGTAGTAGTGCAGTTTACGGTACCCACCGAAATTTGGCCAAAATTTTCGAGTGAGGTATCAAAAGACGCGTATTCACGTCTAGATCAAGAATCCGAAAGCGGTTCAAAAGATATTAACGAAAAACCGAAAAAAGACCCGCGTTCCCTCCGAAACCGGGGGTGGGATCCATAGTATTTTTGCGCAGAACACCTTTCTGCGTTGGCGGCCTTCGGCCGCGCTTATAAAAATAACCCTGGGCTACGCCATGGCTACCGCCACGGTGATGCACAATTTTTTTTGTGGTTACAAACACAACAACAACCACATGAAAATCGCCAACTTCAACTGCAAATATCTCCGGACAGAGATAACATTTTTCTTTTTTCTTTCTACTACCGGACTATCTGCATCGTGGCCCGTTCAGTCTTCTCCACGTTAACCACCTTCCAGTTTTGGGTCGGTAGACCCGGGTTGTACTCCAGTTCCAGGATATCAGCGGGGTCCGTTGGCGTCACTGGAACCCAGGCTCGCGCCCTTGGTCGTGAGGGGATGTCACACGCCTGCACTACCTTGAGGCGCGCGCCCGGATACACCTCCCCTATCAGCGAAACGGCGGCTTTATAAAGCTTCGCCGACCTGGCGTCGTCACACGCAATTAGTTTTATATTGCCCTGGAACCACCCCGCATCGGTATAAGAAGGCGGCGGACCAGGGTTATCTTTTTTGACCTTAACGGCCACAGTAGCGAGCGCTGCCTCAATCCACTTCACTGCTGTTTCGGGATCCTGCCATCTTCGCTGCTCTCGTCCATAACACCAATGATCTGCCGATTCTTGGCTATTTCGGCGAAAGACCGAGTCCAGCCTCCCTGCACCTTGGCCCTTTTTTGCGTCATAGGGTTGGTTTCATCTATAGACCGCTGACGCTTCGAGTCTTCATCGCTCTCGACCCAGTCCGACCTGAACTCCGGCAATATTTGCTTCGCCCAAGCAAGATCACGCTGAGCCTTCGCCCAGTCCTCCGCGGAAACTTCCCCCTCCCTAACCGGCGAGGAGGTATTCCTACGCAGGATCCGGGCAGCCCAGCGCTTGTCCTGATGACTGGGCTTTTTGACTCCCTTGACCCTGAAGCCCCCCCCCACACACTCCTGGAGCCCCCAGCAGCCCACCCGCCAGACGCTTTACGCTGAGTGGCAGCCGTGCTGGTGGCTACGAGATGGGCGGCAGCCGTCCCAAGAGCCTCCCGGTCGGTGGCCCCTCCCCGAGAGGTACCGACCTTTGCGAGTACCATGGCTGGATTTTACCTCAGCCCTTTCCTGCATAGATTGGCCCTTGGCCCTATAGCCGACCCCTCCCCTCACCCTGAGGCCCCCAGCAGTTGACCCACCAGACGCTTGTCGCTGGGTGGAGGGCTTGCTGGTGGGGCCAAGGGAGGGGCGGTAGTGGCACTGATGACCTCTCGGTCAGTACCCCCTCCATGAGAGGTACGGCCATCGGACTGCTCGAACCGGATAAACTCTGCCCTTTTCTGCATATCTGCCGCTGCAGGAGCGAACCTCTGAGGAGTTCTCTCAGCTAATTTTAGGCCCGGCTGAGCCGTAGCCTTTGCGGAGCAAGCTCCTAACTACTTCTTCTTTGGAGAGTCGCCCTCCTTACAATTTTTTAAAAATTTTTCCTCCATACTATAAACCCACGAGTAGCGGAGAAGGGGAAAGGTCCACCCGGACAGAGATCCACGATGTCCGGGTAAGGCTTAATAGCATCGAAGGTCGCCCGGTATTCGATGCACTCCGTTAACGACTGGGCTATTTATGGGCCCCCAGCCAGGCTGATCCTCGGCATGGGTCGTATAACACCTTGATCCAGCCCATTTAAGGAGAAGGGGAGAGAAAAAGGAAAAGGAAGAAGGGAAAAATGGTTTGAGGGGAGTGGGAAGAGAGGTCGCCGCTTGAATTAGCCGCCGAAGCGTTACCAGGTACCACCACGAGGACGCTCCGCCCCTACATGAGGGAGGGTTGTAAAAACACCTACGAATCGACGGTTTGGGGAGACGCCGGTGAGTGCAAGGCGCAAACACCCCCATGAAAGGCACCCATTGAACAGGTGATGCTCTATTGTGAATTGGCAGTGAACAAATAATTTACTTACAATTGTGTAAATTTTGTTACCAAGGATATATTTCCTTAAAATAGAAATAAAAAATGTATAAAATAATATTTAGTAATGCACTTAGGTTGGTACTGATTGAGCGCGAGGAGAATATAAATGTGAAAGCGATTCGGAGGCAATTAATGGACAGTTCTAACCCTTTGGAACTAAATCTCCCTGTAAGCTAAAAATTACTATTTTCTGCACTTTTGAATACCAAGTTAATTTTTTTTTCAATTAGCTTTCGCCAATATTACAGGCTAAACAAGGCGACATTCTAATATTGGCTAGATATTTTTACGAACTCCATGCCACCATTGAAGCAAAAATTTGGAGTTCCACCAATTGTAAAGTTGAGTACATGTCGCATAGGGAATAGCGTTGGAAAGGACTATGAAGTGGGTCTTAGCCAATCTTGTTTCAGTGAGGTGCTCAACATTTTGGAACCATTGCTTTCTCCACAATGGATAACTTGGCCGACTGATACGTTGTCATAGAAAATAGAATTTACATACTTAGCAATACAGGAATTTCACTTTTTTCCACTCAGCTTCCGCTTGTGCATTATTCATTGATTTATTTCTAATAATAAAAGTACATAAGAGTATTAAATTTCAAAACAAAAAATTACTTACATTTTGTTTTCCTCTCGTTCGCCTGTAAAATATAAGTGAACAAATTTGGGTTTCCCCGCTGTTCATTTCTCCGAACAAAGAGTTGCCGATAAGGTGAAATCTTTTTCGAACACGAAAAATTGTTTCGCCACCCTCTGCAATAGCGTGAACAAAAACTGAATATTTTCGGGTGAAAATAAAACTCGCGATAAGAGTGATTAGTTCAGTGACATTTAACTCAAAACATATTTATTATACATATAATTTTGTTCGCAATATTTTATTTTTCAACGAGAAAAGAAATCGGATTCTCGCGAGATTCTCCAATCTCGAATTACTCGTAAGTCGCCGCATTGGCAATATTCTATACATTTACGGGTTTTTACTTGTGGTTTTGCGGACATTTTGGCTTGTGCTCCAGAAGAAATCGTAAGCTCTATATAAAACAGCCAATGATATCTTCTCGAACATGTTCG